>NC_079316.1:80063911-80370964 GCF_029931775.1 Euleptes europaea
CGAGGTGGCAGGCGTAGCGGTGCGGCCAGCCGGGTAGCACTCGGGGCCGAGCATGAGCGGCCAGTGGCGGCGGCGGGTCCGGAGCGGCGCCTGGGTGGGGCGGCGGCGCTGCTGCTGTGGCAGAGCGGGGCGGCGGGAGGCATATGGCTTGCGGCGTGGCGGCTCTTCTGCCGGCCGGCCCAGCGCCCCAATTGGCCATTTGTGAATGGGAGGTTTTGCCTTGGATTTGCCACTCAGATGCACATTTCCCCCTTCCAGATTCTCAGAACTCTTCATGGGGGGTTATTGGCCATTTGTGAATGGGAGGTTTTGCCTTGGATTTGCCACTCAGATGCACATTTCCCCCATCCAGATTCTCAAAACTCTGCATGGGGGGTTATTGGCCATTTGTGAATGGGAGGTTTTGCCTTGAATTTGCCACTCAGATGCACATTTTCCCCATCCAGATTCTCAAAACTCTGCATGGGGGGTTATTGGCCATTTATGAATGGAAGGTTTTGCCTTGGATTTGCCACTCAGAATTCCTTAAAAGTGTGGAATTCTTTGCCAAATAATTTTAAGTCAATGAAAGCACTTGGGATTGCTTTCCTCACTTTGTTTGGATCATCTTATGCTTGTGAGCAGCTGTTTTCAACTTTGAATTATATCAAATCTGACACCAGAAACAGACTAACAGATGACCTGAGTGCTGCATGTGTTGCTCTCAAACTTACTAAGTATGAGCCAAGGGTAGACAAATTATCAGCATGCACACAACAGCAAAAATCACATTAATTGTTCAAAAGCATGCCTTTTGATAAAAAGTCGTTTGTATCATTGAAAGCTCTGTTATTGTGTTTTTCTTTTAAGGCAAAAGATGTTAACGTATGAGTTGTTTTTTCTAAACTAAAACCTCAGTATTCAGGTTAAATTGCCGCATTGGCACTCGGCGATAAATAAGTGGGTTTTGGGTTGCAGTTTGGGCACTCGGTCTCTAAAAGGTTCGCCATCACTGGCCTAGGCTGTTCTCCTCAGAGGATTTTCAGGAGTTGCTGACTAGGGCCTTGGTGGCTCTGGATCTTAACGAGGAGACTGAGTCAGCTGAAGAGCCGCAGCCCAAGTTAAACAGGGGGGGTTAAAGAATGTTTTCCAAGGACCCAGACCCAGAACAACCTAGTCCCTTTTCCTGAGTTTTCCAGAAGGCCGTTAAATCGGAATGGGATAATCCTACATCTAACAGGCAGTTCCCTGCTAACTTGCGTAAACTGTACAGGTTGGCTCCTCATGCCATGGATCTTTTAAAGATTCCAGTGGTAGAGGCTCCAGTAGTAGATGTTCAGAATCCTAGCCTAGTTTCTGAGGATGGGGCTGGTTCCATTAGGGATCACCTGGACAAGAAATCTGAGTTCCTTACGCGCAAGGCCCATGAGGCTGCAGCACTATCCATTCAGGCTAATGCAACCACCTCAATATTCGCCAGGGCCTCCACTATATGGATGAGAAAACTTATGCAGTTAATTCCAGAAGAGAACCGCAGGGTTGTTGTGGGGTTAGACAGAGTTTTTAAAGCTATTTCTCTTATGGCTGATGCCTCGCTGGATTCAATGTTTTTTTCTGCCAGGTCCATTGCATCCCTGTCAGCCGTCAGAAGAGCTCTATGGCTCAGGCCGTGGCAGGCTGACTTCAGGTCTAAGGCTTTCTTGGAGTTTTCTGCTTTGGGCTTGTCAAGTCTGAAAGTGGGAAGCGAGGGCTGTTTCCCGCCTAGAGGAGACAGCCAATAAGATTTGGTCCTGCCTCCCCGGAGAGCATCGGTAAACATCCACAGTGTGCTGGCCCACCAGGGCGGGGTGCTGCTGTAGCAGCGCAGTGCTACGAAGAGGCCTGCAGCAGGCGGGGCAACAGGCTGGGGTTTCTGAAGCTGAGGCTTCTACAGCTGGCAGCTGTACTAATTGGAAATGGGCGTAGTAGACAAAGTCCAGTAACAGTCCAAAGGTCAGTCAGGGTGAAAGGCAATCCGTCAGAGCAAGAGGCAGAGTCGAGGTCGGGCCGGTCCAAGGTCAGGCAGGGAGTCCAGAAGAATTCAAGGTTGGGAAAACAGTCCGAGTCGATACACCATCAGCCAGAGTGGAGTATCGCAGGTTCACCATGCGTTGCTTCCACAGCTTCTGCTGACTCAGCCCTCCTAAATACTCGCAGCTGTCTGGGGGAGGCAGCTTCTGTAAAGACTCAATCACTATCTCCATTGCTGTCCCGGTTCCTTCTTTGTTGTTCCAGCCTGGCCGGACGCCGGCGTTGCTCTGCCAGGACCTGGCCCATTTTCCTCCGACGAGTCCCAGGAGACATCTGTTCCTCATGGTCTCCCGGCTCCCTTGGTAGCTTCCTCGATGTTCCCAGGTCGGCCGGCGTCTGGTTTTCCTTAGGCTCCTCTGTAGCCGGTGACTTTAAGGTTTGTCTTGGCAATATATCCTCATCAGCTGTTTTCTCTGTCAGTGTGGGTGGGGAAGGAGGACTCTGCCCCTGGATCTGGTCTTCGTCAGAGTCTGAACCTGTTGTCAGGCAGCCTCTGACACACAGCTTCAAGATGCCTGTCGCCTCAGAACAGAAGGAGCCTTCACGGTAAGTAATCAAGGCTCCGTTTTGTTCTGGACAGGGTAGGGAAAGGAAACTCTTGAGCCATGTATTTCTGAGGGAAACTAGTGGCTCCTTAAAGATTAACATCATTTATTTAAGCAAAAGCTTTTATTGGTCAGAGTTCATTTCATCAATGATGCTTCATTGGTTCTTGTACCAATGAAACAATTGTTAGTTATGTCTGAGTATGGCTTAATAACAAAAGGATAAATATTCACCTGGTGATTGTCATTAAATTGAATTTAAGCTCTAAAATACTTTTACAGCATTGCATGTTAAGGCTTCGTTAATTTTGAATTTTTTTTTCTTAACAAGAGAACCTTTCATTTTCTGAACAGGCGTGAAAAAAGATTAAGAGTTTATGAAGATTGTCACCGCCACGATGACTTGCCAGGACAGATTCAGTTGAGAGAATTTGACTTTATTAACAAGGGTCCTGGACAACGGCGAAAACCATATAACAACCTCCAGTTTCAAGAAGAATTGCAGCCACTAATGCAAATAAGGGAAAGGCGTTTTCCTAAACCTCAGTTTCATGACGACTATCAAGAAGAAATGCATCGGAAAGATTTAGACTTCGCCACCAGGGACTCGGAACAATGGCAAAGATCTTTTCACAATCGTCGGTTTTATGACGATCTTCCAGAGGGTGCACCACCAGGGGACCTTGTGAATAGGGGCCGTGGACAGAGGCAGAGACATTTTCCTGAAGGCGATATGCCTAGAGACATGCAGCTTAAAAGGGGGTGTGGACAAAGACGAAGGCCATTTTATGACCAACAATCTAATGATGAATTTCAACCACGTAAGCAGTTAAAAGACCAGCCTTTCCTCAACATGGGACGTGGGCAAAGTATGAAACCTTTTCATGACTGCCCCCCTCACAATGATATGCCGCCACCAGTGGGAGATTTTGAGTTTGTTAGTAGAGGCCGTGGGCAAAGGATGAGACCTTTCCTTGACCGCCAGCATGACGATGAATTGCTAAGAGAGAGGGCATTAGAAGATTTTGAGGGCAGAGAATCTGAATCAAGATGCAGGTCTTTTCATGATCATCGGTCCTACAAGGATTTTGGTGAGCCGGCTCAACGTCAAGATTTTGGAGACAGTGGACCTGAACAAGGGATGAGACCATTTAATGACCATTCACCTCGTGATGAGGCGTCACATGAAAGATATTTAGACAGGTGAGAAGAACTGTAGACAAAATGTTCCTGTCTTTGACCACAGTTGCTATTAACTACCATGACTGATAGTATGTTGTTGTTCTTGGGTTGGATCCAAGACTGCACAAGCAGAACTTTGCTCATGCAACAGAATATTTTGCCTCCCCCCCTTTCTACTCTTCTAGACTTCTGCACCCTCCCCACAAAGCCAGTGCTAGTTGAGGGGACCCTCGGGTATTATGTGGATATTGCATGGGAGATAACAACTGGAGGGGGGAATCTGGGAGTCTGAGACACAGTGTTTCCTTCTACAGTTAGAAGTAGACCTGGATCCAAGGCATTCAGTTTTCATTTGTTTCTGTTTACTGCTGGAGTTTTGTTGTCTGAGGAATCTGATATACTGCTGCAGAACTTTTTTGTTGCCATGAGTTTGTGTGTGCGTGTGTAAAGTGCCGTCAAGTCGCAGCCGACCTATGGCGACCCCTTTTTTGGGGTTTTCATGGCAAGAGACTAACAGAGGTGGTTTGCCAGTGCCTTCCTCTGCACAGCAACCCTGGTATTCCTTGGTGGTCTCCCATCCAAATACTAACCAGGGCTGACCCTGCTTAGCTTCTGAGATCTGACAAGATCAGGCTAGCCTGGGCCATGAGTTTACCCATTAGCAAATTATAATTTTAATAATTTGTCATGTTTATGGAATCGATGAATAGTAATCATGTGAATATTGTAATGGAATCAAAATTTGGTGATAATAAACAAACGGCAATTGCCGTTTTTCTTTAAATGCATTTTGCCAAGCCAGTAAAGTTTAGCCTGGATAATTTTCAAACGATAAACATTTTTACATAGAACATTATATATTTATTTTACACCCAGGTCTTTTATTATTTTTATTTTTGCTTTACACTAATATGTCTTTAATTTGTTTTGTACCTTTTAGATGTCAGCCTCTGCGTTCTTGTGAGCATTTCCCAGATTCTCCCTTATTTTGCAGAGATTATATCTCTGATAAAGAAGATTATAATAGAAATTACAGGTAATTTTTTTGTATATTTACATACACCATGTCACTGATTCCTACACAGAAATTAGCAAACAAATAATCAACATATGCCCCTGCTGTTCTCTCTTTTGTCAGAAGGCAGTCTTGTGGACAAAATAATCCTTGTAAAAATTAATTAGCTCAGCCTTGGGAAGTCATCTTGGAGAATAAAGATTTTTCTATAGGGGTCACTGCAGATGTAATGCAGGCTCCTGCTTAACCATCATTAGGAGCTTACTATAGAATCATTTCTTCTCCCGTGCCTCAGTTCTTTGTTCAAAAGTGAATTCCTTCTTCCCACATTAACTACAGGTTAAGGATATATCTGCACCTAATTGACAGTGCCATCCTAAGCATAGTTACACCTAAGTCCAATGGATTTCATAGAATCATAAAGTTGGAATAGGCCATCTGGTCCAGACCCCCGCCCCTGCTCAATGCAGGATCAGCCTAGAGCATCCCTGATAAGTGTTTGTGTAGCTGCTGCTTGAAGACTGCCAGTGAAGTAGAGCTCACCACCTCCCTAGGCATCCAATTCCACTACTCTTACTGTGAAAAAATATTTTCTAATATCCAGCCAGTATCTTTCCACCTGTAATTTAAACCCATTATTAGGGTTGCCAGGTCCCTCTTTGCCACCGGTGGGAGGTTTTGGGGGTAGAGCCTGAGGAGGGCGGGGTTTGGGGAGGGGAGAGACTTCAATGCCGTAGATTACCAAAGCGGCCATTTTCTCCAGGTGAACTGATCTCTATTGGCTGGAGATCAGTTGTAACAGCAGGAGATCTCCAGCTAGTACCCGGCGGTTGGCAACCCTATCCATTATTGCAAGCCCTATCCTCTGCTGCCAACAGGAACAGCTCCCTGCCCTCCTCTGACAGCCTTTCAAATACTTAGAAAGTGCAATTATATCCCCCCTCAACCTCCTCTTCTGACTGGACATTCCCAAGTCCTGCAGCCTTTCCTCATAGGGCTTGGTCTCCAGGCCCCTGATCATCCTTGTTGATCTCTTCAGTACCTGCTCCATTTTGTCCACATTCTTTTTGAAGTGAGGCCTCCAGAATGGCTCACAGTACTCCAGGATGTGGCCTGAGCAATGTAGTGTACAGTGGGACTATGATTGACATCTCGCAATTTGGACGTTATGCCTCCGTTGATAGACTCCAAGACCGCTTTAGCCTTTTTTACAGTGCATCACACTGACTGCTCATAATTAGCTTACAGTCCACAAACCTCTGTATAGGGTCTGATGTACGCAACAGACTCAACTTGCACAAGGCTTCCTGCTCTCCTCTGCGGATCAGGATTGCCCCTTTGCATGTGTGAGAAATCTGGGTTCAGAGAAATTCCTGCATGGTTGGAGGCCAAGCCATCTGCACACATCCATCAGGGTCTATATTAGTAACCTTTTCCCTATTAAATGTGTTGAAACTAAAACACTGGTCTCCGGATTAAGAAAAATTTAACTTTCTCTGTTAAATATCCTTTTAATGCCACTGGCTCACAACCCCCAAAATAAGTTTAATTTGGAGAAAGGCTGCTTCTACAAACTTAATTTAACAAGCTTCTTCCCAGATTGCAAAAATAGTTATGAAAAGAAATAATAAAGGGCAACTTATTGATTTCCCAGGTTCCCAACCTATATTTGTACTTCTTTTTGTAGAATGCAACTTTTTTTTAGTGTCAGTACGCCTCCCTCATTAATAAATCCCTGACCAGTTCATGAAGTTTGCAATTTGTCTGTTCTTTCATATTATAGGGATGATGGTCCTAAAGATTACATGAGAATCCGCCTTCCGGATGGAAATAACAAAGGAGGGAAAAGTAGATTTGCGCCATATCCCTCGCACCCCATGCATCACCTTTCACCCACACACCAGAAAGTCGGTTTGGTTTCTGCGGACTATGGAAGCGAATCTCAACATGAAATTTCAAGAGAAGTGGATCGAGGGAAAAGATTACCTGTTGTAACAATCGATTACAATTATGGTTTGCCTTTGGATTATGCGCATGAAAAGGAAGATAGAGCACATTATGATTTACCTTCAAGAGAACGTTATGCTTGGAATTGAACCAAGCAAGTGTTTGCATGCCTGCTTCACCTGTTGTCTCTTTTGTGTGAACCAAAACTTTTTCACAAACTAGAAAAGCCTAATACGACTATTTCCTGCAAATGCTTGTGTTTTTTTTACATCTAAATAGTGTGTACATTTGTTAAGTGTATGTGGGTACAAATGTTTTAACATAATCTGAAATAAAAAGTGGTTACTTTTAGTGAAATTGGAGGGCTGTAGCACAAGACACAATAGAAGCTACGTTCCCTTCCCCAATTTTGAAATGCATATAATTGTTTCAGTTTAAAAACTTGTAATAAGCAATTTAATGACTGCTTTTAGCCTTTCTTTAAGATATATAAGATTTACCATAAATATGACAATAAAAATAAATAGTTCTGGTAACATGACTGATTTAATTGATGGTAGCAATGTGAATTCCTTACTATTTCCTTGTCTTAAAACATGAGGGCAATCATTGTTTCAAAATGGAATCTATCACATTTGGAAAAGGTGACGTTTGAAGGCTTTTTAAAATTAATACCTCTGAATAAGGCATTTCCCTTCACTTTTGGGTTTTAAATCCTTTCTTTATATCAGAGTTTACCAAACATTTTGAGTCACGGAGCACTTTTCAAGAGAGAAATTCGTCACGGAACCCTAATTTTCATCTAGCACCTAAATACTAAACTGGATGACAGTAGTATTGTTCTTTCCAATCTCTTCATGGAGCACTAGGAGATGTTTCGCAGAGCACCAAGTGCTCCTTGGAGCACAGTTTGGGAACCCCTGTTTTTTATGATGTACCTCTTGAGATCTAGTTGGTGTTAAACATTCATTGTTGTTGTCCTACCACAGCCTCTGATCAAACCTTTTTTGCAGGATTTTTCAAGTATGTTATGCAGTATGGAGGGGGGGGGGACTAGCGTCCAAAACCATGGCAACCAAAAGTAAAAAACACAGTTTAAAAGTTACAAGCATCATATCTGTAGCAACTGTGACAGCTGCTCTCACTCCTCTGCCAGTAGCGACTGCTCAGCTCCCCCCAACTACATCAACCACGCCAACGCGGGTGTCATATCTGTAAACGCCAATTCTCTTGACTCCCACTCTAACTTCACACTCTGTATGGCTATGAAACTGTGTCAAGGCTGGGGTTATACAGTTGGAGAAATGGGCCTATGAAGTTAAGCGATGGCTCAGTCCTCGGAGGCTTCCTCTGAGTTCTATGACTCCAGTTCAATAGGATGCAGTCTGGGGGGGGGGGAACCGAGACAGGGATAAAATTTTCCCTCACCCTAGAGCTCCCTAGAGCCAGGTTTATCCCCTTCCCCACTGGCTTCCCCGTCACTTTACCAACAATAAGGCAAAGCCAGGAAATGTAAAAGAAAGAGAGAATGGGAAAATAAAACCAAGACAAATAGAGACAAATCTGTAGTTTGGAATCATAACAACATCAACAGTAGGAGGTATACAACACGATATACCAGCCAACACTGGTCTGCTATAGAAGAAGAGTTGTTTTTATATGCCAACTTTCTCTACCACTTAAGGAAGAATCAAAGCGGCTTAAAATCCCCTTCCCCTCCCCACAACAGACACCCTGTGAGGTAGGTGGGGCTGAGAGAGTATGAGTAGCCCAAGGTCACCCAGCTGGCTTCGTGTGTAGGAGTGCGGAAACAAATCCAGTTCACCAGATTAGCCTCTCCCGCTCGTGGAGGAGTGGGGAATCAAACCCGGTTCCCCAGTTCAGACTCCACTGCTCCAAACCACTGCTCCTAACCACGCTGGCTCTCTTGCATTTGCAAGGGAGGGACAGAAGTATCAGGCATGTGCACTGGAGCACACACTGCAGAGTATGCACCAGTTAAGCAGAAAGCTACCCAACATATGATGATAGCCATCGTTTAGGAATGCTGGATATTGTGCAGTATATAGGACAACAACTGTGATCCTATGCATAGTTACTTGGAAGTAAGCCCTATTGTATTCAGTCAGGTTCACTTCCAAGAAAGAATGCTGAAAAAATTGTTACCTGCTATTGTCTGAAGCTATAAACACTTGCCAGTACCTTGATGCCAGATTTTTTTAATCATATCACAAAGTATATATGATTAACCTAGTAACCATGTAAAAACGATGTTCCTTCTCATTAAGTAACCAATCACATCTAAGCTTTCTCATGTTAAAAATTTATAATGATGCTGAAGGAAGACTACGCATTTCACTATTTCCCCATACCTCATAATTTTTAATTGTGACCCTGTTGCAGGCCTGAGCGATAGATAGCCTGTACATGTGGTTTCTCTATGAATCTTGTGAGTAAAGCATATGGAGGCTTCTCTGGAACAGAATTGAAGTGGAAAATAAAGTGGAGTAAAGGTCATGCTGGCTAAAACTTTTCTGAGATAAATAAACTGCAAGACTACAAGGTTAAGATATGCAATATTGCCCGCCTGATGGTTGTGTCTGGAATAATATCAGCATCGCTTATCCGAGGTGCTTTCACCCCTTCTTGACATTAACAAGAAGGTCATTTCTGCCTGGAAGTTTGCTGCCGTGCTAGGAGGAAATAATGCTACCATCTAATGATTCAGACCCAGTCTTCAAACAGTATAACAGATGGTGACCTTGCACTTTGTGACTCAATGCCAAGAACATGGTAATTCTTTCTTCACAGACCAGGTGACAATGGCACACCATCACCATGTGTGACCATGCCAGGTGCAAGGATACAGGTATTAGTGTAGCCACCCAGGGCAGAAGCTTCTAGTCTCTCAGCTCAGATGACCACTGGTCTGAGAGAATAAAAGCCAGAACCAAACTGCCAGAAGGAGAGGGAGTTGACGGAAGATGGCTTAGGCTGTCTGACCTTACTCCACATCTCCAAAGATGTAAAACTTGGAAGGAAATGTTGGTAAAGGACAATGCTGATTGTCTGGCTATCAGCTTTCTCTGTCTCTTGCGTGAGACTAAGAAGGAGTAACTGGAGGATAGCTGAAGCTGTCTGGCCTTGCTCTCTCCATCCTGAAAAATGTAAAACCTAAGGAGATTGAAGGAAGACGACTCTGGTTGTCAGGCTTCACTCTCTTATCATCTCTTGCATACAGATTTACAGTCTTCTTGCCTAAATTCCCTTTTGAAAGGGAATTCAGTTCAGCAATTCTAGTTCTCATAAAGGCTAGAGTCTGAAGTGAAATGCTGACAGGCTGCTCCATGACAAAGATGGAGACCTTAGAACTCCTAATACTCTATCTTAGAGATGGGAGTCTAAGTGTTTTGGATCTTCACCATATTTGGTATATTGAGCCTCAATTGATCCTAGCAAGGATTAATGGAACCTCAAAGAAGATCTGTCTGATCCTGTTCTGGCTTTCCAAATGCTGGCAAGCATGAGGGTTGTATATCCTATATAGATCCTATATAGATAATTCCCTGGACCTGTTCAGAAGTCTTTTCTAAATAACAGAAGGGCTTCAGAACTTTCTCAGGGTAAGAGGCCAGAGATATTCCTGAAAAGAAAGGAAGATCTCTGTTTTCTGTGGTAATGCACAAGGCACATATAATATGCTTACATAAAACATATACAGAACCTATTAGGCTTATGTATGGAGACTCTTAACCAAGTAAACATATTCTCTGAAATTGGCAAAGCCAGAGAATAACTGAGTCTTCCATAGAACATTAATACAGCCATAAGCTTACACATAATGAATTATACATAACACATAAGCTCTAGTCAAAAAGGGCAAGAGTCCAGTAGCACCTTAAAGACTAACAAAAATATTTTCTGGTAGGGTATGAGCTTTCGTGAGCCACAGCTCACTTCTTCAGATACATAAGCTCTGCATTGCTGACTGTTAAGATACACACATACTTTCAGCATGTATGTAGCATTCCTGATCTTAACAATGATCAGAAGTCCATAAACATAGAATAGATTAAATACAAAGCTTATGGAATTCTATCCTCTACACACAGCATTGGGTAAAGCTAACACATACTGAAACATATAAATATCCTGAATATAAATTCAGTTCCCATGAAGCTGAGATGATTTACAAATGACATGGAAAAATAAAAGCATGTCTTTTGTCCTGAAATATTGCTATGATACCTGAAATGATTTTAAGATGTTGCTACTAATCATATCTTCCCTCCAATTATATTAATCATATTTTGATAGGGATTCTGTAATAATTATGCACTAACTATGTTTTTACAAGATTCTGTAACTAGTATTCTAAATGAATCTAGAGATACAAGTTAAACTCATAGAGAGAAATATTATGAAACATAGAAAGTGCTTACAAAGATTGTTTGAAACTGCTTGCGTATATCATAATGTATTTTATGACATGTTTTGAGAGTGTGTACATATTCACATGCATATATATATTTTATGTGAAATAAATGTTATTTAAAGGAAGTTCATTGTTTATAAATTTTCTGGCACACTTCAATAGAAAGCCTACAGTAGTAGGAATTATCATTGACTCCTGTCTGTGAGGTCTCGCTGAATAAGATAACTTCACTTCTCAGTAAGTGATACATTCTAAGAGTGTAGACCCCTTAACGACACGAGCCGTCACAACCCGAATGACTAGAACAGGGTAGTTTTGACTAGTTCATTCTACTTAACCTGCTTGTTTGTGAGTTTGTATTATAGAAACTGCCACCTGTGGCAAAGGCAATGATATCAAAACATAACAAACAACCGGGGGTGGGGGGAGCAATGACTAGTGAAACAGGGAACGCTCACATTGGCCTTGAAATTAATTATCATGTACCTGCTAATAACAGGAGCCCCGTAGCGCAGAGTGGTAAACTGCAGTACTGCAGTCCAAGCTCTGCTCACGACCTGAGTTCAAACCTGACGGAAGTTGGTTTCAGGTAGCCGCCTCAAGGTTGACTCAGCCTTCCTTCCTTCCGAGGTCGGTAAAATGAGTACCTAGCTTGCTGGGGGTAAAGGGAAGATGACTGGGGAAGGCACTGGCAAACCACCCCGTAAACAAAGTCTGCCTAGTAAACGTCGGGATGTGACGTCACCCCATGGGTCAGGAATGACCCGGTGCTTGCACAGGGGACTACCTTTACCTACCTGTTAATAAAGGGTAGAAAGAGAATATAGTGTAAGTGTGAGAATGTATTATAGCATGGGTTCTCAACAAGGGAATTCCCCCCCAGGGGGGAATTTTGGGGATCCAGGGGGGAATTGGGACCACTATTCAGCAAATATCCATATTATTTGGAACGCACCTACACCCTTGTATCCCTGCGTGGAACAAGCTGACTATCCATAATTAAAGTATAGCAACATTAATAGCAGTCAAAATATAGAAGGAATGAACTTTTAAAAGTGAATAAATATTGGGGGACTGAAGAAGAGATTAAGACAAGAAATCGAAACGGCCATATCCCCGCCTTTCTGCGTCTCAACTTCGTGGGAACCTTCGTGGAACCACTTGCCACACAAATATTGGACTATCGATGTTTGCACTTGTGTGTTCATGTTTATCAGGATGGTTCAGGACATATGTTTGTATGAATGACTAGTTCATGTTCAGTGTTGTAGTTGTGTAGCTATTTATATAAATGTTTGCACTACCTGGAGGTTGGAAACCTTATCCTGGTCCCAACTGGAGGGTGGCAATAAAATCCCTATTGAACGCAGAGCTGAACACACCTGCATAGTGTGTGTGCACCATCAAGTCATAGCTGACTTATGGTGACACCGTAGGGTTTTCAAGTAGGGTTGCCAACCTCCAGGTACCAGCTGGAGATCTGCTATTACAACTGATCTCCAGCCAACAGAGAACAGTTCACCTGGAGAAAATGGCTGCTTTGGCAATTGGACTCTATGGCATTGAAGTCCCTCCCCAAACCCTGCCCTCCTCAGGCTCTGCCCCAAAAACCTCCCACCAGTGGTGAAGAAGGACCTGGCAACCCTACTTTCAAGGCAAGAGTCCTTCGAAGGTGGTTTGCCATTGCCTGCCTCTGTGTGAACTGAGAGAATTCTGAGAGAACTATGACTGGCCCAGCAGGCTTCATGTGGAGGAGTGGAGAATCGAACCAAGTTCTCCAGATTAGTGTCCTGTAGTCCCCAGATGTAAAAGTGGGATGGGTCGGCTTTCCTGATGTAATGAGGGGCAAGACAAATATTTCTAATCAACTCCTGGTGATCTGCTTCCAAATTTTTTTCAACAGGAAAAATGTTATCCTGTGTATCCTGCAACCTAATCCTCTACATCTCAGCTTGGAGTTCTCAATGAAATAAACACCCAAATAAGCATCTGTAGTTTCCTTGTCTTTTATGCTTATATGGTAATTAAGAAGTATGCAAGAATAGCTTATTTGGTGTGTAGAACTTGCTCAATGGAAGGGCAGTATAGAATTATTTTTCAAGGCTTAGGTATGCTTTCTTCAGAGTGAGCTCCATATAAATAGTGGGGTTTGCTTTTGAGTAAATGTGCATAGTTGTAGTGCATACTTTTAAAATAGGCAAAACAATATCATCACTCACATTCGGGGGGCCTCTTCCTGTGTGCTCTTGAGTTCAGGATTCACTGTGGAAATCCATCCGAGTTCAGTACTTCAGGTTTGGTGGTTTTATCTTGCTTTTTAGTGACCTGAGAGATTCAAAACCGATAAAAGTATTTCTTCACACAACACATAGTTAAATTGTGGAACTCCCTGCCCCAAGATGTGGTGATGGCTGCCAACTTGGAAGGCTTTATGAAGGGAGTGGGCATGTTCATGGAGGGGAGGGCTATTCATGGCTACTAGTAAAAATGGATACTAGTCATGATGCATACCCATTCTCTCTAGTATCAGAGGAGCATGCCTATTATATTAGGTGCCTGTGGAACATAGGCAGGAAAATGCTGCTGCAGTCGTCTTGTTTGTGGGCTTCCTAGAGGCACCCGGTTGGCCACTGTGTGAACAGACTGCTGGACCTTGGTCTGATTCAGCAATGGCCTTTCTTATAGTCTAGAAGTCTCCTGTGTGTTTGTGCTTCAGCGTGCTCAGCTTTTTCTGAAGTGCCTGGTTGTCTTATAGAGTCCAATGAAGACATCTAGGAGGAGGTTAAAAGGAAAAGTTCTTTATTTAGCTAAACACAGACCTGGGGTGAATATAACCTCAGACAAGATGCAGGTTATTCATCCGAGAAACAAAGGAAAGTCAATATCATGTATGCATTCGCATGGGGCAGGCCCATGGCTGCCGACAAGCAGGTTGATACACAAAAGCACCAATGCACATTAAGTGTCTACCTCGCTCTAATTAGCATAACCTATAGATATTGGCCGAAGGCGTCACTTAGTGAGCGCCTGATCTTGTGAGCTCGGTAACCAGAAACCACATTCCTGAAGATGAACGTAATTAAAAGACACTGTTTTCTCTACTGGTGAAAGGCCGTACCAGGCAAGCAATATTAATCTGTTGGCCTCTTATAGTTGTGGATGCCAACGTTCCCAAAGCTTCCCTGTGTGGGCGTATGAATACATAGGGTTCTAAACCAGCTCTTAAATCTGGCCATTGCATTTCTTTTGTGTTGTAACGTTTAGATTAAGTCTGTAAACTTCCCAGAACTTTTCCAAGAAAAAACCTTAATGACAGCTGTATACTATGCAAACAGGATGGCAAGTTCAGAGAGAAAACTAGTTGGGAAGAACTACTGCTGTTGGGAGAGGCTTCGTATCGCCCTCCATAAGCCCACATTTACGGGACCGTGACACAGACTCGGGCCCTCTGAGCTATATCTAGGTAAGGGATAAAATCCAACTATTTTTGACGTTAGTGGTGCAAAGAACTCTGGGATTTGTAGTCCCGGCCTCAGGATCAAGGCCGAAGCCGCGCGCGTCTCTGGTCTTCGTCCCTATCCGCCTCGAAGGGAGGCTTATTCCATCGCAGGAAACTATGGGAGGAGGCGTGCGGAACTATCTTGTGAGGTGAAGCCTCCCGAGTATTGCTCTGCAAACCAAATGTGCTAGACACGCTTGGGAAAACGAAAACGAAACTTTTTCTCCCCCTACTCTCCGTATTTACGAGGCCTGAATCGTTTCCACGCACCACCACCCCCCTCTTTGGCGGTGCGAATGGTTCTGCCTGCCGCCTCCTCAGCAAGGCTACGGCAAGCTCAACGGCCGACTTCGGCTGAGCCCTGTTTGTCCCCTCCCACGGCCCGCTCTTCAAAGGACGCGCGCGATTGGCTGCGGCTTGGCGTCCATGCCAATCAGGAAGCGGCTTCCATGGAGGAAGGGAATAAATACAAGATGGCTGCTCATATAAAACCAGGCATCGGGCTTCCCCCCGCTGATGGAGGAATAGAAGCTTTAACGAGCCGGGCTTATTTTCCGCGTCGCCGCCGCCGCTCGCACCGGCGGCCGAAGGGAGGAAGGGGGCCCGAGCCGCCGCCGGCGACACCCGCGCCTTGTCGCCGTCCCGTCCGTCTGCAGCGGCGCGCTTCCCGCAGGCCCAGGCCTTGTCCCCCTCCTTTCCACAGGAACCGTGGCGGCGCTTTCCCCGCCCGGCCCCAGCTCCGTGTCTCTCTCCCGCTATGGCCGTCTCCAGGTCGGTGTGAGGGGATGGGGGGTTCGGGGGCTGAGGACGGAAGGGGGGCTAAAGAGAAGGGATAAGTCAGCTAAAGAGAAGGGATGGGCAGTCTCTCGAGTTCCTTCCTCTTGAGGCCTCGTGGTGTGCGGCTGCTCGCTGGGTCCTGGCCAAGCGGGCCCCTCATCCCCCTTTAGGCTAGGAAAGGCCAGGCCTAAAGTGCTGAGGTGCTCATTCCTCAAGTCTGTGGACGCCGAAGGCTCCAATGTGTGGGAAGCGGCCCAAGCCCACCCATCTTCTTCCTCTCTCTTAGTCCACTAAGATGTTCCCGATTTGAGTGAGTGGCAAGCTGCAGCCTACCAAGCCAACGGAATTTCTCTCTTCTCTCCCCCCCCCCCCACTGTCGAAGTCCAGTTTTAGTTCCGTGGAAATGAATAAGAAGTACTTAGAGAGGATCTCGCTGTTAAATACGTCTGTGCGCCTCTCCATGTATAAAGCATGCATGCCTGTAGTCTTCCAGTCTAATAAAGCAGCGCCTCTAATCCTATTGCTCGTGCTTAAGTGTGTAATGGTCAAAAGTGAAATGTTGTACTGCTGCACTGCCTATTTAATACAAAGGGTTTTGCTTGTGTGGTGATAATTGTATTTACGAATGGGGATGTGTCCCAGTTGCTACTGTTAGTACAAGTTTTTCACATGTCAGCGGCTATGCTGAAAGTTGCAGGCTGATAACCGGGTTCAGAGGGACCCTTGTTGGGATGTACCACTTGCTATCTGTTCTGAGACACTGGTTGACTTATAAGCTTTGTATGGGAGAAGAAAATACTCATAAATGTCTTATTGTTTTGATGTTTGGCAGGCAGCTACAGTGTAATAAAGCTATCCAGTCATGTTCGGAACTTTGATTCAGCTTAGCTGTTACATGCTTTAATACCTTTGAATTATGATCAACTTCTGTATTGTACATTACAAATGAAAGGCAGTTCGCTTAGTAACGTAGGCAATCCATCACTTTCAGTACAGCAGTAGGAGGGACCTGGATCTTAAGAACAGTGGACCAAAGAAGAGCTCACAGAAGAAATCTTTGTCACTTACTGTTCCCATTGAAGGTGCTTGAGAAGTTGCTGTTGAGGATCGGCCCTTGCCAGTGGCATGGCATGTGGGGTTTATGTGCAGGGGGAGACTGGAAATTGCCCCCCCTTGCACAAATAGAGCAAGAGCTTGTGCAAGTGGGGGTGACAGTTATTCTCCTACTGCAGCCCCACCCCACTTCATGCCATGCTTAGGTCTCCTGGCTTTCAGGAGTAACTTTTTGGGGAGTTCCCCAGTTTCAAAGGTGCCTTGCATGAACTCTGCTTTGTTCACCATTCTTATGATGTAAGCCAGTGTATCTTAAAATAGCTGAACATCTCTGTGCCTGCGGTCTCTTAAGAACTTGCCCTGCATTTAGAAAACAAGCTTTGTAAACTTACGAGCATTGGATTGTATTGCTGTTAAAAGGATACAGTGCTCTGTCTTAGGAACTTTCCTCTGGGTTAGTTTTTCTTCTGTGAAAGCACAGTAGCACCGTTGCATGAGTTGCCAATTTTTGTGCAAAAGCTTATTTTAAAACATATAAATTCAAAATATTTTACTTGTGTGAGATCAGCTTACAGTAATGAAAGTAAGCCGCTGTCACAGAAAATTAGTTCTACAAAGGCCTGTGTTTCTTTTGCACGAGAGTGCTATAATTATTACAGTTAAAGTTTGGGGAGGACCATAGTTCACTGGTAGAGTGAATGCATGTTTTACATGCAGAGGGTTCAGCTGCAGCAGCTCCATGCCACCTCCAAGCTCCAGTTGTCCTGCCTTGAGACCTGTAAGGCCGAAGGCAAAAAGGGTTCCCTTGGCCAAGGCAGAGAGAGGAAAATGCTGGACCCTGCCTGCTACAAAGGGCAGGGTGCAGCAAACAAAAAATTGGCCCCATGTGGACCTGGGGTAGCCCTGAGGCTTGATTTCTGCCCAAGAAAGGGGGGGCAAGACAAAATGTCTGCCATCTGGGACCAGCAGGGAAAGGAAAATGCTGGACCCCGTCTGCTACGAAGGGCAGGGTGCCGCATACAAAAAATGGCCCGGTGGGGGTGAGGCAGGATGTAAATCAATAAATAGTTGTTGGATATTATTATTTTAGCTTTATTGGTGATATTATGATCATGCTGTATTTACTTATGCATCAATAAGTTATGTGCACTATACCTGTAAGTTGTATAAAACAACAAAATCAGCTTATGTCATTCTCGTTTCCTTCATTTTATCCTAATGGTGTGAGGTAGGTTAGGCTGAGTTTATGTGACTGGTTCAAGATCCTCCGGGAAGCTTCTATGGCAGAATGGGGATTCAAACATAGATTTCTGTTTCTGGTGTGACCCTCTAACCAGCAAATCATAAAATCAATAATACCTAATATCCAGGGATAAAAATCTCAGTTTTGCTGCAGGATAAAATAGCTGTCAGTTGTCTCTGGAAGACCTTTAGGAAGGAAGTGAGGCTAAATTCAGGGAAAGGAGAGAGTTACAAAGCTTGGGGCAGTAGTTGAGAGTCCTTATTAGGTATACCAGAGGAAGTGTGGGTTTCTGAAGCAGAGCCTCCTCAGCTGATCTCAGGATGCAGGCAAAAACATAGAGGCAATTCTTTAGGTTGTGTGAACCCAAGCCATTAAGGCGTCCAAGGTCAAGTTTTAAAAATCTGTATTCAGCCTGGAACCATACTGGAAGCCATTGTGTAGCTGGTTATAAAATTGGCTGACATTAGTGAGCACAGTTAGAAGCCATTCCATTTTTTGTGAACAGTATGCATGTTTAAACTCTTCTCTTTTACATATGGGAGTCATTTGTCCTTGTGATGATTTAAAACTATAAATACATGGTAAGCCATTTTAATTAAGGAGCAGCAGCATCTCTAATTTTTAATGAATAATGGCTTTTGGTCTTAATTTGAAGTGTATTTTGCCAGCTTGCCCTTCAAAAAGAGAAGGAAGCAAGTATTCACTTCTTTTGGTGGTAATCATAGTGCCAGAATTATCATACAGTGGTTCGTAACCTTTAATCTGCTACCACCCACCCGATATGCAGCATTATCATTATATGCCCCTCAAGATGTGAGTAAAAGAATGAAGGCATGCAAACAGCTCTCCAGACAAGGAAACTTTATAACAGTATATTTATAATACATGCAGACAATGGAGAGCCACATTTTCCAAATGCCAGTTTTCATTTCAGTCCATTCAGCACCTCTTTTTGTTATACTTGAGAATAGTAGTACTGCTGGATTCTAGGGAGCATTGCTTCCCAGCACTGTACAATCTGTATTTATTTAATTTGACCCATATCCTCCCCTTTCCTGGCGAAGCCAGGCTCAGGGCAGCTAGCAACATATGAATACAACATGTATAAAAATTTACAGTATAATTTAGAATTTAAAATAAATATGCTCTAGCTAAAACATATATCGTAACTTATAATTTGATGGCACCCTAGAAATATGACCTAGTTACCCTACCACCTAAAGGAAAGATATTCTCACATAGTGGCAAGTCAGATGGTGTAGGCAATCACCAGTCAACAATGGTTTAGCTACTCCAGTGTCCCAATGGTTCTTACTCTAACAAGCAATGAAGCTTGTTACAAACAAATACAAAACCTTTATTGGCATCTTAGAATAATTAAACAAGCCGAACATGGCTAGAATAGGTTAAGATCATTCTTATTGTTCATTGGAAGTGATAGTTTATCAATTAAAATTGAAGTTTTGTGAAGTACTTAAGTTCTCTTGAACTGAAAGATCTTTGAAGATTCTCTCAGTGAGGGCTGTAGCTAAAAAGGATACTAAAGCAGTGAGGTTCTTGTCCTGATGGGCTAAAAGGAAGCTAGTCAGGTCCCTTTTTGATCTTATACGCCAAGGATCTGGCAGATGGCTGAGCATTAAATGGCGAGGTCTGCTGTGGAATGAGCAGTCCAATAGGATATGTTCCACTGAGTCGGGGACTCCAGTATCACAGGCGCATAATCGGGCATTGTGAGGTGTGCAAAGAAACCTTCCATAAGTCACTGTCGATGGAAAGGCAAACCAAGCTTGTTATTTCTGCTTATAAAACCAACTAGGTATGCTAACATTTCAATATACGCTACCTGTTGAAAGTTGGGATATATGCAAGACCCATGGTACGTGCATGAAGGGAAAACCATCGCCTGTACTCCTTCCATAAACTGAAAATAAGGACATAGCTAGAACTTTACAACCCTTATACTAGCTAGAACTTTACAACCCTTATACTGGCAGGAATGTATTGATGCAACAAGAAGTCACAGAGGAAGCTCTAACTTGTAGTGACAGTCCTTACTGCAGCAGCGTTGTTGGACATGATATAGGCTCCAGTGCCTTATCATTGTGTGGCTCCCTTGCTGCTTCTACCACTGCCCAGTCAGTTTTAGGGAAAGCAGTTGGGGGTGGGGCTTGCAGGAGAGGGTTGGGGAGAAACTCTTAAACCTCACATTTTCCCCAATTTTATCATCAGAATATACATATTTTAAAATAATACACTGTTTTTGTTTTAAAATATTTTTGCCCTATCTTTTTACCAAGTGAGTAAAGCAATACAGAAATAAAAGAGAAAGCATTCAGCCCCAGGAGCAATAGTTTTTCCTCTCCACTGTCCTTCAGGAAATTTGCTGCCAGGCTGTACCGGAAGTAACTGCCCTTTAAAGCATTGTGCTTCTTACGTGGACCAGATGGTTGTCCCTAGGGCGCAGGTCCATAGTGCTGGTGGCCAGTAACAACACAATAACTGTGTACTGCATTGGCAAGCAAGCTGGTACAGCATCCATCACCATGAATAATCTTGTCTGCTGCCTGTGGGACAACTGCATCAAGTATGTATTGTTCCCATTGCCATCAATGTTGCAGGGGTAAACAGTGCTCATGCAGACTCCCTCAGTATCTAGGCCACTGTTGCCCGTATGTGGAAGCTGAACAATGTATACCCAGGCAGCCTGTATCTGGTTGCCTGGGGGATTCAGCTAACCAAGTGATCCCAGAAACAGAAAGAAAGGTTCTCATCCTGTGAGTGCAACTAGAAGTTTTTCACTGCCTTTACTTCTCAGCTGTGATGGGAGCCATCTACCTGTCCACTGATGTCTGTTCATCTTCAGTCACTAGGGGTGGTTTACTCATCTCTTTGGGTCCATCTTGGCTTTGTGACTTCTCACACAAGAACCATCACTGTTCTTTCAGCTGATGGTTGAACTTTTTCTGGGGTCTTGTTTGGCACTATCCTGGAGCCCAGTTTCCAACTGCAGCTTCGGATCTGCAGCTTGTCCTCATTTAACTTGTGTGTAAGCCTGTTGAGCTTATGACTACCTGTAACTTACGTCTGTTGTCAGTAAAGTTGCCTTTTTAGGTAGCAATCTGCTCCGGCAGGGAAATCTCTGAATTCACTGCCCTCGGGTCAGACATTCTATTTCTATTTTTTAAATGGAATAAAGTGGTTCTCAGACTGGACATGATGATTTTGCTGAAGTTGGTGATGGGATTCCATCTAAATCTAGACCTGGTCCTTCAGACTTTCTACACATCTTCATCACCTAATACTAAGCACACTCTCCTTTCTGTTGAACACAACAAGAGATTCTTGTGTTCTTCTTTGGCCATAAAAAGGGACGTCCAATATCTTCTCAAATCATTAGTCATGGGTTTCTTCTACCATTCAGCTGTGCTACGAACTAGCAAAAATAGCTTCCTCCTCAAATTAATCTCTGAAAGCTCTAGCAACATCATGGGCCTCTTCCATGGAGAGTTGCTACCAGACTTTGGATAGTTGGAGGACCGTGGACTAGATTCTAGGATAGTTAGGTGGCTAGGGAACTGGTTGGATAACTGCACACCCAAAGTAGTTGTCAATGGCATGTCCTCTAATTGGAGAGAGGGAGGGAAGAAGAAGAGTTGGTTTTTATATGCTTACTTTCTCTACCACTTAAGGAAGAATCAAGCAGGCTTACAATCAACTTGCCCTCCCCTCCCCACAACAGACACCCTGTGTGGTAGGTGGGGCTGAGAGCTCTAAGAAAGAACCGTGACTAGCCCAGGGTCACCCAGCTGGCTTCATGTGGAGTAGTGGGGAAACCAATCCCGTTCACCAGATTAGAGTCCACAGCTCTTAACCACTACACCACGCTGGCTCTCATTGTTCCCATTGTCTAGTGGGTTGCCACAAGGCTTAGGTCTGGGACTGGGACTTTTCACTATTTTTATGAACGATCTGGATAAGAGGGTGGAGGGACTACTCATTAAAGTTGCAGATGACACCAAATTGGGAGGAGGAGTGGTCATCCTGGGAGATGGAGTTCAACAAGATCTAAACACACTATGCTGGTCTTTGACCATAATAAAGTATAAAGTAAAAAGATCTAAACACACTGGAAAAGCAGGCAGATGTGAACAAGATTCAATTCAACAAGGATAAATGCAGTGTTCTACATCTGGGTAACAAAAATGAGAAGCACATATACTGGACGGGGGATACACTTCTGGGCAGCAGTGTTTGAACAAGCTCTTGGGGTACGGGTGGACTGTAAGCTAAGTCTGAGCAGCCAGTGTGATGCGGCGGCAGAAAAGATGCGTTCTTGGGATGTATCAACAGAGGACTAACATGCAAATCGCAAGATGTCATATTCCCACTGTACACTGAATTGGTCAGGCTGTTCCTGGAGTACTGTGTGCAGTTCTGGAGGCCTCACTTCAAACAATGTGGACAAATTGGAGCAGTTGCAGAAGAGAGCGAGAAGGATGATCATGGGCCTGGAAACCAAACCCTACAAGGAAAGCCTGAGGGATTTGGGAAACTTCAGTCTGGAGAAGTGGAGGTTTTTGAAGGGCTGTCACTTAGAGGAGGGCAGGGAGCTGTTCCTGTTGTCAGCAGAGGGTAGGACTCACAATAAGGGTTTAAATTATGGGTGGAAAGGTGCTGGCTGGCTATTAGGAATTTTTTTTAACAGGAATAGTTCAGCAGTGGAATTGGCTGCCTAGGGAGGTGGTGAGCCCCCCCCCCCCCCGGTTGTCTTCAAGCAGCTGCTGGAACTCTTTGATTCTATGATTCTACATAGGCCCAGCTATCAGCGTTTGTTTGATACTGTGCCTTTAATCTGTATACCAGAGTAGGCGCATCACTTGGATGGGCAGTTCAGCAGCGTCTATTCAACTGATGCGTCTGAATGTACCTCCAGGTAGGTCAGTTTGCTAGTCTGTACCCATCAGTGTAATCCAGAGACCCCAGGGAGGTAAAACCAGCTTGCTGATCTGAATGATTGCTCTTCGTGTGGTCATCTGTATATTCTCACAAACTGTCCACCTTCCCCGCAGTTTGCTGCAGCATATTTTTATGTTGGAAAGGAAATGAGCAACAAGGCATGACTCCTCCCTTGGATGCTTGCATGATTTGAAGCTGTTATTTCTGAGGAGAGATTTTCACACCTCTATCACAGCTTTAGAAGTTCCTGAATCATTGCTCTGCTTGGGCCCAAAGCTTATAATTGTGAATGCAGATGACCACTGGAACAATAGTTACAAGTAAGCGGTCTGCCTTTCTGTTTCCTGTTCGGTTATTTAACCACACTTGCTCTATTGGGGGAAACCTTGCAACTGGTAAGTGCCAAAATACTTCAGGAGGGAGGCAAGAACCAAAATAGGGTTGGATAGTGTTGACTGTAATCTGATTGAGAAACTAAAGGTGACAATGAGCTGTCAAGCCTGCACTGTAAGTAATGATATTATAATGTTTCTGCTTAATTTGCAGAGGAGAGCCTCAGGAATGTGGTATGGGAAACTGATTGAACAAGGCTAGGGTGAGGATGCAGTACAGGGGCCAACTTTGAGTTCTGTCCATGCAGGGGTGGTCTTGGTGATTCTGGAGTCCTAGGCAGAAGTTAAGATGCCCCGCCCCCCACACATCCCTCAGCAGACTACCTTAACTAGCTAGGTGGAGGAAGAGGTCAGGAGGACAACAAGGAGTGCAGCTGTGCTGCTGCACACAGGCTGTGGTGGGGGCAAGGAAGTACACATGCGGCCTGCCTGGTGTGCAGGCACAGCTGCTGCTTGCCTGGCTCATGAAGGGATAGCTGGCTGGCTGCATAGGCATTGGGCAAGGGATAGAGGTTGGGGGGGGGGTGCTCCAACAGCCCTACAACATAGCCAAGTCCCTCCAGTTTCTCTCCCCTTCTGCCACCATGACATTCCTTGAGTTCTGGGGGTCTACCCAGCTGTTAGCTTTAGGGCATTCAGGCGGGGGCAGCTTCCAACCCTCACCACTGTCACCTTGTGGCAGTGGCATCAGCTGAAACTCCTACCATCCAGGGGAGGCAAGGGTGTGGGGAAGGGAAGGCGATTGTAAGCCACTTTGAGACTCCTTAAAGGCAGAGAAAAGCAGGGTATGAAAACCAGCTCTGCTGCTTCTGCTTCTTCTCCCCCCCCCCCCCACTGAATTGCAGCTGGTAGCTCCAGGCAACTGCCCCGGTTTCCCATGGCTAAGACCACCCCAGTGTCCATGAAAGGGGTCAATGCTTTCATGTTTAACAAAGAGTCAGAGCTTTGGATTTCAGTGAGGGTTCTGATGTTTCCCTCTTGTTTCCACTCACTTTAAAACCAACGGCTACTGTTAAACTTGACTCTCTAACGGAAAACAGTGACATTTACTTGGGAAATAATACAATTATTTCTGCATGACACACATTAGTCAAGCTTTCAGTTTTACCTTTGTTGGTGATGATGGGCAATAAAATGCTACTTAGAAAATTCAAAAATTGAGATACGGTGACTTTGCACATTCCAGAGTCCCCCCCCCCCTATGGGTTGGGTGATATGGCTGTATATTGCCTCTGTCTGCCATGTCATGGGCAAAATCTAAAAACCATACAATTTTTTTAAAGTAACTTCTGGCTTTTAAAGTCATGGTACACATTTGAACCAGAAGATCTGGTTCAGTGGTAGAGAAGTGTTTGCTTTGATATCTTATCTCAACACCAGTTAGCTATATTTAGTGGTTTAAAATACACACTCCTCTTTAATTGAGCCTAGTTTTGGCTTAGGTAAGTACTGGTTGTCCCTAAATGAATAAGCAGTCATAATGCATATTTACTATCCTAAAATTGACATGACTGTCTTACATTTAACAAATGTGAGAATCATCCCATAATTAGGGAAAGGGGGGGGGAAGAGAATGCAAAAAACTTGAAGAAAACTGCTTGTTCTGCAAAGCAAATATACTGGATAGTTTGCTTTCTGAAAATTCTGTTCTTTCCGTATTTCATTTCACGTAACTGAGGTTAAAGGTAGGGTGGTTCTAAATTTCCAAGTGCCTAAAACATTTTGCCACATTGTCAATCAGCCTCAGTGGTCATGGTTTAGATAATCGCTTGGCTACAACTTCTTCGCTGCGGCATTAGAGAGAACTACTAAACCGAAGTGGCTGGCAAGTTCCTTAATATTCCAGTATGCTGTCTAGTTCAATATTCCATGAAGCCAAAAATTCCAATGTGTAGGTGCAAGTTGACCTTTTTCTTTATTATGGTTTCACATCTCAGAAAAGGCAGGAGTAAGAAGAACTGCTTGGCTCCTAGTCCTGCAACAGTCATGGGAAAATGTAGTAGCATAGCAAAACTTTTTCTACTGGCCACTTGCTATAACCGCAGCCATTTCCATAAAGGAACGCCTGTTCCTGGTGGCAAAAGCTTAGAGTTGCCCGTGACTCCCTCTGGTTTGCTGCAGAGGCCAGGAAGTGCCCTCTTTGTCTCCTACCCCTATGGTGGATTGGACTGGGCTGCTGCCAGTCTTCCTTTAAAAAGGATACCTTTGTTATTATTGGCAATATTTGATGGATCAGTTGAACACTTTCCCTCCAGTTCAATGCCCAACCCTATAGTCTCTTCAGATATTTAACCCACTGTGAAATAAACCCAGTGAAAGACACTTATACCAAGACAATCAGAAATCAAGAGCTGCACCAGCTGGTTTTGTGGGTTTTTGAATGTTATAAGCCACCTCAAGCTTTTTCAGGGCTGGATAAAAGCTTTTAAATTTATTTTTATTTTGTCGTTTGTGCTATAGGCTTGATCGTCTCTTCATCTTGCTGGATACTGGGACAACACCTGTAACAAGGAAAGCCGCTGCGCAACAACTTGGGGAGGTTGTGAAACTTCATCCCCATGAATTAAACAATCTTTTAGCAAAGGTGAATAATTTTTGAATGTTTTTGACAACTATTATGATGTTGGGGCTATTCCTGACTATTAATTCCCTGTAAGGAATTTCTGAAACATTCAATTCATGGTGGTGATTATGATGTAAGCAGTTTCACATAAAGCCTATCGTGATTGACAAGGGTCTTCTGCTTAGTTATGTGGTAAGGTACCTCCTTCTCAATAGAACATTGGCCACTTGTTTTATTTGAAATAAATGCCCAATTTTCTGCAAGTGTTGATTCCTGGTGAATATGGTAACAGTCCTGAAACTCTGGAGTTATTGCAGCTGAAACACATGGATATGGTTGATGTATAACTTCTTGTGGGGCATAGTTGGTGAGTCCTCTGTGGTATTGTGCAAAGGAACATGTGGGCTGATGGGCCAGACATATTTCTGGATATATTTGTAAGCTCTTCCATGCCACCTATTGTCTCTGTTTTCTAATGAGTTAAAAACATAAAGGCCGTGCTGGATCAGACCAAGGTCCATCAAGTCCAGCAGTCTGTTCACACAGTGGCCAACCAGATGCCTCTAGGAAGCCCACAAACAACACGACTGCAGCAGCATTATCCTGCCTGTGTTCC
This sequence comes from Euleptes europaea, assembly GCF_029931775.1. Taxonomy (NCBI): domain Eukaryota; kingdom Metazoa; phylum Chordata; class Lepidosauria; order Squamata; family Sphaerodactylidae; genus Euleptes; species Euleptes europaea. The sequence goes on from NC_079316.1 coordinate 80,090,184, forward strand.
ACAGTACCTAATATAGTAGGCATGCTCCTCTGATCCTGGAGAGAATAGGTATGCATCATGACTAGTATCCATTTTTACTAGTAGCCATGAATAGCCCTCTACTCCATAGGATATGCCCAAATGTTAAATATCTGTCATAGAACCAGTTACCGTATTTTTCGCTCCATAAGGCGCACTTTTTTCCTCCTCAAAAGTGAGGGGAAATGTCGATGCATCTTATGGAGCAAATGTGTGCACAGAGCCGGCTCGGCGCGCTGGGAGGCGGCCGGGGAAAGCCGCCTCGCGCCGTTCCAGCGCGCCCAGCCGGCTCTGTGCGCTGGCTTAGCCCACTCTGAGCACCTGCCTGCCTCCAGCTGGGAAGCGGCACGCCCGCAAGCCCACCTCCCAGCCCGCTCTGAGCGCCAGCCCGCCTCCCAGCTGGAAGGGGGGGGCAAAGAGCCGGCTTGGCGCATGCACCCACCTCCCAGCCGGCTCTGAGTGCCTGCCTGCCTCCAGCTGGGAAGCAGGGGGGGGGAGCACAAAGCCGGCTTGGTGCGCCCACCCGCCTCCCAGCCCGCTCTGAGCACCTGCCCTCCTCCCAGCTGGGAAGGGGGGTGCAAAGAGCCGGCTTGGCACGCGCACCTGCCTCCCAGCCGGCTCTGAGCGCCCACCTGCCTCCCAGCCGGCTCTGAATGCCTGCCTGCCTCCAGCTGGGAAGCGGGGGGGAGCACAGAGCCGGCTGGGAGGCAGGTGCGCGTGCCAAGCCGGCTCTTTGCACCCCCCTTCCCAGCTGGGAGGAGGGCAGGTGCTCAGAGCGGGCTGGGAGGCGGGCGGGCGCACCAAGCCGGCTCTGTGCTCCCCCCCTTCCCAGCTGGGAGGAGGGCAGGCGCTCAGAGCGGGCGGGCGCTCGGGCTGGGAGGTGGGCGGGCGGGCGCGCCAAGCCGGCTCTGTGCTCCCCCCCGCTTCCCAGCTGGAGGCAGGCAGATTATCTGGGATGCTTCTGTCTGAGAGCAGTGAACTTCCTGTATGGAAATGGCCCTGCATGTTTGATTTTACAATATCTTATCAAATATGATGGAGGAGTTGTAATTAGAAAGTGGAAAAGAATATTAGATGGCTGTTGAATGATCTGCTGTAAGTTATTGGACCTAAATGATTGATGTTTGAATTTCTTAAAGGTGTTGGTACACTTAAGGAGTACAAATTGGGATACTCGCATTGCATCTGGACAAGCTGTGGAAGCGATAGTGAGAAATGTTCCAGAATGGAATCCAGCTCCACGACCCAAACAAGGTAATTCTAAATAAATTTTTCTGAATTACATAAAGTGTACTTGGATCAACTTTCTGTGCAACCACCTTTCTTAAACATGTCTGGCATTGTATTCTTGGTTATCAATAAAGAGATGAATGAATAGTGTTCTCTCTACTGTATAATGTAGTCAGCGTGGTATAGTGGTTAAGAGCGGTGGTTTGGAGCAGTGGACTCTGATCTGGAGAACCGGGTTTGATTCCCCACTCCTACACATGAGCGGCGGGGGCTAATCTGGTGAACTGGATTTGTTTCCCCACTCCTACACATGAAGCCAGCTGGGTGTCCTTGGACTAGTCACACTCTCTCAGCACCTCCTACCTTATAGGGTGTCTGTTGTGGGGAGGGGAAGGTGATTGTAAGCCAGTTTGATTCTTCCTTAAGTGGTAGAGAAAGTCGGCATATAAAAACCTCCTCCTCTTCTTCCTGCTGCGGCTGTATGGTTATTACCTGTTTTTCATTTTCCTTAGACAGTCATGTTGTGCTTCAAAGGCTTGCATGATAACTATCAATCTCCTTTTTAGGCTGCCGCTCCTTCAAGGGGCTCAGGGAGTCGTCCAGGTCTCCCCCCCCCCTCCATTTTATCCTCACAACCACCTTGCAAAGTAGGTTAGGCAGAGTATTTGACTAACCCAAGGTGACCCAGTGAACGTTCCTAGTGAGGGGGGAGTTTGAACCCAGGTCCGCTTGGTCCTGTTGCAGCATTCTTAACCACTACTGTATGATATCTTTGTATATTTGTGTAGACCTGAATAAAACAGTCCTACCTATCTCATTCTAATTAAGTTTTATGTTATTCAAGAACATGGTTGTGAAAGTCCTGTGGAAGAGTCATCTGCTTCTGATCGGTTGCGTTTTGACAGATTTGATATCTGCCGACTCCTGAAGCACGGTGCTTCTCTTCTTGGGTCTGCCGGTGCAGAATTTGAAGTCCAAGATGACTCAGCAGGTACCTGTTTCTTGAACTATGCTGCATGTGCTTTGAGCAACATCATTTTCAAATAACTAAAACAATTTTATGGCTTTTCAGCCTTCATAATTAAGTATTAGCTGAACGTTCATAATTTGGAGATAAAGCTAATTGCATTTGCTATCATCTTTCCACCTAAATAGCTATCATGGGTAAACAGATGAAGGAATTCACACATAGCATAACCGTGAGCTATATTGTTCTGGATCTTTAAATACATGGCAGATAGTCACATATACTTGGAAGGAGTTTATGTGCATAATTCTCTTGCAGTTCTGTTGCTTTGAAATCTGGCCTCAGGACTGGATATATCTAAGCAGCATTTTTATATAATATTTAATGAGATGTGATTTTGAAAGCCGAGGTAATCTTCAGTATATAACTACACAACTGGGTAGCCTTTAGAAGAAAAGATAGAACTGGTTAGGAGTTTGGTTGTCTCAATTGCATTAATTTTCCTACCTTTTCCAAAATATACTAGCATCCTAGATCGGGCTTCTTAAACATTTTCCACTCGCAACCCCTATTTGCTTGAGAAATTTTTACGCGGCCCCGGGTATATAAGTATATAAAATAGCTATACAAATCAAACATTTACTGATAATAAAGCATATAAATTTTTTGCAACCACCACATTCAGTTACGTGACCCCATATGGGGTCGCGACCCACAGTTTAAGAAGCTTTGCCCTAGATTATACATATACAGTCCTGATTTTGATTATCTCTGGTGTGGCTTTAACTGAGATGTTTAAAGAGATGTTTATAATGTTTTCACTTTACTAATCTGAAATAGCAAGTCAGTTTTTTTAAAAATGCTTGGTCTTCTGGCAATAAATAGATATGTTTCTTGATTGTGGCTTTATAAAGTTCCATTGAGCTTAGTGAAAGTTGAATTATAAACGTAACAAAACAGTTAGAAGCATCTAGGTAACTGTATATTAGTAATACTTTGTAACAAGCAAATAATTTTCCTACTTATGGTAGTGATGACAGTGGCAAACTGTAACTTTCGTATGAAATATGGAACTGTTTTGGCAGACTTGCTGCACTGGTCTGTAAACACGAGGCACAGTCTGCAACTTGAGCTTCAGTGAAGTTTGTGAGAAGAGGGAGGAAGTCCTTTAACAGAATGTTTGTGTCTAGATTTACAACATGTCCAACACTTCATGTTCGATGAAAAATATGGTTTTTCAAAGATGTGATATAAAATAGACTGCTTCATTTTCAAAGGTGAAATTGATCCCAAAGAAAGGATAGCACGACAAAGGAAGCTGCTCCAAAAGAAACTTGGCCTTGATATGGGAGCTGCAATTGGAATGAACACAGAAGACTTATTCAACGATGAGGATTTGGACTACACTCCTGCTTCATCATTCCTTGTACACAAACAACCTGTAGGTAAAACCTCAGGCTATTTGATTGCAAGGACTACAGTGGTTTGCTTTGTTTATGCTTCTGCCGTCATGAAGTATTATGCTTAAAATACTTTGGTGCCTTAAAATTTCAGTTTTACTAAAGAATGTAATGCCACACAATGATTTTATTTAATGTGTTGATCGGGAATGGTGTGGGAAGTTGTGGGATGGTGGTAGAAGGATTCTGCCTGCTTAAATTGCAGGCAAAGGAGGCGTGCTGAATCTTTTAAATGTTTTTCAGACTCTTCAAGCGGCTGACTTGATTGATTCAGAATTTCGAGCTGGTATGAGTAGCAGGCAAAAGAATAAAGCTAAAAGAATGGCCAAACTGTTTGCAAAGCAAAAATCGAGAGATGCAGTAGAATCCAATGAAAAGAGGTACGGTACTAGTTAGGTGAAAATAATAGTTCTAACACATACTTTCTCAGTGTGTTTGCCTCTGTTTTTCTACTAGTGAACACTCTGACTATATTTTGCTGGTAACTGTTCAATATGTGATGTGTATATAATGTGTGTGTATATAAAATCACAGATGATGTGTAGTCTGAACATGTTTTCATTTGAAATAGCTAATTTCTGGATGTTGATATTGTTCTTGTATGGATGTAAAAAAGAATGGTGTATTATATGGCAAGCCATTGTTACATAACATGAAATTTGCAAGCATAAGAACATTTAGTGTTTCTTTATAGCAACGATAGCACTGATGGGGAACCAGAGGAGAAGAGAAGAAAAGTGGCAAACGTTATCATCAATCAGCCTGCAACTGATTCCAAACTTTTGGTAGATAATATGCCAGAAGAGGTACAGTGCATCCTTTTAACAGTAATTTAATGGCTGACTTGGCCAGAGCTAGTTAATTTATCTCCCATTAGTTCAGTGGGGAAATTAAACAGCTGCTGATCAATAACCCGTTGAAATCTATGGTATGTCCCATGGTGCAGTCTCTATCCTGAATTATGCAGTGTTGCTAATAATGTCTGAGAAACAATTGTACTACACTGATCTATGGGGGGGGGGCTTGTTAGAATTGTAAATGGTGTTTATGTAACTAAATGTCTGCATCAAAGCAGAGTTTTTGGGATGGGGAGAATTTAAGCAGATGAATCAGAAGTATTGTCTAAAGTTATAATCAACCAAGGCACATTAGTGCTGCTGGATAGTCTTAGTTGATGAGGAGTCTTTTGTGCTGGACATACAGTCTGTGCACATGTAACAGCTTTCAGTGTATGAGGTTGCTGCTTTCATCCTGTTTGTCTGGATTTCAGCGACTTTTAGTTCAATTTCATATTTTTCTGGAGGAATAGCCCTATAAAAGGCTAAGATTAAATATGTCACTTATTCTGTCTCTTTATAGCTCAGTATTTTCTTTTACATATAGAATCACCTTAATAGTGCATAATTGAATCCAGATGATTATTTGAAGTACATATACCCACCCTGTCAATATAAGTAATTGAGCAATTTTGGGGTGTGAGTTTTAGAACCAGTTAGTGAATTGACTTTGTTGCTTTTGTCTCTGTTAGACTAATGAATGGCCTTTGGAAAGTTTTTGCGAAGAAGTATGCAATGACCTCTTTAACCCATCATGGGAGGTAAACTTCATTACCTTTTTCCATCTTTGATAGGCCCTCAATATACCTTGAGTCGTACCCAGCCAGCTTATTTACTCTGTCTCCCCCCAGTTACCTCCATACTATGGCCCCCATCCCACATGGCTTTTAACATGCTGGGCTCATGATTTTCAGTGAGCCCCGTGGTCCAGAGTGGTGAGTTGCAGTACTGCAGTCAAAGCTCTGCTCACGAGGTGAGTTCAATCTCAAAGGAAGTCGGTTTCAGGTAGCTGGTTCAAGGTTGACTCAGCCTTCCATCCTTCCATGGTCATTAAAATGAGTACCCAGCTTGCTGCAGTTAAAGTGTAGACGACTGGGGAAGGCAATGTCAAACCAACCTGTAAACATAGTCTGCCTTGTAAAGTTTGTGATGTGACGTCACCCCATGGGTCAGTAATGACCCAGTGCTTTCTCGGGACTACCTTTACCTCATTATTTTCAGTGTGGGGTTGCTTTTTGGGCAGTCAAAGAGGTTGCCTCCTTCTTTTTCCACTAGCAGAAAAGCTGTTTGGATCCAACCCTCTGTTCTTATTAACATTATTGTGTATAATATAATTTTTCTAGCTTAGCTGATTCCTGTTCAGTTAGTAAATAAATTTGTTTGCCTTGGCCATAATAAAGCAGCATTGTTCGGCTATATTATTCTGCCAAAACCATTTCACACAATATTCTTTGTGCAATGCGCACATCCATACATCACACACCCAATGGGACCATTGACTATGTAGGCTTAATTCCAATATGAGCACTCACCCATGGTTTTACCATTGTAGATGTGTAATAGGCTTCTTCACCTTTTGTATACTGATGTCTTCTTCCTTTGCTTCTTGCATCATAGTTTGCCATAATGCTTGAAATGGGTGTTATGTGTAACTTGCTTCCAAATCTAAACTCTACTTCTAGCCATGGTTTCTAGTTAGAGGTAAGTTATGGTTAGAAGTAACGATAATTTCCCAAATCCTAACATTAGAGCAATGGTTAGTGCACTTCAGGAAGTGAAGGAGTAGGCATGTACATGGAAAGCCCACTGGTAATGTCTGGTGTTCAAACTGTGGCTTGGTCTGAACTGAATTGTTCTGACAAATGAGCCCACACAGAATTTGTAATCAGGATGTGAAAGAATTATTTAGATAAAGAATTATATATCAAAATCTATGACCTGGATAGCTCAGGGTAGCCCAATCTCGTCAGATCTCGGAAGCTAGCAGAGTCATCCATGGTCAGTATTTGGATGGGAGACCCACCAAGGAATGTTAGGGGCGCTTTGCAAAGGAAGGCTGGCAGTGGCAAACTACTTCTGAATGTATTTTATCTTGAAAACTCTCTGGAGTTGCCTTAAGTTGGCTGTGACTTAACAGCAAAACAAAAATAGAAATAGAAATTTGTTCTGATGGTCTTAAAAAGGATGCCACAGGTTTTAATTGTTCTCAGTATATCTTGATAAAGTGGAGCATCTGCTTTTCAAGCAAGAACCATCTCCTCAAAGTTGCGAGTAAACATTGATAAAGTGTGTTCGGAAGATAAAGTAATTGCCCAAAATAATATTTGCTGAAACTACTAAGTATTATTGTTCCTGTTTTCTGTAAACTTTCTTTCAGTGCTAACATGTATTTATTAGATCACTTAAGCATAGCTTCTGTTCTAGCAGCTTTATAGGTCACTACTACTGGTTTTACTACTTAATTACAGTCTTAGCAGAAATACAAAGGCTAGTGGTTTTCTCCAAGCACAGTCAAGATTAGTTCTAGATGGTTTGCTGTGCATGGCTTTTTGCTTGTGCCGGAATGTGTGTTATTTCCAGTTGCCTCCATATTATCTGTAAGCCTTGTTTCATGTAACCTTCTATTCTTAACTCTCTAAGATCTTAATCTGTTTTGCTCTTCTAACTTTTTAGATCCGACATGGTGCAGGTATTGGATTGAGAGAGGTACTTAAAGCTCATGGGAAAAGTGGGGGCAAAATAGGAGACAGCACTGTAGAAGAGGTAAGCAAAAGAGAAGGTTAATATGCAAAACCTAGACAAAAGATGCTTCATTTGTATGTTCCATTATAATGCGGCTTCTGTACTGCTCTAGCTTCCTTGTTCGCTTCGGCCATTTTATTAAACATGGGGCAAATAACCGTTAGTAACACAATACCCAGTCACTTGAACAGTAGAAATATTATTTCTCTTTTGGATGAGACAGAGCAGTTTATCATTCTAGAATACAGTAGATTTAAATAAAAAGACCTAATGTGGCACTGTGTTCCTGGAGAAGTCCATTGTCTGTGGGAGGAATTGTATTGGTGGTGCTTCTCCTTCCTTTGTGTTATAAGCACACTTGCTTGGCTTTTTTAATTTCTATGTAGGCACTTCAGTAAAATGGCATAACTATTCTTCATAGATCTTGCAGAGTATTTTAATATTTAATATACCAGTGCAGAAATGTCATTTTCATCTTCAGTCTTCCAGTGCAGTCCCACCTACGGGGGGCTGCGTCCGAGCAGGCCATCCTTCGGTAGACTTTTTTTCTACCCTCATAGCAACAGCAGGGGTGCCCACCCTTCCAATCCTGTTGGATGAAATTCCCACCCAAATCATCCTATGATCCGGGGGGTGGGATCTCTTCTCAGGTCCTTTCTGCCACCTTAGCGTGTAGACGTCTTTTAACAGCCACTGTGTATTGACTCTTCTAGCATTTTCTGAGAGATCGTGATGGAATAACTCTTCTTTGTAGATCTTGCAGAGGATTTTAATATTTAGTATACCAGTGCAAAAATGTCATTTTTCTGCCGAAATCCTTGCAGTTGGGCTGTAGTGCACGTTGTTCAGTGTGTTAAGCATTGTTGCTAGTAACACAAAATGTATAACATGATTTACCTTACCCGAACAATTCTGCATTAAATTCTGTCATGTTCAGTTGAGTGTACTTTTTTGTGAGAGCCTATAAAAGGGAAGAAGGTTGAGAATATTTCAACACTTCAACTGTTTTTAAATAGATGACTCAACAGCACCAGGATTGGCTGGAGGACTTGGCCATCAGGCTTCTTTGTGTGTTTGCGTTAGATAGATTTGGCGACTTTGTTTCAGACGAAGTAAGTACCAATTTTGGAAAAAGTACGCACTTTGCACAATAGTTTTAATTTTTTGAAATGGCTTTCTGCTGCTCCGTTGGGTGATTCCTCTCTTTTTAAATCTTAGGTTGTGGCGCCGGTTCGGGAGACTTGTGCTCAGACTCTGGGAGTGGTGCTGAAATATATGAATGAGGCCGGTGTTCATAAAACTGTGGCTATCCTGCTAAAGTTACTTGCGCAGGAACAGTGGGAAGTACGGCATGGTGGCTTGTTGGGGATAAAATATGCTCTGGCAGTTCGTCAGGTAAATGGCTTTAATATTCTTTTTTTAAAAAAATTAAAAGGAAAAGGGCACAATGGCGGGGAAAGGGGGGAGATTGAAATATCAGCAGTGCGATTAAGAAGCATACAAAAACAAATCAAACAGATTACATTGCCATGCTATTAAACACAGTTGTGCAATCAAAATAGTTACCATAATTGTAGAAAATTATTCTAACATTTCTAGCCATATAACCAAAAAATAATCACCTTATCAGGCAAATCAAGCATACTTAGTTCTTCTATAATCAAAATAGTTATCCAAGTATAAAATTAAGTTGGGTTTCACTATGGTTAATTAGCACCACTTTCTTATTTTATTTTAGTTAAGATTAAATCTCAACATATTGATAAAATGGTTTCCATTTTTCGTGAAACTGCTCATAATTTGTATTGCTATTTACCATAGTAGTCATTTTAGCTGTAGTGGCATATTCCATTAATTTTTCTTTCCCTTCTTCTATGTCCAGAAAAAGTGCTTGTTTCCATTTCCTCGCTAAAACTATTCTGGCTGCTGTTGTAGTGTATTTAAATAGGTCTGTGAATTTTGGTTTTAATACTCTTCAAGTGGATATTGCTTGTTTTTCGATTTCTTGGAGCAGTGAGAAGTGCTTCCATGTGGTGCTATCCTACCTGGCTGTGCTGGATTTTGGGTTGCTGGTTAACCACATATGTTGGTTAATAACATACTTTTACCCAGCCTGCAGCCAAATGACTTGGCTCAGCAGGCCAGTTAGCAGAGTTGTCTGATTAACCGGGTACCGGTTAACAAAGCCTTTAGTGTATAATTGTTCCAACTAGGCCTGCTTGCTTGGGAAGGGGCTGTGGCTCAGTGGCAGAGCATCTGCTTGGCATGCAGAAGGTTCCAGGTTCAATCCCTAGCATCTCCAGTTAAAGGGACCAGGCAAGTAGGTGATGTGAAGGACCTCTGCCTGAGACCCTGGAGACCCACTGCCGGTCAGAGTAGACAATACTGACTTTGATGGACCAAGGGTCTGATTCAGTAGAAGGCAGCTCCATGTGTCTTTCCCAGATTGGGAGGGTTTGTTCTAGTTTGGCTTGAGTTTATAAAAAAAAAACCCAGCAGCAGATGGGATATGGAAATCTGCTTTAAAACAGTCACACTGGGTAACATTTCACGTTTTAATAAAGTCTATTGGTTTTGTACACTTTACAAGAGATGGTAGTCCTGCTTTCAGGTTTTCCATCTGCATAATACTTTGATCTTTATCTCAACCGTCTTTGCAGGACTTAATTGATACGTTGCTGCCTAAAGTCTTACCTGCAATAACTGAGGGTCTACAGGACCTGGACGATGATGTCAGAGCTGTCGCCGCTTCATCTTTAGTGCCAGTGGTGGAAAGTCTTGTCTACCTTCAGCCACAGAAAGTAAGTAGAGCACAGATGCATTTTAAATGTTCATTCTTCTGTTGTTCTGAAGAAAATCAGAATTCGTGTTTTGTGAAAGTAACTTTTCCTCGTGCGACTTTTTTCCATTATATATTTTTAGGTACCCTTTATTCTCAACATATTATGGGATGCTCTTCTAGAATTGGATGACCTGACAGCTTCTACAAACAGCATCATGACCCTTCTTTCATCCCTTCTGACTTATTCTCAGGTCGAAAAATGCAGGTAATTGTGATCTGCTTCCTCACTGATGGAAATCTCCTATAAAGACCTTAGTAGGAAGTTAAAAACCTAGTTTTCGTGTGACTGCATTCTTGAGTCCAAACTCCAATAGCGATTTTTTTCTTCTGGAATATCTTTACTCTTCTGTTACTCACCATGTTAATTAGCCCTGTTGTTTATACAGAGAGAGTGATAGGTTTGTTCAATCTTGGAAAGTTTAACTTTAAAAAAATAAACTTATAGATCTGTATTGTTTAAGGTACCTGGATAGAGAAGTAAAACTTCCAGAAATTGTGGAGCCACAGAAAAGCAACATTCTTCCCCCTTCCAGAAAAAAAAAAAACGAATTGTCCACAAAGCAAAACCTGTAGTCCTAGTTTACCAAGAGGTGACTATTTGAGTTGGTGTACACATTACAAGCAACTCTTCCCTTTTAAATCCTGCTTTGAAATCTGGAAAAACAAATGTTGGCCTCTAGCTTTATAGGTCACTGTGTCAAAGGTTACTAATCTGCCCATTTAATTAGACTTTAGAATAATGTCTGTTTTATCTGTATACTATTGTATCCTGTCCTTCCTCAATGCAGTGCATGGTTCTCCTTTCCCCATGTTTTCTGTACAACAATCCTTTGAGTAGCAAGATTTGATCTACCATCCTAAGCAGAGTTGCCCCCTTCTAAGTCCATTGAAGTCAGTGGCACTGTGAGTGGTTAGTCCAAGGTCACCAAGTGAGCTTTATGGGAGAGTGGGTGTTTGAAATCAGGCTTCCCTAGTCCAACTCTGTTCATTAACCTATTCAGTAGTGTATCACCAGCGTACACAGTAAATGTCCTGATAACTGGATTTTACCTATGAAATCCCATGTCATGTAATTTAAACTCTAAATAATATATCCTGTAAAATACTGGTGTAAAAACTCAGGAAGAGCAATAGCTTCTGATTCTGAGATACCACTCTTACCTCTGTGGATTTCAGGGAGTTTGCACGGGATTGGAACCTGCTTCTTGACATTTTAACAAGTCAGCTTGTTCCTTGATTTGATACGTGTGTTTCCAAACACAGGCCAGTTTCCAGGCAGTATTTTAAAAGCATTTCAAAATGAAAAAGCGTTGTTGGAGTTTTCCCGAAATCTTTAGTTTTTCCATTGAAAAAGTAAAAAAAACACCTGGCTGGGAAGTAGAGGTAGACAATTGGTTTCGTCCCAATTTTTCAATCTAATCTCTCTGAGCCTTCACATCCCTGTTCCTGGAATTTAAGGGGAGAGGGGCTAAGGGGTAGGGTTGCTTCAAAGGGACACAAATTGGTATAAGTAATTTTTTTAAAGTGAGGGGTTTCATTCCTGCACATATGGTATACGTTCCCTAGGTACCTAATGATGGAAACAATAATTTTAGATGACTAATTTTAAGTGTGCGTGAGTGATTTTAATGAATTGATTTCTTGAATTCCAAAAGGCAAAGCGGGCCTCTGGTGAAGTGGTTGACATGCTTTACATGTATAATGTCTCAAGTTCAGTCACTGCCATTTCCTTTTGACTCTTCTACATATTAGTGAGCCCCATGGCCCAGAGTGGTAAGCTGCAGTACTGCAGTCCAAGCTCTACTCACGACCTGAGTTCGATCCCAATGGAAGTTGGTTTCAGGTAGCCGGCTCAAGGTTGACTCAGCCTTCCATCCTTCCGAGGTCTGTCAAATGAGTACCCAGCTTGCTGGGGGTAAAGGGAAGATGACTGGGGAAGCCAATGGCAGACCACCCCGTAAACATAGTCTGCCTAGTAAACATCGGGATGTGACATCACCCCATGGGTCAGGAATGACCTGGTGCTTGCACAGGGGACCTTTACCTTTTTTTTTTTTAACATATTTGGGAATATAATTATAAGCTTATAGTAGTACAAAAACAGTTAAACTTTCCTCATATCCAGTATCACTGTATATGTTTTCCTACAGAAAATATTTAGAAACATAGGTATTGAAAATTGTTTTTCTATGCAATGTTGGATTTTTCCTATTTGACACCAGTGCTATATTAGTCTTTTTGCAAGTGTAGGAATACTTTGAAAGATCTGTGGTTGTGGTGGGATGGAAAGCTTGGAGAGCTGCTCTCGGTTGGTATGGGAATAGATGAATCAGTGGTCTTCGTTAATATAAGTTTCCTACAGTGTTTTACTCTTGATTATTCCAGGTCATTGAAATGAATGGGCTTAGAGTTGAGGAACTCTGCGTAGGATTGCATTGTAAATACTTTAGTTTTATGATGTATAACATGTACTTTGCTTGTATTTAAAAATGTAGCATTAGGATTTAATTTTTTAAAAAGCATATATCTTAATTACCAATAAGAATTTGACTTCTTTTCTTACTGTTCATTTTTATTCTGAACCACCTCAGTATTCAGCAGTCACTCACAGTTCTGGTACCACGTGTGTGGCCATTCCTACATCATACAATATCATCTGTTCGAAAAGCTGCACTGGAAACTCTGTTTACCTTACTGTCGACACAAGATCAGGTGACTGGCTATTGTATGGCTAACTTTAGGAGAATGAAAGGAAATGTTTATGTATATATCTTCTAATTTATGCATAAGTACTATACTGATTTAATTTCTGTATCGCTTTCTTTTAAATTGAAGCAGTTTACATAATACTAAAATTAACAAAATGCAAAAACCATTGAAAACACAATTTAACAGCAAATAGCAAAAGTGGTGTGTGAAAAATGAACGTTTCTTAATTCCATGCTGTAGTTTTATATGTTGCCTTTCTCAGCATCTCTTGATGTTTGGAATTTTCCTCACTTTTCGTTTCTAGGGTTCTGCAGCCTGGCTTATTCCCATTTTGCAAGACATGTTAAGACACATCTTTCAGTTCTGTATTTTAGAAAGTAATCAAGAAATTCTGGAGCTCATTCATAAGGTAGGCCTCCTGTTGTAATTTAAATTTTCATTGCCCCATAGTTCTGATTCCTTGCTTTTGTTTATGACCCATATTTTGCATTTGGGAATAGCTAATCTTAATTGTTTGATACTGTACAGATGCAGTTTGTATTTTGTGTGCTCAAAAGTAATGGACTGTTATCATAAAGACCACATATCTTTTAATTTGCTATAAATGTGTTCCCTATTCAGGTGTGGCTAGAATTGTTAAGCAAGGCATCTCTACAATACGTTGTAGCAGCTGCATGTCCGTGGATGGGAGCTTGGCTCTGTTTAATGATGCAGCCTTCTCACTTGCCTATTGATTTAAATATGTTACTGGAAGTGAAAGCCAGATCAAAGGTGAGGAAAAAACCCCAAACTATAGGGTTGGAGAACAAAATGTTGCTTTGACCATATGTCACAAGTATTCAACTCTAACAAGCTAGACATGAACAGTCTCTTTTCCATTTTAAAAGATTCAGTGTATTTTGCTTATCTGCACTTCTGTGTGATAAGGAACTAATGCTTGAAAACCTGGTATTGGTCTGTTTTTGAAAATAGCTTCTGTTTTGTTTCTTTTTTGCATGTAGCTTTTAAAGATGTTTTCAAAATAATTAAGTAGGAAGGCCAATTAAGTAGGAAGGCCAATTTCGCATCTCCCAAGCTTAACCCTTCAATGGCTGTTGAGGCTTCTGCGGTCTGACCTGTATGTTGATGACATACAGCCCCCTGCTTGAGGGCTGATTCTCACACTGCAAAATCCTCACGGCCACCATGAAGAATTTCAGTCGTATTTCCACCTAGACTTCCATGTTCAGAACTTGATTTCCCTATTTGCATGGTCCTGATTCAGACTGTGACCATGGCACGTGGGACTTGAGCCTATCTGCCACTTAAAACAGCCTCAGGGAATGTTTGCATGTACTGATGGGTGTGTGTAGGTTTCCTCAGTGTGGAAAATATTGACTTCCTGGGGCCACTTCAAGTTGGGAAAACAGTGTGCAGAGGAAGGCCTAAGTCCGCCCCCCCTCCCTGTGACCCTAAGCCACATTGGGCCCACTGTTGTGTGAGACGTTCTGTGTACACAACTTCTAGCATACATCTGATCATAACACGTCTGGTGACCCTGAGAACTCTGTGATATATGAATCAGCTCTTAGACTTGACATTCTGCTGTTCCTTCCAGTTGCACTGGTTGAGATGAGCAGCCTCTAAGAAATAATAAGTTCTGTTCACTTGAAGTGATTTCGTGATGCTGCTGTCAATCTGTCCGCTCCTACTGCAGATGCCCTATCATCGTGTTATGATTGGGCAGATTGTGTTATTTGAGGAGACCATTGGATGGCTTGAATAGCTTTGAATAGACTGGCTATTTTTTGGTAATATTTCACGAGAATGACTTTGCCAAGTCTAATATGGCTTGCATTTTTTTAAAAAAATGTACCTGCTGTTGTCTTTTATTCTGGAATTGAAGCAGGTAATGCATAGTATTTAAAATAGTTAAGTGGATCAGAGGCCTCAAACTTCATTGTAGAGCACCTTCCTGAGTCAAACAACCATTATGAAGGCTCAGGTTTGTGGCTAAAATGAAGATGAGTTCCCATCTTCAGCATAGAGCTGAAAGATGAGTGGAAAAATGTGTGGAGTATTGCTTTAGGATACTCAAGGGAAGGAAGTCCAGGACATCAAAAGTAATTTAAAGAGGAAGGAGTTGTTCTTTCGGCAGTGGAAATGTGCCATGTAGTGCAAGTCATTGCCTGAAGCAAGGTGTTCCCACAAACTTTTGGGAGAAGAGCAAGTGCATGTGCCTACTAATACTTGCGTGATACAGCAGCAGCTGCCTCACAGATTTCAAACAAAGCCACTTGATACCATTGAAGACCTAAATCAGGAGTTGGAGTAGAAAAGCCACTGAAATAACTGACTGAGAACTAAGCAAGACGCCCTTTAAAAGTTTTCCAGCTCCTCCCAGTGTTACAGTTACTATATAAAATCAAACCTTCTTCTTAACGTGCTGGTTAGAAAACACTGTATTTGAAAGAGCCACATCCCCAGACATCATCTCATGTCTTTGTTTGCAGGAAAAAATTGGTGGCAAGGTGCGACAAGGTCAAACGCAGACTAAGGAGGTGGTTCAAGAGTACATTGCTGGAGCGGAAAGTGTTGCCGAAGATCCAGCAACCAGGGATTATGTTGTTATGAGAGCCCGAATGATGGCAGCAAAGTCAGTTTGTTATTCAAAATCTTAAATCTGTTGTTAAAAGCAGTCGGAGTTTATAGATGAGACCAGTATTTTTATAACCTAGTTCAAGTTTGATTGTACAGAACACAATGCTGCTCTAAATGTAAACGGTTATGAAATCCATTTTATGTTCCAGATTGCTTGGAGCCATTTGTTGCTGTATTTGTGAACAGAGTGTGAATGCCGTCACTCAAGAAATAAAGCCAGCTGAATCACTAGGCCAGCTACTTCTTTTCCATTTGAATTCCAAGTCTGCTTTGCAGAGGCTTAGCGTTGCATTAGTTATCTGCGAGTGGGCTGCTTTGCAGAAGGTACGACACTATGGTAGTTAAAATTCATGTTATTCAAAGTTAAATTTATGATTTATGGGGGGGAGGGGGATTGGTTGGTGTTTACGATATTGTAATTCGTACTGCTATTATGATAAGTTTTGTTGGTAATGTAGTGCCACACTGTGTTGTGGTTAGCCTGTTTGTATTAGAATGATACAAACAGGCTAACCTGCCAGGCGAGGCAGCGGGTGCCGTATCTGTCCCATACCGATCTGGCCACTGTGATCCATGCAGTGGTGTACCTCCGGGCTAGACTTCTGTAACTTCCCTTGAGACTGCTCCAGCTGGTTCAGAACGTGGCAGCAAGGGTCCTCAAAAGGACCCCATTTAGAGCACATATTCAACCAGTGCTTCGCCAGCTGCCCTGGCTCCAGGTGGAGCACCAGATGAGGTTCAAGGTGCTGGTATTAATCTTTAAAGTCCTAAACAGTCTGGGGCCAACATGGCTGTGGGACCGCCTCTACCATTACACCCCCCAGAGAGCGTTACATTCAGCAAACAACAACTTGCTGGTAATCCCCTGGCCCCAGCCTGGTGGAACTCTCTGTCTGTTGAGACCAGGGACCTGCAGAATCTGACGTAATTCTGCAAGGCCTGTAAGACTGAGGTGTTCCATCAGGCCTACGGTTCAGGGCAGCAGCAGCTTCCATCGTGGCTGGGCCTCCCTTTCCCCTTACCTATCTTAATCCAACCAATACTTTGCCTTTCTAAAGGATCCCCGACTGCTTTTCCTTTAGGCTGGCTGCTACTGGTGTGTAACTGGAACGGTGCTGTCGGGTTTTAATATGGATTGGTATCAGAAGTTTTTAAGTCTAAGTTTATTAATATTTATTTTAACGAGATGTTGTTTTGTGATGATGTAACCTGCTCTGAGCCCTGCTTCAGCCGGGGTAAAGCAGGATATAAATAGTTTCTCCCTCTGTTTGATACAGTATGATAATTGAAAGGTAGCACATAAGGAAAACATTAATGCTGTCAACCATCTGATGACACAAGACTCCAGTCTATTTTAGAATTTTAAATAAATGACAGGAGTGTGATTCAGTCTCCTTGATGTGTGCAGATGGGGATTCTGAGAGCTGCTGTATTCATGGTTCTAGTGAGATGGACTTTTGGCTGGAGCCGTTGATCCCAATGCCATTATCAAAATTGGCTTTCAGAATTCCCTTGAAATTCAGAAGTGGGTTAGAGCAGATGATAGGTGGGTGGTGGTTTAAAAGACATAAGCCACCAGTTCTGTTGGGCATCCTATTTACTAGATACATTGGCCTTTTGGATCCTAGGTGCATTGGATTTCTGTGATCTTCATTAGTACAGTAAATGTTTGAACCACAATGTCGATCTATTTTATCCATTGCAAATTCGTCCGTATTTCTGTTTCATTGGCCCTGAACCCAAAAGATTATACTTCTAATACCTTACAGTAGTTTTCACATTTGTTTTCAGGAAAATAAAGCTGTGACTCTTGCCGTCCAGTCACGCTTACTTGAAGTCCTTTCAGAGCATCTTTATTATGATGAAATAGCTGTTCCTTTCACACGGATGCAGAATGAATGCAAACAACTCATCTCCTCATTTGCTGACGCAAACGTTGACATTGGCAGTCGAGTAAACTGTAGTGTGTTTACAATAGATCAAGCTAACGAATTGGTGAGTGAATTGAAAGAGCCCAGCCACAATGTTTTGGCGAACGGTGTGAAAAGCACCTGAACAGCAGTTCTGGCCTATTCAGTTGTCACTGAAAGTTGTTATTTGAAGTAACCCTGCGCATCTACATAAATGGGCATATTAAAATCAGACTACTGTGGAAAGCAGTAACAGCTGTTAGGAAGACATTGCCTTCCATGTGGGGGTGGACCTATAAAAAGAGAGGGGGGGAGCTTTCCTTTGTCAGTTGATCTCCTTCGTTTCAGAGAAGAAGCTGTGCTGATTCTTTTCATAGCATCACGACTGCTTTAGGATTAACTATTAGGCCTTGAGAATGTGGTTTGAGCCGATTTTCGATTGATGAGGCTTTGAATTTGGGTATGCTATATTGGGTGTTTTGTCTTTAAAGAGCACACTAGATTTTGTTGTTGTTTTGTAGCATGTCGCTCTAGTCCAGTGACTCTTCACCTTTAATCCGCTACCACCAATCAACTGTGCAACATTATCAGTGCCCCCTTGCCACCACACACAAAGAAGCAGGCTGGGGTGAGGGAATGGGTTTCTTTTCCAGGTTTTCAGTCTCTCCCCACAACCCTCTCTGTTCCTAGAGTTTAGGAGAGGAGGGAGAAGGGAAAGATTGCTACAAAAGACAAATGTACCTTCAGTGAGATCCTTGTGCCTGATGATCATCAGCAAACTCATTGAAGTTGGGGTTGATTCCTGTTTGGGTGCCATTTTTAAGGGCCTGTGGGAGGAATCTGGGATTTTAGTCTAAAAGAAGGATAAGCCGTATAAAACAGACACCTTAAGAATCACTTCTCTAACCAATATCTCATGTGTTTGTTTGAGAGAATAAAATGTAAGTGTATTTGACACAAAGAAGGGGAGGGGAAAAAGACAATGAAGAGAAGCTTACATGAGCAGGCTATTGCTGCCAAACATGAAAATAGGCAGTATGAAACAGCTCAGCGCTCTCTCCCTTGTCTTGGGTAAACTGGCCTACAGGATTAAGAACATAAGAAAAGCCACGCTGGATCAGGCCAAGGCCCATCAAGTCCAACAGTCTGTTCACACAGTGGCCAACCAGGTCTCTCTAGGAAGCCTACAAACAGGACAACTGCAGCAGCATCCTGCTTGTATTCCACAGCACCTAATGTAATGGGCATGCTCCTCTGATACTGTAGAGAATAGGAATTCATCATGACTAATATTCATTTTGACTAGTAGCCATGGATAGCCCTGTCCTCCATGAACATGTCCAATCCCCTCTTAAAGCCTTCCAAGTTGGCAGCCGTCACCACATCCTGGGGCAGGGAGTTCCACAATTTAACTATGTGTTCTCCATCCCCACTCTGGCTACTGGTAGAAGTGTTCTGTTCTTTTTTTTATTTTGAGATTCCAAAACAGGAAGAAGTAGAAACCAACAAATATGTAAGAAAGCTATATGCAGATTAGTCAGTTGTTGAGGTGTTGCTTCAGTCATTAGAAAGTAAAACTAAGGGACACTTGCAGGTTGTAACCTATAGCTTTTCTGGCTCAGAGTGAGAGTCGCCACCAATCATATATGCTTGGGGGCGAACCGCATATGCAGAAGTCGTGTTCTTGAATATCTCTGTCACATCTCCCACTTCTAAAGACAGCAACAACTGTATAATAGCCTCGGGAAGAGTGGCTTTTCACTCAGTAATGTGTTAATGCCAGTATGAGAATCACTGATAAAACTGCTCTCGAGTCTTTTGTGAAGGTGGCAGAGGAAGAGGTCCATTATAACCCTATCTTTGTGTCTCCGTATCCATTTGTTGATAAAATTCTGGTTGGCTGCTGCCAATAATTTGCCTGGAGTTCAAGTTCTTACTTAGTAAAGTTACTGACCACAGGGCCGTTGTGAAGGACTGCAGATCATAACCTCTAATAATTACTCTTTTAAGGTGTCGGGTACGCTGTCCTGAAACCAGTGGTCACAACTAAAGTACTGGATGAACAATAATGGGAAGAAATTTCTGTAGAGTCACAAGGGCCAACTATAACAGCATTGTAATGTTGGCATTTTTTCATTCCTGCTGATGACACTTAACATTTATGTGTTTGTGTCTAATACTTGATAGGTGTTTAAGGAAATCTTGACAGGGTATTATGCACTATCCTCACCACTGCTTTCCACTTCTAATTTCTGGCAATTTGTTTTAGAGTATCATGAACACTGGGATTATGTACAGAGTCTTTTTCTTGCTCTTTATATTTCACAAATGCAGCCTTTCATTTTGAATTTGGATATAGTGTATACAACTCTTCTGGGTACTAACTTGTAGGACCTTGTGTGTTTAAACAATTGCTTTAGTATCCTCGCGTGGTAGTTTGTACAATTTTGCTTTTGGTAGAAGCATACTTTATAGTCCGAATTTTCTTTACCCCAGGTCACTACCATCTTCAGTGAAGTTACATCCTCTTTTACTTTAAGTCCTGAAGTTTTGCAGCAGTTGGAAGGCAAGAGACAGCAAGTCCAAATGACCGTCACGGAAACAAACCAGGAATGGCAAACGTTGCAGCTGAGAGTGCATACCTTCGTCGCTTGTGCCATCGTGAACCTGGAGCAACTTCCAGAGAAATTGAACCCGGTGATAAAACCTCTGATGGAGGCTGTAAAAAAAGAGGAGAACACGCTAGTACAAAATCATGCTGCTTTGTGCATTGCTAAGCTACTTCAGCAGTGCACAGCAAGGTCTCCATGTCCAAATTCAAAGATTATTAAAAATCTTTGCAACTCGCTCTGCGTGGACCCCCAGCTCACCCCCTTAGCGACATGTCCTGCACAACCCCAGAGCTCCCATGAAAACTCAAAAGGTATGTCGGCCAGTTGTCAATCTTCAGGGTAGCGGAGACATCAAACTTTTGGCTCCTGTACAGCGTTAGGAGTTGAGGGCAGGGGCCGGGGCCGTACTGAGTCAGGCTACTTCCAATATAATTCAGGGGAAGCCTCTACAAAGGAGCTCATCTACAAACACTCTTGGAATTTGTTATTCTCCTTTCCTTTCAAGCTCCCGTGACCCACAGGTCTTGAGCAGTTAATGGGGAGGTTTTTTTTTCTGTTTCTAAGGAAAATATGGTGGAGAGATACTTGGCCACTGTCAGTGTTTTACTTGGATCTCTATCCACCAGCATAAAAGGGACTATTTTATCACCTGTTACGGTGGCAGGTAGTTTCGTTAAAATAGGAGTGATCCATTGGTCACGTTGGAGTTTAAAATAGGGGCACTCCAACATCATATGAGAGAGTGTATCGATTTTTTTCATATTACATGAGCAGTCTTTCTGTGTAGGGCAAATTGCCATATCTTCCATTTAGCACTGATGAAGGCGTGGCGTTCAGACGAGCCAGCATAAAGGCTCTTCGGAAACCCGGACTGTTAGATTGCTGAAATATGGTGGAGTTCGCAGAGGAGGAAGGATACCTAAGAACTGAATAGAGCATACTCTTCGAGCACGCATTGTAGAGCTGGAATAATCCAATTTTTTTGTGTAGCTCTTAACATTTAATGTAGATGGAATTTGTTATTCAATGTTGGGAAGGAAAGCTGTTTCAACAAGCTGTGAAGTTAGGATGCAGAGACTCTCAAAATGCCAAAGAGCACATCCCTGGAGATTACCAAGCGTCAGTTCTGAGAATGAGAGGTCATTACTGAAACTCCTGAAATGCATGGTTTAAATCTGCCGGTTGCCGTTGACCACGCACCGGTTGTGCTTCAGCACACAATTACGCTTTCATTTCAAAAGAAGCATTTTAAACAAATAGCAAGTGTGTTGTTATCAGATAGCCATGGGATCCAATTACCATGATGAGGTCAGTCACTCCTCACCATAAGGAAGTGGATAGTCCTGAGCATCTCTTCCAGGAACAATCTTGGATGAGAGAGGAGACTTGGAAACAAGCCTTTTGTTTTTTTGGTTATACCTGCTTTGCCCTGTACCTTGCTTACGTTCCACCTTACTGTTATTTCAGATAGCTCGTTCTAGTGATGTGCTGCATCTTATTATTTTCTGTCATTTGTCTACCATATTCCAGTAGGAAATTGATATTTTCTTCTAAATAACACCCCCACAGTTCAGTAGAAAAAAAAACAGGACCAGCAGGGAAAACCAGCATTCTCTGTTGGCGTAACTTCTATGTAGTTTGTAAGACTGTTTTAATTATCTTGTTTGTTATAGGATCCAATTCAGAAAGAGGTGGAATGCATCATACAGTCACCAAGCACAGGGGTATAATCACGCTATACAGGCATCAAAAAGCAGCATTTGCCATCACAAGTAGACGAGGTCCTACACCAAAGGCCACGAAGGCTCAAATTGGAGATCTGCCCACGAGTAGCAGTGGAAACATGATCACAGAGCTTGATGAAGTGAGTACAAACGTTAAATTTTCTCTTCCCCGCCCAAATGCATCACAAAGCATTCCATTATAAATGCACATGACCTATGGTTTTGGTTAGAAAAACCAAATGCTAGTTTTAAAAAGCATTATATTGTGTTACCGTTTCAGCGGGGACAAAAGATACTTTGCACAGGGAAGCATAAGTTTCTCTATGTGTGTTGAAACAAATGCAGATTATGTATTTTTTTCTATCCAAAAACCCCTTCTCCTTTGAAAATGAAAATAAAATCTGCCCCTTTGGCTGACCCCACTTTCTCCCAGTGAGTTATTTCAGCATCTCCTATTGAAGGAAAAATGTAACCATGGTACACTTTTGTGCTGCTTCTTCCTACCTGAGAGATCAGTGTAAGAAGATTCATAGGTGATTCGTGGGTGATGGTGCTGACTTGGAGACTGTATTTGGTTTCTTTAAGTCACGAGGACCGGTTCACACAGGCCTTTACATAATCTGAGCATTCAGAGCTAGATGTGTGAATTGGATTTACTTTTGAAAAGCATTGCATTCTGTGGTGATGGCAAGTAAGAACTGTTCTGCCTTAGTATTAATTTACCTGTGTGCGTCATCTGTGGTGAGCTTACATATATGAAGTATCTTTTTAGAGAGCCAGCGTGGTGTAGTGGTTAAGAGCTGTGGACTCTAATCTGGTGAACCGGGTTGGTTTCCCCACTCTTCCGCGTGAAGCCAGCTGGGTGACCTTAGGCTAGTTACACTCTCTCAGCCCCACCTACCTCACAGGTTGTCTGTTGTGGGGAGGGGAAGGGAAGGTGATTGTAAGCCAGTTTGATTCTTCCTTAAGTGGTAGAGAAAATTGGCATATAAAAACCAACTTCTTCCTCTTCCTCCTCCTGCTTTCTCCCTGGAAAAAAATCTCCCAAGTGGCTATTATTATTATTATTATTATTATTATTATTATTATTATTATTATTATTATTATTATTATTATTCACTTCTAGCCTGCCCTCAATTTCTGGACAAGCCAGGCTCAGGGTGGGTAACAACAGATAAAAACAATAACAATAAGATCATAATATAAAATAACTTAAAATTATTTAAACCATAACAATATAAATTAATACTAATATATCAGATGGCGCATTAAAATCATATTTGCCGCTGAGAGAGTCGGCAGAGCAGTCAGCTCCCCACAATTAATCAGTAAAATAAAGATGGAGGGAGAGGGTAGGGAGGCCAGCACAGGTTACAACCCGAGGCCATCCTCAGTTGTTGTCCTGATGGAATAGCTCCTCCTTGCAGGCTCTGCAGAACTTCTTAAGGTCCCGCAGGGCCCAGAAGTTACTATAGAGGGAGTTCCACCAGGCCGGGGCCAAGGCCAAAAAGGCCTGGCCCTTGTTGAGGACAGCAGCACACTCCTTGGGCTGGGGACCACAAGCAAGTTGGTGTTTGTCGAGCACAGTGCTCTCTGGGAGGGGCATACCGGGAGAGGCAGCCCCGAAGATACAAAGGTCCCAGACTGTGTAAGGCTTTAAAGGTCAAAACCAGCACCTTGAACCTGATCCAGTATCCCAGCTGGAGCCAGTGCAGTTGACTTTCCATCCAGGCAACCACTATTATCAGATGAGTGGCTACCATGTATGGCTCACAGTCTAGTTATGATTCTGTAAAGAAAATACTGAAGTGCGTTGTAAAATTTCTTCTGACTACTGAAGCTGCTGGCTAATCGTTTTTCAATTAGTGTTTTTGAGTAACTTTGCTTTTTTAATTGTAGATATCTTACCAGTCTTCTGTGGGTTAAGCTAAAGGATATTGCTCTCTGCTACAGGCTTCATAGGAAAGCCCTATCCATTTTGGGGAGACTGTATACTTAGAAATGTACCATGTTTTTCTTGGCTAACTTCCTAACTCTTTTACGGACTCTCCTCTTCAATTCTAGGCCCAGAAACCCTACATTGTACAGAGGAGAGGAGCAGAATTTACTTTATCCACTATTGCAAAACATTTTGGTGGTGAAATGGCCGTGGGCTTGCCCCATCTCTGGGAGGCCATGGTGGGTCCCTTAAGGAACAACATTGATATAAGCAACTTTGGTATGTGTATTTCTTAAAACGTGGGCATTCTAAAGAAATTTTTGAATTTTAAATATTCTCTGACATGGGATATTTCTTGCAACAGATCGAAAGTCGCTCTTGGAAAAGGGAGATGGCCCAGCCCAGGAACTGGTGAATTCTTTACAGGTTTTTGAAACGACGGCCGCCTCTATGGATGTTCAGCTTCATCCTTTGGTAATTAAGTTGTGACACAGTTTCTGTTAATAATAGATACATTATACTAATAGATATATCCATATATAGATGGATTGACTCTATAAAGGAAGCCATAGCCCTCCATTTGCAAGACCTGAGCAAGGCTGTTAGGACGTATTGGAGGACATTGATTCATATAGGGTTGCCATGAGTTGGAAGCTACTCAGTGGCACTTATAACACACAATATATATATATATATTTTTAATGCAATGTATCTGTGTGGATTTTCAAAGTGATTTTTGTTTTTTGTTTTCACATTCTAAAATAGAAGTGGTTAATATATTCTGCAATTCAGGCTATTGTGAAATAATCTAAGAGTGCTTATGTGTAGATTGTGTTTGTTCTTAGTCAAAATGGAGCACCTACTCGTCAATCAGTGTTCACTTTTGTTGAAAAATACTACTTTCTTTAGTTTAAAAATATCATTTTTAGTGAAATGAGAGATGCTTAATACAAACACTTGGAATATTTTTCATTGGGATGGTTTTGAACTGAACTTTTTTCCAGCAGCTTGAAAGCTTTTATTTCTAATGTGTTCTGATTTTCACTTGAATTCTGGTTGATAAAAATATACACCACATATTACTCCCTTTTCTGCTGACATATCTGGACGAGAGGCTGATGACTCAGAAGGGGGTGGAATGAGGAATTTACTATAGTAACAGTGCAGTAAAGCGCTCTCGTGCCTTGGAAGAATTATCTGATATTACATGGGTCACAATATTTTGGTGAAATAGTTTCTTGAATGATATTCGGTAAGTTGGTTGTAAATAAAACTAAAACCCTGTCTCCTTTTGCAGTTGATCCAGCACTTGCCTTATCTGTGTATGTGCCTTCAGCACCCCAACACTGCGGTGAGACACATGGCTGCTCGTTGTGTGGGTGTGACGAGCAAAATAGCTACCATAGAAACCATGCACATTTTCTTGGAAAAGGTTCTTCCTTGGCTGGGTGCCATAGATGACAGTACCAAACAAGAGGGTGCAATTGAAGCTCTTGCTTGTATCCTTTCCTAAGTGAAGGCAGGATTACTTCCACGTTGACGCCAAAGCATGCTCCAGCTGTATGTTGGAAGAGGAAGGTTTAATAAGCTCTGTGAAGCCCAGGGATAAACAAAACAGGAATGGTTTTTAAGAGCATGGAAACTTGACCAAGTTGGTTGTGAATATGTAGTATAATTGTATTGAAGCAGGGGGGGGTTGCTTTCTGATAGGCGTGGTGTAGAGTGATTCCATTCTTGGTAACACAAAGAACATTTTGTAATGGCAAGACATGTTCCACTTCAGTATCCCCATCTTGCTTATCATTCTGGGTTGACATATGCCCTGTACTGTGGTAGAAGAAGAGTTGGTTTTTATATGCCGACTTTCTCTACCACTTAAGGGAGACTCAAACCAGCTTACAATCACCTTCCCTTCCCCTCCACACAACAGACACCCTGTGAGGTAAGTGGGGTTGAGAGAGTTCTGAGAGAACTGTGACTAACCCAAGGTCACCCAGCTGGCTTCATGTGTAGGAGTGGGGAAACAAATCCAGTTCACCAGATTAGTCTCCATCGCTCATGTGGAGGGGTGGGGAATCAAACCCGGCTCTCTAGATCAGACTCCACCGCTCCAACCACCGCTCTTTAACCACTACACCATGCTGCATAAAGAAGTGTTTTGGAAGCAGTAACTACAGCCCAGTAACTTTTCCTAGTGATTACAGATTTTTCCCTACCTCGAAGAGTGTGTTAAACAGTGCATTCTCTGACTTCCATTAGGAGGTGCTTTAAGCTGTCTGGTATAAAGCTTATCTGGCTTCACTTGTTAGGAAGAGGATGTACACCTGCCTAGCCTTACTGTGATGATGGTGTTAATTTTTGCCGGAGCTGGTTTAATCTGATCGTGCTTTTTTTTATAGCCAGTGTTAGTTTATTTGCCTAAAATTGTGCTGTGCTGGGGTCCACTTTTTAAAATTCTCCAACCTTGGGTAGCAGCCTGGGGACTCAAACGTCCTGGTTGTCAAGGGGATGACCCTTTGGACAGCCACAAACTGAGTACAGTGTAAAATTTGCTGCTTGTTATATATGTGATAAATGGCAGCAAGAAGCCATTTTATGAGGAAGCGCTCAAAGAAAACATGGCCTGTATTTTGCTATTCATCATAAAGCGTTGTGCCCAATTTTTTCTCCCTCTCCCATAATACTAGAACTCGGGGCCATCTGCTGAAGCTGGAGGGTGAGAGATTCAAAACCGATAAAAGGAAGTATTTTTTCACACAACGCATAGTTAACTTGTGGAACTCCCTGCCCTAGGATGTGGTGATGGTTGCCAACTTTAAAGGTTTTAAGAGGAGAGTGGACACATTCATGGAGGAAAGGGGTATTCATGGCTACTAGTTAAAATAGATACTGGTCATGATGCATACCTTTTCTCTCCAGGATCAGAGGAACATGCCTATTATCTTGGGTGCTGTGGAACACAGGCAGGATGGTGCTGCTGCAGTCATCTTGTTTGGGGGCTTCCTAGAGGCACCTGGTTGGCCACTGTGTGAACAGACTGCTGGACTTGATGGGCCTTGGTCTGATCCAGCAGGGCTTTTTTAATGTTCTTAACTAAAGACACTTCTGTTGGGGGGTGGGGGTTAGGTTAAAAAAAGTACGCTGTTGTAATTCAGGTAATGCCAGTCTTTATGTTTGTTCTAGATGAGTCACTATGAATGAATGTTGGTTGGTTCTGCAAAGTAAACATGAAGGTTACTGTTGACTAATAATCATGTCCAAATCTTGAACAGCAATGTTTAACTTCTATATTGCTAGACTCGTAAGGGTCAGCATTGAGTTGCATAGCGTTTGCAAGGGTCTGGCCTGTAACGTTTGTGCTGTCGCTCCTTTCTGACTCTACTTCTTCCCTCATGCTCGGCACTCCCAGCTTGTGGGAACCAGTATGGAATGTATAGAAATTCCAGATTAAAGAAGAATATTGGATGGGAACCATAGGGGAAGATGACACTTGGAATTCTTTGGGTCCTAACTGGGGAAGAGAGATGGAGGAAGCGGCACAGTGACAGCTTGTGTTGCTCAGGTTGGCCGAAGCAGTTTCAGGAAGAATACCTGGTGCTTGTTAAGGGCTTCAGGAGCAAGGTGGAAGAAGACTCTAATCTGGAGAACCAGGTTCAATTCCCTCACTCCTCCACATGAAGCCTGCCGGGTGACCTTTGGCCGGTCACAGTTCTCTCCGAACTCTCTCAGCCCCACGTAGAGGCAGGCAACCGCCAACCACCTCCGAACGTCTCTTGCCTTGAAAACCCTACGGGGTTGCCGTGAGTCAGCTGTGCCTTGATGGCGCACACAGACAGGTAGTAGGTCCAGGGTCACCATTTAACCTTTGTAGCTGTATGGGTGTTTGAACCCTGGTCTCTGTAGCCCAAGCCACACTGTAACTGTTGCGGTAGGCTGAGATTGAGCCAAGGAGTCAGTCCAGCGAACCAAAGGTAAGCCTTACTGAGCTCCTGCAGGCATCTTTTCTTTGGCAATTGAGAAGCAAAAAGCAAGGTGTTTTTTTTTTTTTTTTTTTTTTTTTGCCTTGCTACCAAGATGAAGTTTGGAGTTGCTTTAAAATAGTCTGTTTTTCTGTTAAGACTAAAGTGGTACAACATGTTCTAATCTGTTAAAATGCCACCTTGGGGCCATTCAGCACATTTTCTTGTCGTTTAATAGAGCCCAAGCTGGATAGTTCTGGGTCTGCTCTGAAGTTGTAAGAGGAAGGCTGTCTCAACAATGAAAGGGGGAAAAATGTGGGAAAGTGTTAAAGTTGCTGTAATTCCTCTGTGTCACGATTCTCCAATATTGTCTTTATATATTCCACATAAAGATCCATGTCCAGAAAGCTTTCAGTTTTGAGACCCTCTGGGGTTGAGATGCTGGTAAAATAAAACTTGGTACAAAACAAAAATGAGCCAGGGTAGAACTGGGTTCAGAACTGGTAATGGGGACGTTCCTTAATTACTAATCCAGCTGTAATGGAGCAACTAGACGTCGGAATTATTCCCTATATAGTTCTCCTCGTGGTCCCCGTTCTGGGCAGAATGAGCGACCAGACCGACAGCGTCCGTTTCATGGCCACTCAGTGCTTCGCGACGCTAATTAGATTGATGCCTCTTGAGGTAAGTCAGAGATTTCAGTACTGCCTGCAAGTGCGTATGCCGTTTCTCTAGCTCCGGAGTTCTCAGACCGTAGGGACCTTGCTTGCTAAGCCTCTCTCCAGGTGAGCTGGAAGTGAAGTAATAGCTGGTGTGGAGGGAGTTGCCTTTAGAAGCATGAACATGGGAGGTCATGGCACCCTGCTGGCAAATTTGGTGGAAACTGTCAGATTTTTTTTCCAGACTTTGAAGAGCTGGTACCACTGGATCAAGTTCATCAGTTTTGTTGAATGAATTTCAACTAAAAAGTTTTAATTTGATTTTGAATAGATGTGCAATTAATTGTAACTATTTTGAAATTTTATCGTTATTATCTTCTTTAGTGAGTCATGCAAACCCCTATTTTGCATAATGCTTTTTATAGGATAGGGTAGGGGGCGCTGGGGTTGAGTTTGTGGAACCAAGGGGGTGGTGGCCCAAAAAGTTTGGGAACCACTGATCTGTAGTGCCTGCCCCCCCATACCTGGACAGAGCATCTGTGCAGTGCTGAGCTCTTTGTCAGTGTGAATTGAATTGGACCCAGGGTGGGTGGGAATGCTCTTATTAGATTTATGTCCTTTTGTTGGTATTCTTGAGGAGCTTGGTTCATTTCTCAAACAGCTGCCCAGTGTTGGGTTGGGAGGTGGCTCCAGAAAATTCTGAACTCTGGCCCCCTGCAGTAATTTCAATTCCGAACTCTGGCTCTCTGCAGTAACTTCAATTTAAGGTTTTCCACAAATCCCTACTGCAAATGTTAGCACTGCAGATGCTGTTCCAACTGGAGTCACTAGAGGGTGTGCTAGTTTTAAAGAAGAACGGGACCAAACTGTGCCAGATTTGTATCTTGTGTGAGTCACACTGCTATTTGTGTATTGTCCTCACGTATACATAGTGATACCCATCAGACTGCAATTTTTTTCTTTGGACGCTTAACTACCCTTAATTTTTACAGTGCCCTTCATCAGTACTTTCAAGCAAGAGTTTTAAATGTACAGAACCCTTAGTGGCAACTTTACATGTTTACAATATAATGCCTGCAATGAGACAGTTCTGGGTTTTTAAGGGGAGGAGGTTTGTCCCCCGAAAGGCTACAGGAAAGTTCTTGCCCCAAAGTCAGATTCCTCTGGCATCCAGCGTTTTCACAGTTGAGTATAAGAAGGTTAAAAAAAAAAAGTAGTATTTGGTGAAAGGTAATGGATATCACAGGGAAGAATGTAAAGTTAGATGATAGCATCAGTATCATGTAATGCATTAAATTTTCACTGTAAAGTCTATAAACAAGGTGCTTCATTAATAAATGAAGCATGTCAATGATTAATGAGAAACTATATCTGAGCCCTTCGTTGGGAAAACTGTCATCCTTTTCCTTCTTAGTAAATGTTTTAACTCAGTGGTTCCCAAAGTGGGCAGTACCACCCCCTGGGGGCAGTGGAATTACCTGGGGGGGCACTAAGAGGCAAGGGGGCAGCAGGGGGCGCTAGAGGTGGGCCCCTTCAACTGTGCTGCTGGACGGGGTAGGGGGCTCTGGGGTTGAGTTTGTAGAATCAAGGGGGCGGTGGCCCGAAAAGTTTGGAAACCACTGGTTTAACTAAACACGGGTAGGTATTTTACAACTTGTTTTGATGTGATCATAAAGAACACCAGCCTCTCCCCCGCCCCCCAGGATTCACAAGAATAGACTGCTGCAATTTATTATTCTTGTAAGCGGCCCTTGGTGCAGAACGCAAGCAGTCTGCATTTTTTGTCGGACGTAAGATCTGGTCTTGCAGAAACTGTACTAGCCTCCAAGCATAATTTTACATTTGGATAATGATCTAGGAAAGCCTAAACAGCCTAGTGACTCTCTACAAGTCTGGTAAGAAATGCCCTCCCCCAAAAAACTAAGGTTCCTTTTCCCTGAAGATTTGCCCAGGGGCAAAGGTAAATTTTTGGCCGTGTCTCTGCAGCTTTTTTGTAGGATACGACATCTCCTTTAACGATTGTCTGTATTGTATTTCCTGGTGTATTTTTTCTTTCTTTTTTGTTTTTCTTTTTTTTAAAAAAAAAGAAAGTAGCAGCCAGGAAACAAAACTTGGGTTTGGAAAGAAATTAACTTTAAGAAATGTATTGCGGTGTATCAACAGCAAGGAGTAGTTTTTGATAGAACCCATTTAACTTCTAGCACTCATTCTTGCACCAAGATACTTTTTTCGGAATAGTGAAAAGGTTTAGAGTATTGTGACTAATGTATGCATTTAGAGACAAGTGTAAGATTTTTCTTATATTTTTAAAGTTGACTTTTACCAACTCGTGCTATCAAATCTCTATGATACTTGAACTGACTTTTTACCTTTTGAATTTTAAATGCATTCTTTCATACCCCCATCCATTCTTGTTTCTAACAGCATTCTGGGTTCCCAGTAAGTGCTCAGAAGACAGTTTTTATTAAGTCTGAAACGATCCCCAAATTAGATAATCGTGACATTAACACTGAAAGATTACAAAACTGCTCATGAATAGCAAGCACAGAAATACCAGTAAATGAGCACGGCAGAGGAGATAAATTTGTCATTGAAGTTTCCTCCCATGTTCGGAAAGGACTGTTAGTTAAAAGGAAGCAGGTTTCAAAATGATGAAGTGCCTATACAATACAAAGCAGTGTTAAGTGTTCGGTTTTACTGCAACATCATGCTGCTTAAACAATGGCCATAAGAGAATTCAGGAAACAGCCAGGCAGAGACAGCCGGTCTGCCTGGAATAATACTCCAGGGGAAAAAAATTCTTTGTTCAGTTTCTTATCTCTTTTTAGTTGCAGTATGGATGTTACCTTGACCCATCTAGTACAGGGCACCGTCTGACTGTTTTGCCCCACAAAATAGATAGATGTAAGATATACTGGCTCGTAAATGTATGATAAAAAGCATACATTTTTAAAGGGGAGACATCACAAGGTGGATCCACATAAGTCTAACTTGTCTCCTACTACTGAGCTAGGCATTCACATTGCTATAAAATCACAGGGGGACAAAAACCCATCTAATCCAGCACCTTGGCACAAGGAAACACGAGTTGTCCCAAGGACTCACCCACCACCGCAACAAGCTGTCAACCTACATAGACAAAGGGGACAGGAGCTCTACACAAAAGTAAAGCCTATGATTTGTTTATAGCTTGAAATGTCAAGTTAATATGCCTTGCTTTTCAAATGACGCATCCTACAAAAAACTGCAGAGACAAGGCCAAAATTTACCTTTGTCCCTGGTCAAATCTTCAGGGTAAAGGAACCTTAGAGTTTGGGGGGGGGGCATTTCTTACCAGATTGTAAAGAGTCTACATTTCCCATAGCACCTCCATAGCATAGAAAATATTACTCTGAAATTGAGACTGAACTTTATTGAAGTTTACAGTTCTTTTCTTACTGCTTGTCTTAGGTTGCTACTTTTTAGGTCATAGCACTAGCGTAATACTTGTTTTAATAGGGCCAGCTCAGTTATCCCAAAATAGCGAGCGCAAGCTTTCAGGTTCTCCAAGACACTTTATTGGTCTTGATGTACAGTACCAAAAAAAGGAGGGGGAGAAGATGTATCAGGACACGTTGGCAGAGGCCATAAGTATGCACTTTGCCTCTTTCTTAAAATGGAGACCCGGAGGTGTTGCTGACATGACAATGCGTTGCTGGGTACAAGTCAGATTTCAGGATATCCAGAGGCTTCTGAGGAGACCCAGAAATGGAGCCGTTGCCCTTTTAAAATAACAAAACATAGCCGTTCAACAGGATCTGTGCACACACACAAAATCTCTTTATCTATTTGAAATACACAGCTCCCTGTAAACCTGAGACCAGCAGAAAAATATGGTAGTAGCTTGTGATCTTAATTGTGATCTTACTTTTAAAATACTTCAATTCTTCAATATTTTAAATCAATTCAATAAAAAAAGCCGTGTTGTATATAAGATGTTTCTTATACACTTTCACTTTAAAGAACTGTGTTTAACCAGTGTTGAAACTCTTAGGTTAATTTGTTAGTTTTGTTACAGATTAGTTGATTAATAAATGTCCAAAGGTTTTATTAGTGTTTATTAGAGATGATTAGATTTTGAAGCCAAGAAGTTAATTGGGAAAGTAAGGGAATAAATTTAATGAGCCTGATTGATTAGTGCCACAATAAGGGAAAGGAAAGCTATTAGTACAGACGATATGAACAGTATTCACCAGATGGCACTATTGTGTTTAGAGTTAATGATTAACTGGCTTACACTGGCGCCCGCCCTCGACGCCCGAGTCACCACCTTGTTAAAAC
Source organism: Euleptes europaea (assembly GCF_029931775.1). Classification (NCBI taxonomy): domain Eukaryota; kingdom Metazoa; phylum Chordata; class Lepidosauria; order Squamata; family Sphaerodactylidae; genus Euleptes; species Euleptes europaea. The sequence continues at coordinate 80,122,751 of NC_079316.1, forward strand.
TGTCTGGTCTTCTAAAACCAAGTGCTGGCAATCTATTCGACAGCCATTCTCACCATGACATAAACATCCCGGCAGCGCCCATTCCGTGCGCCCGCCCTGATCTTCCCGGTCGACCCCAGCAGCTTACAAACACACGGCGCCCGTTCCATGCACCCGTCACCTTCGCTCCGGCGCCCGTTCCATGCGGCCGCCCTGGTCTTCCCGGTCGACCCCAGCAGCTTACAAACACACCGGCGCCCGTTCCATGTGCCCGTCACCGCCGCCTCCACTCCGGTGCCCGTTCTGCACGCGCGCCCTGATCGTCCCGGCCCAGCAATTATCTGGCGCACCGGCACTCGTTCCGCGCACCCTCTCCTGCCGCTGCCTCTCGCCTGCCAAACTCTCACTCACAAAGGCTCAATTTGCCCACCGCCGCTGCTCTCGTCTGGCTTAAGGCAAGTTAGGCCCTCTTTGATTTTCTTTTGGCGCGGCAAAACTTCCAAAGTTAGTTTCACTTTTGGCTGTCCACCATTTTAATCACCCTTCTCTTTGTCTTATGATTTTTAAAGTTCAGAGCTCTATGAAGTCTTTTCTCTCAATCATTGTATATGTTTAGCTTTGTTCCACGCACCGGTCTGTTGTTGGTTGAAGTGGGTTATCAAGGTACCATCTTAAATCCACTTTTCAAAGAAAAAAAGGGGAAGGAAGGAAGGAGGAAGGAAAGAGTGGGGGGGGTGGAAGACAGCCGGCTCGGGAGAACTCGGCGCAACACCAGCTTTGTTCGGACCCGCTCCAGGCGGGAACCCGATCCTGCAGACCCCAATCTAATGGGGGGGCCTGTATACCTGGATTTCCAGCCCACCGAGACTTCTAAAGGGTTAGAAATCTCTCCTAGCGAACAGCTAGCCGAGGCTAGAATGGTCAGCGGCCATTTCCACAGCTTGAAAGCTGTGCTAACCCAATAACATCTAGTGAAGTTTTCCAAATGATTTGATTTCATTTGTGTATGACTGCCCTGGCCTGGATGGCCCAGATTAGCCCAATCTTGGAAGCAAAGCAAGGTTGGCACTGGTTGGGATTTGGATGGGAGACCACCAAGGAATTCTAGGATCATTATGCAGAGGCAGGCAGTGGCAGCCCACCTCTGAACATTTCTTGCCTTGAAAACCCGGGGTCGCAATAAGTCGGCTGCGGTTTGATGGCCCTTTACAAGCACAAGCACACAAGTGGATGATTCCTGGTTTGGTATGTTTGATACCTATGAATAAAAAGAATCCTTGGTGAGGTTTTGAATTTTCTTCGGTAATTTTTCAGAGTATCCTTTCTTGTTTCAGGCTGGCATTCCAGACCCACCCAATATGTCTGAAGACTTAATCAAAATTAAAGCCAAGGAGCGCCACTTTCTGGAACAGTTGTTGGATGGGAAAAAACTAGAAAACTATAAAATTCCAGTACCAATTAAAGCTGAACTCAGAAAATATCAGCAGGTAAATTCTTAGAAAAGCATTTCCTGGACACAAGAACATTAATCTTTAAACAAGTCTCCATTCTGTAGATTGGTCTGCATTTCGTGAAGTTTTTCCCCCTTTAACCCGATAAATCACATTTTTGCACTGACTGTACTGTTATCACAAAGACGTTAAGAAAAAGTGTTAAGCTATTATTTGATTAAATGCTAATCTCAAAGTAATTGCTGCAGGCATACCAAAGCTCAGAGTGTACTAAATTAAAAACGGCTGGAAATCTTTCTGTGAAATACTTGCATGTAGCTAAAATTAGATTGGCTGTAAGTTGTTTTTACTTATCAAGAATTACATCTAAAATTGTAAAGATCAATCAAGAAATGAATAAGCAGAGCTGGGAAATGTTCGATTTCTGCTTGCTGGCCACACATTTTGGAGGCACAAGCCTGCTCATCTGCTAGGTAACGTTTAAGTTTTCAGGAAGAAAGGCATTTTTTATCAAAGGTGTGCGGTGCAATCAATTTTAGAAGCATTTTGCGAATTCCTGGCCCCAGTCAACATTTTTTAGTTCTGGCACCTTATGCAGTGCTATGGTGCTGGTGTTAAGATGTCCTAGGACTTTTTTTACTTCTACTAGGATGGCCTAAATTTGAGCTCTGTTACTGTTTCTCTGCTCTTAAGAGTCTTTTCTTTTCTCCTTTACAGGAAGGAGTCAATTGGCTGGCTTTTCTCAACAAATACAAACTTCATGGTATACTCTGTGATGATATGGGCTTAGGAAAAACCTTGCAGTCCATTTGTATTCTTGCAGGGGATCATTGCCTCAGGTAGCCTACCCACCTGCTTCCGCTCAGCCCTCTGTTTGCACTATGAACGTTTTTGTAACCTGGTGTAACAGTTAAGAGCAGTGGACTATAATCTGGGGAGCCGGGTTTGATTCCCCACTCCTCCACATGAACTTCGGACTCTAATCTGATGAACCGGGTTGGTTTCCACACCTACGCATGAAGCCAGCTGGGTGACTTTGGGCCAATCATAGTTCTCTCTGAACTCTCTCAGCCTCACCTACCTGACAGAGTGTCTGTTGTGGGGAGAGGAAGGGAAGGAGATTGTAAGCTGATTTAATTATCCTTAAAAGGTAGAGAAAGTCGGCATATAAAAACCAACTCTTTCTTCATCTTCATCCCTTTCCTGGAAAAGTAATCCTATATTAAATAACTGACAAATAAGTTATTTGGTGTAGTGGTTAAGAGCAGTGGTTTGGAGCAGTGGACTCTGATCTGGAGAACCGGGTTTGACCCCCCCCTCCTCCACATGAGCGGCAGAGGCTAATCTGGTGAACTGGATTTGTTTCCCCAGCCCTACACACAAAGCCAGCTGGGTGACCTTGGCCAAGTTACAGCTCTGTTAGAGCTCTCTCAGCCCCACCTACCTCACAAGGTGTCTGTTGTGGGGAGGGGAGGGAAGGTGATCGTAAGCCGGTTTGATTCTCCTTAAAAGGTAGAGAAAGTCGGCATATAAAAACCAACTCCTCTTCTTCTTTATCTTCTTTGTTCTCTGAAGGGCTCAAGAATATTCAAGAACTAAAATGTCTGATAGTGTCCCACTCCCATCGTTAGTGGTGTGCCCTCCAACGCTTACAGGCCACTGGGTGGATGAAGTAGGCAAGTTTTGTTCCAAAGAGTATCTCAATCCGTTGCATTACACTGGTCCTCCTACAGAAAGGGCAAGGTACGTAGTGCAAACTGGAAGCCTGTTTTTGAAACTTGCGTTGAATTCGACATCACTGACTATTGTGATTATGAGAAAAAAATTCTCTGCGTATATGTGCCTCTCCCCCTGAAAATTTGAAGGTCTGATAGATTTTGCATCTTTTCCTGTTAAGGTTACAACACCATGTAAAAAGGCACAACCTCATTGTAGCTTCCTACGATGTTGTGAGGAATGACATTGACTTCTTCAGGTGAAAACTACTGTTTCTATTTCATTGTAGTATGTTATTTGTTTTTTTTTTTAAATATTAATGTTGATTTAGTTGTATTTTCTTCCCCAGAAATATTAAATTTAACTACTGTATACTTGACGAGGGCCATGTCATAAAAAATGGAAAAACAAAATTATCAAAAGCAATCAAGCAATTGACTGCCAACTATAGGATAATACTCTCTGGGACTCCAATTCAGGTAAATCCTCATTTCCCTCTACTTTTTAAGGGCCAGAGATAGCAACAGAATGTTACTTGGAAGCTGCCTGATATTACAGAAAGTTATGCCTGAGCTTCCTGCTTTTCACGGTAGGGGAATCTGTAGCAGAAACTCACTGCAATCACCTGTCTTCTCTTGGGGCCTTCTGGATATGCCTACGTGGATGCTTTCTTTATGTAGTGCTTATATGGGGGGGGGAATTCAATGAGCATAGAGCAAAATTATGTAGTTGATCACATTATGTGTAATGTTAGTTGTACCATTTGAGTGTATGCACATTGAATTTGTGGCACGTAGGTTTTCATGCGAACAAAATCGTCTTGAGGAAGCAGTCTTCAGACTCGGAGATGAGGCAGGCGCTCGTAGCGCCACAAGCCCATTTCCCACCACCCAATACATTCTTCAGAACCGGTTTAGAACCGGTATTTTTTTTTAGGCTTTCTGCCGGCGTGGTGTAGTGGTTAAGAGTGGTGGTTTGGAGTGGTGGACTCTAAACTGGAGAACCAGGTTCGATTCCCCTCGCCTCCACATGAAGCCAGCTGGGTGACCTTGGGCTAGTCATAGTTCTCTTAGACCTCTCTCAGCACCACCTACCTCACAGGGTGTCTCTTGCGGGGAGGAGAAGGCAAAGTGATTGTAAACCGGTTTGATTCTCCCTTAAGTGGTAGAGAAAGTCAGCATAAAAACCAACTTTTCTTCTGTGTTCAGAGAGCCAGCATGGTGTAGTGGTTAAGAGAAGTGGTTTGGAGAGGTGGACTCTGATCTGGAGAACCGGGTTTGATTCTCCAATCCTCCGCATGAGCGGCAGACACTAATCTGGTGAACTGGATTTGTTTCCCCACTCCTCCACATGAAGCCTGCTGGGTGACCTTGGGCTAGTCAGACTCTCAGCCCCACCTACCTCACAGGGTGTCTGTGGGGAGGGGAAGGGAAAGCGATTGTAAGCTGGTTTGATTCTCCCTTAAGTGATAGAGAAAGTCAGCATATAAAAACCAACTCTTATTCTTCTGTGTTCAGAACAATGTCTTGGAGCTGTGGTCACTGTTTGACTTCCTGATGCCAGGCTTCTTGGGCACTGAGCGCCAGTTCGCAGCTCGCTATGGCAAGCCTATATTGGCAAGCAGAGATGCTCGGAGTTCAAGCAGAGAGCAGGAGGCAGGTAAGAAGCAAGTTCGTTGCTTTAAAAAGCAGGGTGAGTACAAGAAGAAAAATCCAGCGTCCTGTCACTGATGCGCCTCTATGTGACACACAAAGAATTCCGCGGGCTGCCTTGACGTTCTCTTTTTTTCTTGTGGGCACTGTAGGTGTTCTTGCGATGGAGGCGTTGCACAGGCAAGTCTTGCCGTTTTTGTTGAGGAGGATGAAAGAAGACGTGCTGCAGGACCTTCCGCCCAAAATTATTCAAGACTACTACTGCACCCTCAGCCCTCTGCAGGCAAGTTGAAAAGGGGCAGGAACGCCAGCTCTGATAACTGGCCTAGCATTGTGCTAGTGTTGGGCGACAAAAAGAGCATGCTTCCAATCTTCTCAGAATCCTGGATTTATTCCAAATGAGGATTTATTGTATTTTAGAGTGAGCCTCTCAGAAAATATTGCTAATTTTTGTATCCAAGATCAAAGTGTAGCATGTTTTACCAGTGAAAGTTGTCTGTAAATTCTTTAATTTTTTTTCCGTTTTTACCTAGATGTTGGGAAAGGCAAAGCAGGGTTAGGTCCCTGTGCACCATGTTTTTATTTAAAAAGAGGATCGCCCTTTACACACAACTGGGCAGATTTGTGCATATCTAGTTGTCCCACCCCAAGGGTTGCAGTGCATTAAAACACAAATTGTCCAAGAGGTCTGTGATCCTGAATCAGTGGTTCTTTTTCGTAGATTGCCAGAGCTTGTCGCATCACTGCCGGTCTGTCCCTTGTGCGCTCCCTGTTACGAACCTCTTCCTCTACCTGCCTGTGCTCTGCGGCCCCACCTGCCAATCGCTAGTGGAATGTCCTTTTCAAAGCATCTTTTGCCTTGCTGCTTTAGTTGGGGCCTTGTATCCGCACTGCAAAGAAACCATATCGTCCCTGGGTAGGGGAAAAAGCAGTAGGTTGATCCCAGCCAAATGGCATTGTAGAAACAGTCCTCTGTTTCTGTGGGTGCTGACTTGTGTTTTGAAGTGGTAGACAATTAAATTGAGCGAATTCCGTGTGAGGTAAATTGGAGGTAAGATCTATGAGCCAGTGTGGTGTAGTGTTAAGAGTGGCGGACTCTAATCTGGTGAACCGGGTTGGTTTCCCCACTCCTCCACCTGAGCACCGGACTCTATAATCTGGTGAACTGGGTTGTTTTCCCCACTTCTCCACAGGAAGCCTGCTGGGTGACCTTGGGCTAGTCAGACTCTCTCAGCTCTACCTACCTCACCGGGTATCTGTTGTGGGGAGAGGAAGAGAAGGAGATTGTAAGCCGGTTTAATTCTCCTTAAAGGTAGAGAAAATCAGCATGTAAAAACCAACACTTCTTCTTCTTCCTGTTTTATAGGTTCAACTTTATGAAGATTTTGCCAAGTCTCGTGCCAAATGCGATGTGGAAGAAACTGTTTCAGCAGCTTCGTTGACTGAGGAACCTGAGAAACCAAAGCTTAAAGCCACAGGACATGTGTTCCAGGTACTAACTTTCATCATATTTTTGGTGCCTTGTTAATGAACGTTTAATAGACTTGCAGGTTTTCTGTGATTTTTGTGGTTATTGCACAGTCAGCCTTCGAAGCACATCAGGGAATTTATTTGCTTGAACACTATAGCAAAGCCGTAGTCTAGTTCAGATTAAATTTATAAAATGGGATTAAATTGTATGGTGCATACATACTACATTGTTAAATAAAACTATATACTTTGCAAATTCACCTTTGCAATAAGGTATTCTCTTAAATTTAAACCAAGAAGTCTTTCTGTCTTGTGTGTATTGGATGAATGAATAGTTAACTTAAATAAGCAGCTACGGTACAAACTTCCCGGGGGGAAACTGAGTACTTCTCTCATTGCCTTCAGCAAAAGCTATAGAAAGCTTAGTGCGTGGGTTAATTTGCTTCCGCTATTTCTGTGCTGACACGTATTGATTTTCATTTTACTTTACAGTACATATTTAAAAGGTTTCAAAGGCTGTGAATCGTCTTAAAGCAAAAGACCTATTGGCAGTCCTAATTGGCGTTTTTAAACTGTGACTTTTATGGGGTTTATAATGGTTGTTTTTATTGCATTTTTCATAATGTTTTATTGTTATTATAAGCCGCCTTGAGTTCCGCAAGGGAGAAAGGTGGCTAACAAATACGTTAAATAAAATAAAAGCAGAGGTAGGATATAAGTATTTTAAATGCACACTTTTGTTTTCAGATGTATTATTTCCTGTGAAATTATCCATTGATAAAGCTGCCAAGAACCACTTTGGCTGTTAGAATAGAATAAACACAAACCTGTCTTTTACTAACAGCATTCAACTTGATATATTAGGACAGAGAATATTACAGATCTGCACCGCAGCTTGAGGTTGCAAGCCAAAGCAGTTTGTGATCGTGCTAACTCCTTGGGCAGGGAATAATCTTTATTCAAGTTGCACAGGGCAGTTAAAGGCACTGGAGTCCAGGACAAGATAAATAATTCTGTAGGAAGATCTAACCCTCATTCTCCCCTCTTCCCCAAACATAAAAACAATGGACACCATTGTGGTTCATAACCCTTTTTCAGTACCCTACAGTGTGATTATGACAGGGTATTAACATTGATCCTAGACAGTGAAAAGTATAGCATCCATCTCCCTATTTTTGGCAAGATTCTCACATCAATATATCTCTAAGACAAGTACGCTGTGTTCTGCCATGAATAAATATATCTTAAATTGTGCGTCTTCATTATCTGCTTGCTTCATTGCTTAACCTTTTTCTTGACTTTTTTTTTTAAGGCATTACAGTATTTAAGGAAACTATGCAACCATCCAGCTTTAGTTTTAACTGCCCAACATCCAGAGCACAAGAGAATCACAGAGAAGCTTGCAGTTGAAAACTCTTCTCTTCGGGACATCCAGCATGCACCTAAACTCTCGGCTTTAAAACAGGTAGGCACACGCTAGACCAGCTATATACAGTGCCCAGTTCCTACTGAAAAAGGAACAGCTCTGTATCTGATTTGATGTCGCAATTTGTTGTCTTCTAACACAGATGTGTGTGCGCTTGAAAAGTTCTGCAAATCCCAGGTGTTTAAACTTAAGTAGGCTGTTCTTGTCAGATCTCAGAAGCTAAGCAAGGTAGGCTCTGGTTAGTTCATGGATGGGAGACCACCAAGGAAATCCAGGGTTGTTGTGCAGAGGCAGGCAATGGCAACCCACCTTTTGTCTAGAAAACCCTACGGGGTTGCCATAAGTCAACTGCGGCTTGAAGGCACCTCCCACCACTATGTAAAGTGAAATATGGCTATGCCTATTTCATTTTTGGCAATTCTTGGTGAAATCTGTCTAGCATTAGCAACTGAAGAAAATGTAAAAAAATTCACTTCTCGCTCAGAGGGAGAAGGGCATCTTCATTATGGGTGTTTCCTTTTCCTCTTATCTCGGGAGGCAGGAACCAAATATTTAAATTTTTCTGACCTCTGAGGGTAAACGCCCCCTTGTGACCAGTTCTATTTCCTGCCTTGAACGGGAGAGCAGCCTTCTAGCAGCTCTCTGCTACAGAAATAATAGAGAAACCTTAACCTTACTTATTAGACCTAAAAATATTCTTATTTTAACAAACCTAAACTTAACCTAACTAATCTACTACTCAATTCTATTTACTGTCTTAATTTTCTGCCTATTCTCCTCAGAAGAGTCTTTTCCCGCCAAAAAAAAAAAAAAAAAAATTGGCGGATCGGCATCAGGACAGCTATATAGCGCCTGCCAATTTAGACCCTAGCCTGCTAGTGGCCTTACCACTACAATTAGATGAACCCTCGGACAGTCACTCTGGTGACCTGAGGACCAAAACTCAAAAGGGAAAGGCAAAAGCGGCAAGAACGGCGCAGGCAAGTACAAACGGCTTGGCTCGACCGCTAACAAGCGCGCCAAATGCCTGCTGCAAAACGCACGCTGCTCTGCCGCGCCTGAAAGACGCGACTGCCAGATCGCAACAGAAAGCGGCCGGGAGAAAACAGCGGCGGTAGCCGCTCCTCCCACACAGCATGAACGGGGGAAATGAAGGAGGCTGGCGGCTCGCCTTTTTGCCTCGCCCGCCGTGCTCCGTCCTTAGGCGGCTCACCTATTGTTATTCAAGGACGGGAAGCAGCGGGAAGCAGCCAGGAGAACACAGCGGCTATAGCCACTTCTCCCACACTGCACAAACGGGGAAAATGAAGGAGGCTGGCGGCTCGCCTTTTTGCCTCGCAATGCTCCGTCCTCAGGCGGCTCGCCTATTATTATTCAAGGACGGGAAGCATCAACGGAGACATCGACTGCCGGTAAGGTGACTTCGCCCCCCCCCCCCTCATAGATGCAGCCTGTTTTACTCCTGTAAGTGCAGAGCTCTCCGCCCTGATTAAAAACGCCTTCTCAGATGGCTTAAGGGCAGTACAACCTCCTTATCCTGCCCCATCCATACAGGGATCGTAGGGATCACACCCTCCAGCACCACAAACAGTAATCTGATTGCTAAAAGGGCAGAATATCAGCCAAAGGCTGTGGCTCAGTGGCAGAGCGTCGGATTGGCATGCAGAGGGCCAATTCTGGTAGTAGGTGATGTGGAAGACCTCTACCTGAGATCCTGGTGAGCCAATCACCAGTCCAAGTAGTACCAAGAGAGTACGTGCTGGCCAGCCTAAGCAGCGCTGAAAGCTAATTCATGGTCACAAAATTGCCAATTGGTACCCAGACTGTCTATAGTATTTAACGCAGAAGATTTCCTTCTGCATTGGCATAAAAACCTAGCTACTCTTGATCTCTCAGAGGACTCAGAGTGGGAGAAAAGACTCCAGATAGGTTTGTGCCAGCGCTTGATTATTTCTAACTCTGTTGAAAGCAGAGCGGGAGAAACCAATGGCACCCATACAATGCTCCACAGCCTCTAGGAACCCTTTATATTTGGTTTATCGGTGCTTCTAAAATTCTAAAAGTGCCTTCAGTAGAATCACCTGTCACTGCCTTCACTCCCTCAACCTTGTTACATGGCCTTGCCATGATTAGGGACCCTACAGATAGGAAGGCAGAGTTAGCAGGCATAAATGCTCAGAGGCCTTGGCACTCACTATCAAGCGCTTCTATCACATCTGCCCTAGTATACAGAGCGGCAATAATTTGGACTAGGAAGTTATATCAATTTTTTCCACAGGAAGAAAGAAACGCCTTTACAGGAGTACCCATGTTTTTTGAGAGTGGTATTCTTTCTAACTGATTCGAACTTCGATACCATGCCATATGCAGCTAGGACACTAGCCGCAGCATCAGATGCCAGAAGGGCATCCATGTTTGTTTTTTTTGAGAGTGGTATCCTTCCAGCTGATTCTACCTTAGATACCATGTCATCCATGTTTTCGAGAGTGGTATTCTTTCTAGCTGATTCCTCCTTAGATAACATGTCATATGCAGCTAGAACGCTAGCCACAGCCTCAGCTGCCAGAAAGGCTCTCTGGGTACGCCCCTGGCAAGCGGAGTATATAGATCAAAATTGGTTATTATGGGCTTCCTGTATCAGGGAAAGACCTTGCTTGGAGACAATTTGGTCCCCATATCAGTGGAGACCAAAGACAAGTTTCTACGCAAGGAATCCAAGGGATCACTCCCTCTATGTCCTTTCGTGCATACCACATACTTCAAAGATACAGACCTGATCAACCTAGAAACCACCGGAACCAGAATCGCAGCTCCTTTAGTAAAGGAGGACGATTCAATAAATCTCCAAAATCCTCCACCTTCCAGGGCAATAAAGGGGATAAACCCTACCGCCCAACCAAACAGTGACGCCAGCCACCAGTCAGTGGAAGGCAGGCTCAGCCTATTACACCGTCAGTGGTCACCTCCCAACCAGGCCTCTGGGTCACAAACATTATCTCACAAGGCTATCAGATAGAGTTTTTCTTACACTCCTTCACATCGACTAGTAATATCTCCAACATTCCCCCCCCCCCCAAAAAAAAATCCATAGAATTTCAGAGGCCTCTTAGACATCAAGGCGATGGAGCCAGTCTCACCATTAGAGCATACATTGGGAGTCTATTCAGTATTCTTTACTGTTCCCAACAAAGGCGGCGGATGGAAAGCCATCCTAGACCTCAAGTTTCTGAACAGATTATCCCATTAAAGCGCTTCAGGATGGAGACACTAAAGTCAGTCACACAGGTCCTCAGGGAAAAGCATTTTCTTACATTCTAATACACCCGGCACATTGTTGTTTCCTTCGGTTCCCGTACAAGGGACACCTCTTCCAATTCAGGGCCTTACGATTCGGGTTATCATCGCCCCTCCTCGAGTATTCACCAAAGTTCTGGACACACCAGTCACATCTCTGCACGAGGAGGGCGTGAGAATGCACCCTTCTCAGACAACATTCTGATTTGCGCAAGCTCAAACTAGCAGAGCATAGATCATTCAGAGAGAGTTCTGAAGAGGTTAACAGAACACGGGTCATAATCAACTTCAGAAAGACCCACTTAGTTCCATCCCAACGATTGAGAGAGATGGGGGATGGACATAGACACACTGACAAACTCCTTATACCTTCCAGTGGACATTTCATCTCTAGCAAAGAAAGCGATTAATTCCCGATCGCCTTCTCTAATGTCCCTGACCAAACTGAAGGGTCACATGTCTGCATGCATTCCCGCGGTTCAAGGGGCACGCTTATGATCAAGACCTCTTCAATGGTTCTTGAGGCCGTACCAAAGAGACATACCAAGGAAGAAGTGACAGAAATCTCATCCTGACCGATGAAGTCAGATCAAGACTAGTATGATGGTTTCAGTCTCAGAATTTGACGAAAGGAAGTTGGTATCTCCGTCCAACACCAATTCAAATCTTCACGGACGCGTGTCTATCAGGTTGGGAAGCCACACTCAAGGGACAATGGCTCAAGCAACATGGACTATCAAGAACAGAATCTTCACATCAGTGCCCTAGAAATCAGGACGATCCTCAGAAGCGACTACATTTTTCCTTGGGCCGAGTCCAACCTCTCATCAAAATCAGCAGAACATATTCAGGGCACAGTCAACATACAAGCAGACTGGCTCAGCAGACAGGACATCAGCGAGGCAGAATGGTCTCTACATCCAGAGGTCTTTCAACTTATTACTCAGAGATTCGGCACGCCACAGATTCATCTGTTTGCATCCAGCATCATCCACCAGCTGCCAAGGTACTATTCCATGTACCGTCAACAGGGGGCGGAACAAATGGACCTCTTAATGTCACCAGGGCCACATGACCTACTGTACGGGTTCCCCCCCTCCCTCCAAGGGTATTGAGAAAGGTACGACTTCAGAAAGCATCAGTCAGATTCATAGCTCCATATTGGCTGCGACGACCGTGGTTCCCATCTATAATTCAGATGTCCATACAGAACCATTGGAGACTTCCCGACAGACAAGATCTCCCTCTACAAGACCCAATATGCCATCCCAATCCAGGGTGGTACAAACTGACCGCATGGGCACTGAAAGGAGATGACTTATAGCCCTAGGTTATAGCCCGGTGGCCGTCACTACCATATTGACAACAAGGAAGCCATCAGGAGGGACAGAGCTTAGGGCTAGCTACCTGCACTCTACAAAGACAACTGGCATCTATAGCTACCATAGTACCCAAGGTATCTGGATACCGCTTAACCAAACACCATCACATAAAAGCCTTTTTAAGGGGCGTCAGTTATTTAGCTCCTCCTGTTAGACACAGGTTCACAACTAGAGCCTGCACACAGCTTTGACAGCACTCACACAACTACCATTCGAACCAATCACTGAGATAGGACAAAATGTAGCTGCAAGTTTCACAGGGAGCAGGACATAGTGCTTACATTTTCTGCACTAACCCCAAGAATCCTAAGGAGAAGGCCTGGCACTAGCTAGATCTAAGAAGGGCATTATCTTACATTTATTACATTTATCTTACTAAAATTATTAGGAACTCTGACTCCTTATTCGTTCATATCTCACCACCTGACAAGGGCAAGCATATGTCCAAGGCATCCATTAGTAGGACCATCACCTTATACATAACACAGGCTTATAGAATAAGTAACCTACCTGCTCCTGCGGGCGTTACTGCCCACTTGGGAAGAAGTGCGGCTACTTCAGCAGCCTTCGACTGCCGTGCTTTATGGAAGAGATATGTAAGGCTGCAACTTGGTCCTCAGTGTCCACATTTGTGAGACACTACAAATTAGATCTATACTTGTCAGCAGATGCCGCCTTAGGCAGACGAGTACTGCAAAGTATACTTCAGGACGTCTAACCCTCCCAAGGGCGGGGGACAGCTCTTGTATGTCCCATAATGAAGATGCCCTTCTCCCTCTGAGCGAGAAAGAGCCTTGGCTACTTACCGTGAAGGCTTCTTCTGCTCAGAGGGACGAAGGGCATCTTGCCCGCCCAGACGTCAGTAAAATATAAATAAAACAAATAAAATAAAATTACAGGTAATCATGGTTACATCTAACTTCCAGTTGACATTCAATTCAAGTTAAACGCTGTTTGTTGGTTCATGACTTATAGTTATCCTAAAGGTTCATCGTTAATGTTTATTAGGAACTTATTTCTTGTATAGAATTATAACTAACATGTTTCTTCAGTCTATCTTAAATATATAAGGCTCGGAAAGTCTTTAACTGATCACAAGGGGGCGTTTACCCTCAGAGGTCAGAAAAATTTAAATATTTGGTTCCTGCCTCCCGAGATAAGAGGAAAAGGAAACACCCATAATGAAGATGCCCTTCGTCCCTCTGAGCAGAAGAAGCCTTCACGGTAAGTAGCCAAGGCTCTTTCTAACTGGAAGTTGACAATGAGGGAATTGAAATTGTTCAAGACTTTCTATTTCTTGGCTCCATCATCAACCAAAAGGGAGACTACAGCCAAGAAATCAGAAAGAGATTGAGACTGGGAAGGGCATCCATGAAGGAGCTAGAAAATATTCTGAAGTGTAAGGATGTGTCACTGGCCACAAAGATCAAGTTAATTCATTCCATGGTATTCCCTATTAATATGCATGGGTGTGAAAGCTGGACAATGAAGAAAGCTAATAGGAAGAAAATAGATTCCTTTGAAATGTGGTGTTGGAGGAGAGTGTTACGGATACCGTGGACTGCCAAAAAACAAATTAGTGGGTTATAGATCAAATCGAGCCAGAACTGACCTTAGAAGCTAAAATGACTAAACTGAGGCTGTCGTACTTTGGTCACATTATGAGAAGACAAGAGTCACTGGAAAAGACAATCATGCTAGGAAAAGTTGAAGGCAGCAGGAAAAGAGGAAGACCCAACAAGAGATGGATTGACTCTATAAAGGAAGCCATGGCCCTCAGTTTGCAAGACCCGAGCAAGGCTGTTAAGGATAGGACATTCTGGAGGACATTGATTCATAGTCGCCGTGAGTCAGAAGCACTTAACACACACACATTTCATTTTTGATAATTCACAGTGGGTAGCCGTGTTAGTCTGTCTGCAGTAGTAGAAAAGGGCAAGAGTCCAGTAGCACCTTAAAGACTAACAAAAATATTTTCTGGTAGGGTATGAGCTTGTGGCTCACGAAAGCTCATACCCTACCAGATTTCATTTTTGTTAATTCTTGGTGAAATCTGTCTAGTGTTAGCGACTGAAGAATATCTCACTTCTAATTTGAAGTTCTCAGTGACTGACAGAATGGTTTTTTTTTTTTTTTAATTGCCTTTTAAGTTGCTGCTGGATTGCGGCTTGGGCAACAGCGGCTCCCCCGAAAGTGGCACGGAAACCGTTGTTGCACAGCACAGGATACTTATCTTCTGTCAACTCAAGAGCATGCTGGACATTGTAGAACATGACCTGCTCAAGCCTCACTTGCCTTCCGTTACCTACCTGCGACTAGATGGCAGCATACCTGCTGGTCAGAGGCACTCCATCGTTTCACGGTAAGTCCAGCTCTTGGCTGTATAAGCAAATGTTGGCTGCTCTCAAACTGCAGCCTGTGCAGCTCACAGTGCTGCTGGGGTCTTGTGGTTAATTTGCATACACCTGATAATTAAAAAGGTTGCGTTTATGCTACAAGACTGTTCCACTTGTACGTAAAGATGGGAGAAGGGTCAGAATTGTGAACACATGAAGCTGCCTTATACTGAATCAGACCATCAAGGTCCATCAAAGTCATTATTTCCAGGGTCTCAGGCAGAGGTCTTTCACATTTCCTACTTGCCTAGTCCCTTTAACTGGAGATGCCGGGGATTGAACCTGGGACCTTCTGTATGCCAAGCAGATGCTGTACCACTGAGCCACGGCCCCTCCCCTCACATGTATCTCACATGATGCTGTAGGAGCCTGGAAGAAGTGCAGATGATGACACTTGGCATAGAGCTTCCTGAGAATTTACATTTTGATTTGGCGGGGTGGGGGGAATTATGCTATTTCTCATGTTGCTGGCTTCTGAGATACAAAAAGTGAACTCTCAAGCCTCCAAAATATAGCTGAAATTAAAGTCCATGGTTTGAGGGGAGGTCTTTTGTGTCACTATTTCCATGATAAGTAGAAAAGGATGCAGATATCTGCATTCTTAAGCAGGTTGAGCCTGTTTGACTTCTGTGACCAGTGTAAGATTATGCAGCTGTTCTTGGCGCAGACAACCCAGAGGAGAAAGGCAGGCTCCTCATAATATGAAAAGTAGCATGAGGCTCCTTTTGAATTTTGTGTCGTTTCCAAATTTAGTAGTTGCAAATGTTTCCCCCCCCCCTCACATGCAACTGCTGAAGTTGAGGTTGTAAACATGAAAAAATAAGCTTATAGCTGGATCTGCTTCAGCTTCTATTTCTAGGCTCGGCCAACAAGGTAAAGCCTTTCAGGTCTGTTCCCTAGCCAGAAGACCACTTTACCATAATACCAAGAGCTTTCCTAATTTTACACTCATTTTGACTTTATGATGCCTTATCATTCTCATCAGTGCTGTGCAGGTATCCTTGAAAATAGTTTCAATAATAGGTTCCGATTCAGGACCTGCTTATATGGCAAGTTGTTTTTTCTGTCCACGTATATAATCAACTGCATTTTTAGTGCCTGTTTTTTCCCCCTGTTCACAGGTTTAACAATGACCCATCCATCGATGTGCTCTTGCTTACCACACACGTTGGTGGACTGGGGCTAAACTTAACTGGAGCAGACACGGTGGTGTTTGTGGAACATGACTGGAATCCAATGAAGGACCTGCAAGCCATGGACCGAGCGCATCGTATTGGGCAGGTAAAACACCCAAGTGTCGCTGATTCTGGATCATCAACTGTTTTAGTCCAGAATCGATTAACACTTGTAGAACAACTGTTGTAAATGACTTGCATCAGATGCTGAACTGTCTGTTCAAATCAGCTTAATAACCAAGATCTGAAGCCGCTTTAGAGCAGACTAGTTAAGAGAGAAAGAGATGCTTTTCACTTGGAGAGGACACACTGAGGTCTTTTATGCATGGCTGTTTCCCACGCCGTCACCCCTCTGACAACTTCAGGTCTTTAGGTTAATTATGCATGCCTTTTCCGACCATTAGCGGTCGCCTCGCTCTCCCCCTGCGTTTCCCACGTTTTGCCCACATTTTTGGAAACCTGTTTTATCTCGAATTTGAAAACGCGGGGAAATGCAGCAGGAGAGCGAGGCGACCTCTGACAGTCGGAAATGGTATGCATAATCAACGCAGAGATCCGAAATTGTTGGAGGGAGGGTGGTGAGTGAAACAGCCATGCATACAAGACCTGAGACATGGGGTACTCTTCTTCCCCTCGTTCCTGGAGGCAGAAAGCAGGTTTCTCCTTTCCATCTCCAGCAGGGAAGGGAGTGCCTGCCACCTTCAGTTTGGAGACTTCTGTGACTCAATCCTTTTCCTTGTGCAACTATGTCTTTCCCCTTAGGTTTTCAACAAAAGAAACTAGTACCTGTTTTTACAAAAATGAAAAAACTGGGAATTGAGAGAACGTGATAACACAGATTGTTACAATGATATTCAATGGCGAAAAAGAAAAACCATACACCGTGGTGTCAGTGGAGGGGGGGGAATGGCCACCTCAGGACAAGAGAAATGGTTGCCATGCAGGCGGGATGGGGGAAATCCAAGCTTTCCCATCCACCCAGCAGCCATCCAGGCTTTGCTGCCACCTTTCCAAAAACTTTGCACCAGCTCAAAGCAGGCTTGGGAAAGAGAAGTCGGGGAAACCCTGGAAGGTGCATGAATGTACCACCATGCTACGGGAAAGCAGGGGGAAAAACCCGCCTCCCAGCAGCATCAAACCCAAGTCTGATAGTCCTTGTGAATGGTGAGATGTAAGGTGGAAGAACAGTATTTTTGCTCTAGTGCTTTTAGGGAGGTTGTATTTTTTAAAAAAATATCTACACATTCTTCAGGTCTCTGCCTCAGTTTTCAACCTGTCCAAAAGGACATGTTGGAGTTGCCCAGGCAGAAAATTTTAAATCTGTCTACTGTGCTGTCTTTCACCATGTTTCTTATGCATGAGTTCTCTGTGGGTACAGGCTTGCTTATGTGTATCTCTTCATTTAGTTTAAATATAATATCACCTTTGTGCTCACAGAGACGCTTACGGCAGCGGACAATATGATATTGTAAATACAATAATTGAAAATCCCATAAAACAATGGCAATGAAATCAGGTTAAAAATGGCATATAAGTGCCGACAGTTGGTTGACTGACTTCTGGAATGAAAATGTTTTAAAACTTTTCTGGAATGTCTATAGTGCAGGTGCTTAGGGGGTGTTAGCTGAGAAAAGCTCCTCTGTGCTAGCTGAATGTTAGACAATGGAAGCTCTCACAGGCAAGCCTCACCCACTGATCTTTAAATTTAAGCAGGTTGTTACAGATAGAGTTGTCCTTCAGGTACCCTGGTGCAAATCCAGTTAAGGTCAAAACCAGCACCTCAAATTGGGCTCCCAAACAGACTGGGCGAAGTACTGGCTTTCTCTGTTCATTATGACAAACTCCAGGAAGCACTCCTGCGCCTTTTTGTATAGTCCATTTCCAGACCATCTTCAAGGGCAGCCCCACAAGAGCGCATTACAGTAATACAACCTGTATGTTACCAAGGCATGTGTGATCCTGAGCAACCAACTCTTGGCAGCTGGAGAATCAGCCTAAGCTGCTGAGAGGCAGCTGTCTCTGCCCCCTGTTTATCCCATCATAATGAGAAGTTTAAATGGTCCCCCAGGCTCCATACCTGGTCTTTCAGAGGAAGGTTATCCCTATCCAGAACAGGCTGTCCATCTATTCCTGTGTCAAGGGTTTACATAGAAGAGGAAGAGGAGGAGGAGCTGGTTTTTATATGCTGACTTTCTCTACCTTTTAAGGAGAATCAAACCGGCTGAAAAACGCCTTCCCTTCCTCTCCCCACAACAGAAACTTTGTGGGGTAGGTGGGGTTGAGAGTTCAGAGAACTGTGACTAGCCCAAGCTCACCCAGCAGCTTCATGTGGAGGAATGAGGAAACCAACCCAGTTCACCAGATTAGAGTCCACCGCTCTTAACCACTACACCACGCTGGCTTTCCATAAAACCCTCATAAATTTTAACTGTGTCTTGCAGAAACGAGTTGTCAATGTTTATCGCTTGATAACGAGGGGAACCTTGGAAGAAAAAATAATGGGCCTACAGAAGTTCAAAATGAATATTGCCAATACGGTGATCAGTCAAGAGAACACCAGTTTGCAAAGCATGGGCACGGATCAGCTTCTTGACCTCTTCACTCTCGACAAGGTAAAGAAAACACAACCATTTCTGATGTTGGATTCAATCAGAAACGTGATGCCTGGGAAGATCTGAATTGCACCTGAGCTCTTGCTTCCTTGATGATAGTCCTTTCCTTTATCCCTTAGAAACTCCTTGATCCATTGATCTTGAGCAGCATATATCTAATGTTGGAGGGATACAAGGACTGAAACAAATCTTGCCATTGACAATGTAGCCTTGGGATCCCTGTCATTTAGTAAAAAAGGCATTATTGATTATAGTGTCCTGTTACATGAGATGTAGAGACAAATGGAGGTGTGAGTGGGTCCCAGCAGGGGATCTCCTAGAAGTGTGCAGACGGAGCAGGGGAACGTTTGCTCGTTGTAGGCATTTATGTCTTTGCTATTACCAGGTCACATAATCCGTATATTAGGTATATAGACTTTAGCATGCTTTTTTTTAATCTCCCCCCCCCCCCATTTCTTTTTTTGAAGGATGGAAAAGCTGAAAGATCAGATGCTGCCACTTCTGGGAAAACAACTATGAAGTCAGTGCTTGAAAACCTTGGCGACCTTTGGGATCAAGAGCAGTATGACTCCGAATACAGTTTAGAGAAATTTATGCATTCGCTTAAATAAACTTTCTTTAATGCAATGACTGCTAGTCCACATTTTCAGCTGATATTCAGCAAATTTCAAAACATTTATAGTAAACTTCTAGTATAACATGTAAATACTAAAAAAAAATTAAAAGAGTTGCGTTTTGAATAAAGCTACCTACTTCACTTTGAGGTAGTTAAAGTCTTAATTACTTGCATTATATAAAGCCTTTAAACTTAATGTAAGGTTGTTTTGAATTTCCCGAATAGCTATAGATTCGTATTTGCTTGGGGGTTGGAGGGGGGGGATAAAACATAACAGGTTTTGCACATTCTGGTAAGTGTTAACTTCTTCAAAATCTTAACTCCCCTTTCCCCAAATCTTCAGTAATTTGTACAGATTGTTTAAAAACTTCTCTTGCTTGTTATTGTACATCTCTCTCTCTCTCACACCCAGTTTGCTTTAATAATATGTTAAATAAGTTAGAGTGATGTTTGGTTCAAATCACTTCAGGGTGTCCATTAACGTAGTAATGGCAAAGTCCTGAAGTGGTAATGAAGAATTGAATGGAAGTTCAAGTAATTCAGGTCCCACCTTGATATATTTAAGTATGTGCTGCTCTTCAGTCTTCTGACATCATTTTGAGAGCAGTTGACTTTTTAATAGGAATTTACACACAGTGGCTTGCTTGAGGCCATTTCTGCATCCTTTTTAGAGGGAGCCGTTTTTAAATTTTTATGTGTATATATAGTATGGCTAGAGTGTAGCCCAGTTCAGAGATCAAACGTATGTTGTAGGTTTCAATCCTATATTTTTTTTTGTAACTAAGAGAGCAAATATATAAACAGAGCTTTTCCAGACGAAGATATTGTAAAATTGAGACTTCATGCTGGAAAAAACCCAACAACTCTAATGCGCTAGTGCAGGACTCTCTCAAAAGAGAGAGGAAAGATGCTTTATTTTAGGGTCTAGATATACACATCTACTTAAGGAATGCCTAAGTTGCATCAGAGGAAATAGAACATTTGAACTAAAATCATACAATAGAAGGTTATAATAACCAAGTGAGGATAACGATAGCCGTACATTTTAAAAAGGGAGCCAGTATAGTGATGTGTCTCTGTTCATGGATGTGCATGTATGTACCAAACACAATTTTCTGAATATATTAAAGGCAAACCTGCATAAGCTTTCAGAATACATAGAATATATGTATAGATGTCATATATAAGGTTTGAAGCTTGCTGTGCACTTCAGCATCAGAGCTTGAATACCCACGAAACCTCAATAGTGTAAAGTAATTGTTTTTGATTTCTTTTTTTAAAAATAAAGGGAAAAATGTTGGCTTATGGGGCAAGATTGTTTGGCAATATCCAAACACGAATGAACGTGTGTCAGATTTAAGTAGCTATATGAACTGCCATATTGTAACATTAACAGCATTCCATGACAAGGAGGGGGAAAAAAATAAAAAGCCAAACTGGTATAAACAGTCTGTGCGTGATTCATGTAGTTCTTTCTACATCTTTGACAATAAACACCGTAGCTGTTCTTCTGGTGAATAAATAGTCTGTGTGGAGTAACAGAGTATCTAGCTATGATGGGCTTATTTGGTTATGTTCTCTGTTGTCATTCTTTGCAGCTCCTGGCAGGAACAGTAGAAAGCTCTGGCTCTTTATAGAATCTGTAAATACCGTCCACAGTTTTTGGAGTTAGCTAACTTGTCATTTTAGTACTTGGTCTGGTGACAAAAAGA
The DNA here is from genome assembly GCF_029931775.1 of Euleptes europaea. NCBI lineage: Eukaryota > Metazoa > Chordata > Lepidosauria > Squamata > Sphaerodactylidae > Euleptes > Euleptes europaea. Next base: position 80,143,632 of record NC_079316.1, read on the forward strand.
CGCTAGATTCTAATCATGAATATCCAGCAAGTCATGACTTCTTTAGAATATTGTCTAATATTCAAAGAAGGGATCACACCTTCCCCCGTGAGAAACGTGAACTGTCTCTGTGTCAGGGGTGCATGCATCCTTCCACGGAGCCTGTGTGCAGATGCAGTGGTGAGCAGTTCACTCCTGTATTCATGTTCACACTGAATGTCTAAAGCTACTCTTTGGGTTGCACATCTGGTTCCTTTATCCCAGAAAAGCCTATACAGCACATTGGCTTTTCAGACAACACATTTGGTTCCAAAAGACCCCCATATCAATTTACGTAGTAAGTTGAACTCTACTAAAACTGGGGTAGGAGGAGAGGAGTTAGGAATTTAAATAGAGGTGGGTATGAACCTGCACCCCCTTTTGGAGAGCCATCATGGGTAGTGGTTACGAGCGGTAATTTGGAGCGGTGGACTCTGATCTGGAGCCAGGTTTGATTCCCCACTCCTCCACATGAGCAGCGGATGCCAATCTGGTGAACTGGATTTGTTTCCCCACTCCTCCACATGAAGCCAGCTGGGTGACCTTGGGCTAGTCACAGTTCTCTCAGCCTCACCTACCTCACAGGGTGTCTGTTGTGGGGAGGGGGAGGGGAGGTGACTGTAAGCCAGTTTGATTCTTCCTTAAGTGGTAGAGAAAGTTGGCATATAAAAACCAACTCTTCATCATCAGCATCACAGAGAAGATTGTGTGTGTGAAGTGCCGTCAAGTCACAGCCAACTTACAGGTTTTCAAGGCCAAGAGACTAATAGAGGTGGGTTGCCATTGTCTTCCTCTGCATAGCGACTCTGGTGTTCCTTGGCAGTCTCCCATCCAAGTACTAACCTGCTTAGCTTGTGAGATCAACATCAAAACTTGGATCACAAGTTTTGACTAGCTTCTGAGATCAGGCTAGCTTGAAAAGCTGTATCCAGTTTTTGAGTGTTGGTTGTTAACTGGGCTTTATGTGTTTGAGCAACATCATGAGCTATATATGGTGTGGGGGAAAGGAAAATGGGTAAGAGCTAGAGGATAAACTTTCACAATGTGAATAAGCCATTCTACAAATCAAAGCTTGTGAGCAAGGGGCCACTTCGATACTTTCAGTTTCATTTACTTTGGCCCTAATTCAATAAGACTGTGTGAGATCAGTAGCTGGAACACTGACGTTACACCTTTAGAAAGCTTATGGTTATCTCTAGTAAACTGGGCTATTGATATGGTCTAGCTATTGCAGTTACGGATCTTTTAAATACGAAATAGGCGAGGGAGGCAGACAGTTAATTTGAGCATGTTGACTTATCAAGAAGAAGAGTTAGTTTTTATATGCTGACTTTGTCTACCACTTAAGGAAGAATCAAACTACCTTACAATCCCCTTCCCTCCCCCTCCTCCCAGCAGACACCCTGTGAGGTAGGTGAGGCTGAGAGAGTGTGACTAGCCCAAGGTCACCCAGCTGGCTTCATGTGTAGGAGTAGGGAAATAAATCCAGTTCACCAGATTAGTTTCTGGCGCTCATGTGGAAGAGTGGGGAATAAAACCTGGTTCTCCAGATCAGAGTCCTCTGCTCCAAACTACTGCTCTTAACCACTACACCACGCTGCCTCTCGTTAAGCCCAAGCCAATAATCATAGCAAAGCTATATGGCATCTCAAAGATATGTGCGCTGCAGGAAAACGCCATTTGGTAATCAGCCTCTTCCAAAGTACCTTTCAGATATCTATAAGATACGATGACATATTATACTTCTTATAATGCACTGGTTGCTATTGCAGTATCTATTTTTACCACATCCATTCCAATCCATTTTGATATAATGATAAATCTGGAAACAAAATCCCTTGGAGGCGCAGGGTAGGTTAACAATGTAATAGCAACAGTCATGGGTACTGAAGACAGACAAAAACTACAACTGTTAAGGGAGAAAAACATTATCCAGCAGAGTTCATGAGTTTTGGTGCTTTTAGTGTGGAACTCCCTGCCCCAGGATGTGGTAATGGCTGCCAACTTGGAAGGCTTTAAGAGAGGAGTGGGCATGTTCGTGGAGGAGAGGGCTATTCATGGCTACTACTAAAAATGGATAGTAGTCATGGTGCATGGCTATTCTCTCCAGGATCAGAGGAGCATGCCTATTATATTGGGTGCTGTGGAACACAGGCTGGATAACTCTGCCGCTGCAGTTGTCTTGTCTGTGGGCTTCCTGGAGGTACCTGGTTGGCCACTGTGTGAGCAGACTGCTGGACTTGATGGACCTTAGTCTGATCCAGCATGGCCTTTCTTATGTTCTTATTGTATCTCAAAGACTGTGCATGGGACATACCATGTCAAGACAACAGCTAAGGATTCACAGTTGAATACTCCTTTTTCTCCTCCACCACCAGCCCAACACACTGAGGAAAAGACTGGCCTGGAACCCTTTCCCCTTGACACATCTAATTTTCTATATACGGGTAAGGGTTTTTTTCATTAACTCGATGAGAATCCAGTCCAATGACTCCTACCTACAATCTGAAGTGGTACATCCTACTTCATTACTGCCTTTTACATTTGTTCGGTAGACATTACAGCTTTTGGTGTGATGAATGTGTGTGTTTCCATACTGGTATGATTTAAATTGCAGCAGGAGATGGTTTGTTTTAAGGCACAATCTTTACTCATTAAGAAGTCATTCCTGTTTATTCCGTATCCCTTTGTGTCTGTTTTTCTGCTCCGGCTTTGTGTGCACGCTCATGCGTATACTGCTGCAAGCTAGGATCTGGACTGGGATATTCCATAAAATGAAATGTTTGAATTTATTATCTTTTCATGCAATGCATTAATTTTGGATTTATTGGCTTACCCCGAGCCAGCGTGGCTCCTTGAGTATTTTAGAGGTGGGGGGGATGTATTTGTTTAATGGGTGATTTGTCTCCTATTTCAACAAGAATAATATCCTCGGCAGAGACACTTTTGAGGCAATAAATGACTTTTGCAGTCATTGGTTGCACCGATCGCCTTGGCCCGAGCTTTTAATCGGCCCCAGGAGCTGTTTATTGCCTCATATTCTTCTACAGAAAACATTATCTTTTAATTAATTCCCTGAAAATGATTAGGCCTGGAGATGCAGCTGAGTTAGCCCCATGCAAGTAAGGAAGTCCTCCCCTTTTCGCCCCCACATCCATTTTGTCACATGCAGGGGCCGGTTGGCTAGAATCCAAAGCTTAAGTGCAGCCAGCTGTAGCTCAGCAGGTTGGATTATACAAGTTGTAAGAGGAAAAAGCGAAGATGGCATGTCGGCAGAAATGGAGCAGAAATGGGAGCTGCAAACTAATATATGATCTTGCCATCTTCTAAGGCAGATGTCCCCCACCTTTGGAATACTGACACAGGGTGGGGCCCAAAATGTCTGCCTCAGGAGGCGGAGCTAACCACAAAATGGCTGCCACTGGAGGCGGAGCTAATAGTAACTCTTCAACATTTTAGGCAGAGTCTCTGCCTAACGGGATGCCTTTTGAAAGGAATATATTGCTTAAAAATATTTTCTTGCTTACACACAGCTTATCTTCAGTCGCTCAGTAAAGATCCTAGTAATGGTAGCTGCTACTGAAGAAATGTGTTTTTGGAATCTGTACAGCCAATCGGAAGCCCTGCTTGGTAAAAAGCCCCACTTGGCTCTTCCCACTTTCTAAAAACATTTGTCAGGTGCCAGGAAAGGTGTCAGTGACACCCGAGGGCAGCATGTTGGGGACCCCTTCTCTAAGGTCTATAAGACCAGAGGGTAAAAGATAGTTAAAAACTACCAGAACTGATTGTGATTATAGTGGGTCATGCGATCATACACACACCAGACCCATTTCATTGCAGTGTTTTTCTATGGCACAGCTGGGTACTCCCTGATGGTGGCACAGGCGGCCACAGGATCTCTTTGCATGAACATGTAATCCCAGCAGTGGAAGAAGAAGAGTTGGTTTTTATATCCCGATTTTCTCTACCTTTCAAGGAGAATCAAACCGGCTTAACAGTCTCCTTCAATTTCTCTCCCCACTACAGGCACCTTGGGAGGTAGGTGAGGCTGAGAGGGTTCAGAGAGAACTGTGACTAGCCCAAGGTCATGTGTAGGAGTGGGGAAACCAACCCAGTTCACCAGATTAGAGTTCCACTCTGGCTGGAGGACTGTCTGTGTGGGGAGATGTGGGGAGATGTGCTATATCATGTATTTTCCAGCCATATCTTCGTAGGTTTCAAATTGTTTCATTCATCCTATCGAAAAGCCTGTAAGCTATGCCAATATTAAAGATGAGTTGGGGAAGAAAAGGTTTGCTCTCAAAGCGTTTGGTGATTTTGATTCAGCTAACTCTCTCAGCCCATCTATCACCGTAGTTCTTCCATACACAACAGTCCAAAGCTTGCTACGTTTTGCAGATGTTGTGTTTGTGTGTGTGAAATTTTAAATCAGCCCCCAGGTGGAGGGGGCTAGGTAGTGACAGGGTAGGGTTGCCAGGTCCGTCTTCGTCATCGGCAGGAGATTTTGGGAGCGGAGCCTGAGGAGGGCGGGGTTTGGGGAGGGGAGGGACTTCGGTGCCATAGAGTCCAATGGCCAAAGCAGCCATTTTCTCCCGATGAACGGATCTCTATCGGCAGGAGATCAGTTGTAATAGCAGGAGATCTTCTGCTATTACCTGGAGGCTGGAAAGGAAACAGTACTCAACTCTATATGCAAAAATATCAAAAGTGTATTACAATACAGTGAATATGACAGTGGAGTGCAAACGAAAGCTTAAAAACAACCTAAACAAAAATAAACATAAACTTAAGACATGAAGTTCATCAATTGAGTCCAAATGACTTCCAGAGGATATAAAATCTCATTTATAGTCCATTGTAACTTGCATGATTCTTGATGCTACATTTTCCAAAGATCCAAGTGATATCTTGATTCCTTGTTGAAGATAGGTAAAGATGGAAAACGCCTTCCGGAATTTGTAAAAACGTTTTTCACATATAATGCTTCTTCAGCTTGTGTGATTGAAGTTTTAAGGCGCCAAACTAAGGGCTGCAGCTTTCCTTAGCAAAGTTCTTTTGGTCTCTAAGTTCCTTGAGATATTTTCAAGTGCTTTCTAACTGGTTAAGTCACAGGTTAAAAACACTAAAATGGGTTCTTACAATCAACATGCACACAAGGCAGTAAATAAAAAAGCAACAAAAAAAATCCCTTTATACTACCATGGCAGAATTGAACTTACTTTCAGGACAGATCTCCATTTCACTGTCCTTCCGACTATAGCAGAACGTCATTGTCTCCTTTGAAGGTATACTAAAAAAGCTCAAAGGCTCAGACCACATAAGGTGTTTTTGGGACATAACTAAGCATAAGGACCAAGACAAACGTTTTAGATGTTGCAATTAATTCCATACATGGAACAGTGTGGTATAGTGGTTAAGAGCAGTGGTTTGGAGCGGTGGACTCTGATGTGGAGAACTGGGTTTGATTCGTCACTCCTCCACATGAGCGGCGGAGGCTAATCTGGTGAACCGGGATGGTTTCCCTACTCCTACACACAAAGCCAGCTGGGTGACCTTGGGCTAGTCACTGTTCTATTAAGAGCTCTCTCAGCCCCAAATGCCTCACAGGGTGTCTGTTGTGGGGAGGAGAAGGGAAGGTGATTGTAAGCCGGTTTGAGTCTCGCTTAAGTGGTAGAGATTGGCGGCATATAAAAACCAACTCTTCTTCTAAGTATGAGTAGCTTAATAAAAAATATACAAATATGTTACTATCACATTTGTTTGCATGCAAGTTAGCTGAAGCATTTGATGAGTTTTTGGAATGGAGAAAGTTGGGCCCGATGGTAAATTGTGGTAATCCAGTAGGCCTGCAGGCCTTTATATTTTGCAGGTGTCTTCTGATGCTACAGCGGACAGGGAATTTTACATTTACATTGAAGGTTTTAGAATGAGCTTCCAGAACTCTTCTGTTTCGATTACCCTTCCTCTTCAGTAGTTGATAGCATCCTTGGCAGAGGATGGACAAAAGGAAAGATTGTTGTCGAGAGAGATGCTGAAAATAATAAGCCGTTAATTAAGTTTTAGTGAATTCGCTGCAGTGCAGCTGGAGGCCATCCGAAGCAGGGTGTCTTCCTGAAATTAGAGTCTTTGGGACAGAAATAGAATTTGGTGGAGGAAAGAAATGGTGCCACTGATGAGGAGGCTGAAACATTCACATTGCCATTTTAGGGAGGAAAAGAGCATCCATGAGATGGGACGTGGACACTGTGGTGCCTGTTCACAATCCAGTTCTCACGGACAGAGTATTGGGTAAGGGGATTTCACCTGTAAGTTAAAACCCATGTAATATATGTTTTTATTAGGACTCGTAATGCTAGAACGCGGAGTTCATCTGCTGAAGCTGGAGGGTGAGAGATTCAAAACAGATAAAAGGGAAGTAATAATAATTAATTTATTGCAGTCATAGACCAGAAAATATCATATCATGATAAAATAGGGTTGCCGGGTCCCTCTTTGCCACCAGCGGGAGGTTTTTGGGGCGGAGCCTGAGGAGGGTGTGGTTTTGGGAGGGGAGGGACTTCAATGCCGAAGCGGCCATTTTCTCCAGGTGGACTGATCTCTATCAGCTGGAGATGAGTTGTAATAGCAGGAGAGCTCCAGCTACTACCTGGAGGTTGGCAACCCTGTGATAAAAGGAAGTATTTCTTTCACACAGCACATAGTTAACTTGTAGAACTCCCAGCCCCAGGATGTAGTGATGGCTGCCAACTTGAAAGGCTTTAAGAGGGGAGTGGACATGTTCATGGGGGATAGGGCTATCCATAGCTATTAGTCCAATAGTGAATACTAGTCAAAATGAATAGTAGTCATGATGCATACCTATTCTCCCCAGGATCAGAGGAGCATGCCTATTATATTAGGTGCTGTGAATCACGGGCAGGATGCTGCTGCAGTCGTCTTGTTTGTGGGCTTCCTAGAGGCCCCTGGTTGGCCACTGTGCGTGAACAGCCTGCTGGACTTGATGGGCCTTGGTCTGATCCAGCAGGGCTTTTCTTATGTTCTTATGACTAACCAAAATAACACAAAACAGTGTGCAAGCTTAAGAAGAAGAGTTGGTTTTTATATGCCGACTTTCTCTACCACTTAAGAGAGACTCAAACCGGCTTACAATAGCTTCCCTCCCCCTCCCCACAACAGACACCCTGTGAGGTGGGTGGGGCTGAGAGAGCTGTGACTAGCCCAAGGTTATGCAGTTGGCTTCATGTGTAGGAGTGGGGAAACTAATCCAGTTCACCAGATTAGCCTCCGCAGCTCATGTGGCGGAGTGGGGATGTAAACCCGATTCTCCAGATCAGAGTCCACCGCTCTTAACCACTACACCATGCTGGCTTAAGAAATCTCCAGAAATCTTAAGCATGTGTGTTTTATTTGCTTCATTTATATCCTACCTTTCTTCCCAGTGGGGATCCAAAGCAGCTCACATCAGTTTCCTCTGCTCCATTTTATCCTCACAACAACCCTGTGTGGTAGATGAGGCTGTGTGTGCATAACTGGCCCAGGGTCAACCAGCGAGTTTCCACAGCGGAGCGGAGATCCTAATCTGACATTTTAACCACTCAACTATGAGTAGCTCTTCCCGTGGTTGCTCTCCTCCAGTTGACAAATCCCCAGGACCAACTTACAATTGTTCATCACCCTGTGCCTTAGGCTCAAGATGCAGAACAGCCTCGGAAAAGCAGATCTGGCTTATGCCACCATTCTCTACACTTTTTGCTGTTGACTGAGAGATACCTATGCAGACAAGGATGACAAGTCAAAAACAATATTCCAAACACGGAGTGCTGCTTTGGCATGCTTTCTGATATAGATGTGCTGAGACCAGTCAGGAAACAAGCTCTCTAAAGCCTGGACTCTTGACTGTGAGAGGGGATTCTTTTTTCCTCCCTGTAAAATCGAAATTTATTTCCCCTCCCAAATATCGAAATATCGAAAATGTCCCTTCAATAACAAATTGACAAGAAAATGGGAAGCCCTGTTCACACATTACTGTGAGTGCAGGGATGCCCTAAATGTAGTAGATCTGTTTGTAAGAAAGAGCCAACATGTGTTTACTTTACAAATGAAACTGGGGGCCAGTATATGGGCAAACGTAGGGTTTAAATTGCATGTTCATCTGTTCATGTGTTGAATGAAATACGAGAATTTATGAGAATTAAGCAACATGCATATAAAGAAAAAATCAAATGTCTGCTGCACATGGATTGTACATGTGTTCACTGTAACTTGTGAACAGGGCAAAGGTGTCCATACTATCAGATTACAGAAACCCAGAAGATCTGTTTACTGGGAGAGTGCACTCATCCTTCTGCCTTCCTAAGAGCCAGCGTGGTGGTGTAGTTAACAGCGGTGGTTTGGAGCGGTGGACTCGGATCTGGAGAACCAGGTTCGATTCCCCACTCCTCCCCATGAGCGGCAGAGCTAATCTGGTGGACCGGGTTGGTTTCCCCACTCCTACACATGAAGCCCTCTGGGTGACCTTGGGCTAGTCACAGCTCTCTCAGCCCCACCTACCTCACAGGGTGTTTGTTGTGGGGAGGGGAAGGGAAGGTGATTGTAAGCCGGTTTGAGTCTCCCTTAAGTGGTAGAGAAAGTCGGCATATAAAAACCAACTCTTCTTCTAAGGCATTAAGGCCCCTTTCAAGGTGTTTTATTTTAATTCGTTCACAAAGTTATGAAACTCCCCCAGAGTGCCAGCGTGATACAGTGGTTAAGAGCGGTGGTTTGGAGCAGTGGACTCTGATCTGGAGAACCGGCTTTGATTCCCCACTCCTCCACATGAGCTGCAGAGGCTGATCTGGTGCTCGATTTGTTTCCCCACTCCTACACATGAAGCCAGCTGGGTGACCTTGGGCTAGTCACAGTTCTCTCCAAACTCAGCCCCACCTTCCTCACAGTGTGTCTGTTGTGGGGAGGGGAAGGGAAGGTGATTGTAAGCTTGATTTGATTCTTCCTTAAGTGGTAGTGGGGTTGCCAGGTCCCTCTTCACCATTGGTGGGAGGTTTTTAGGGCAGAGCCTGAGGAGGGCAGGGTTTGGGGAGGGGAGGGACTTCAATGCCATAGAGTCCAATTGCCAAAGAGGCCATTTTCTCCAGATAAACTGATCTCTATCGGCTGGAGATCAGTTGTAACAGCAGGAGATCTTCTTCTATTACCTGGCGGTTGGCATCCCTAAGTGGTAGAGAAAGTCGGCATATAAAATCCAACTCTTCTTCTTCCAGTACCATCCTAAAGAGAATTACTCCAGTCTAAGCCCAGTCATTTCAATGGGTTTAGACTGGAGTGACTCCTCTTAAGATTGCACTGTTAGTCAGACCGGAGCCACTAGGCTGCTCTGACTCTTAAGGGCTTCTCAAGAGTTTCAGTTCAGCATTTTATCAACATTACAGGGGCCAGTCACAATATAATTAGCTGTGCTCTATTTCTACTTCCGTTCCTTTCCTAAGAGTGGAATTAAAATTGAAGGCATCCCTTTCCAGAGTGGCATTTGGAAAAGAGCGCATCCTCATTAGACCTTAGGTGAGAACGATCAATACATTGCTCTCTGTCTGAGAGCAACTGTTTCTTCTGTAGATCTATGCAGAAAAGAGCCTCACCAACCTAAGGGGAAAAGCTCTTCACAAGATTGCCTTCTGGGGGGGGGGCACTTTTTAAGGTACGCTGTTGTCACTAATTTTTGTTCTTTGGCAGATCAAAGATTTAGCTTTTGCAATCATTGCCTAATTTAGAGCCAAGTAGGATTCAAATAAAGACACCAGGTACTGAAACAGAAGTATCATGCATAGGATTGCCAACCTCCAGGTACTACCTGGAGATCTCCTGCTATCACAACTGATCTCCAGCTGACAGAGATCTGTTCACCTGGAGAAAATGGCCGCTTTGGCAATTGGACTCTATGGCATCAAAGTCCCTCCCCTCCTCAAATCCCGCCCTCCTCAGGCTCCACCCCAAAAACCTCCCGCCGGTGGCAAAGAGGACCTGGCAACCCTAATCGTGCAAAAAACTCAGCATGCAAAATGGGTATAACATGCATTTTAAAAAATCCTGGAGATTTGGGGGTGGAGACTGAGGTGAGCAGGGTTTGGGGAGGGGAGAGGCCTCAGCTGGATACAATGCCATAGATTCCACCCTCCAGAGCAGCCATTTTCTCCAGGGGAACTGATCTCTGTCATCTGAAGATCAGTTCTAATTCTAGGAGATCTCTAGGTTCCTCCTGGAGATTGGTAACCCTAAGCCTGGAAGTAGGATTGCCAACCTCCAGGTATTAGCTGGAGATCTCCTGCTATTACAGCTGATCTCCAGCCAATAGAGATCAGTTCACCTGGAGAAAATGGCCACTTTGGCAATTGGACTCTATGGCATTGAAGTCCCTCCCCTCTCCAAACCCAGCCAAACCCCCCTGGTTTTTGGCTAATGGGGAACCCTGTGTGTAGATCTGTTTGCTGTGGTGTCAAACACAAACGTCGGGCAGATGTATCGATCCTTGAGGGACCATTCATGTTGCAGAGATAGGTCTCTCTGCTGATGGCATCTCTATAGTTTGGAGATATGTTTTGATTCAAGGAGCTCTCCAGGCCACACCTAAAGGTTGGCAACCATAGAAGGAGAGAAGGAACCAGGACAAGGGGAGAGGCTATGGTGACTTTCAGGAAAGGGAAAGAAGAATAGTGGGGGAGGGGGAAATGAGATGCCTTGGGTTCCCACTTGTCTATATGCTAATCCCAAAGTTGGCCAAATTGATGAGTGGAGATGTAAACGGGCAAGACAGATTGTTCTACAAACATGAAAAAAACTTAGGTTTGCAGAAAAATGTGATAACTAAATTTTTTTTAAATTACATTTTTTTAAAACTCCAAATTGATAAAAGGAGCACCTGTGGCTTTAAGCAATGGATTCCGCCATATTTTTCCAGGCTTGGTGGAGGGGGCAGAGAGACGGGACAGGGCTATTTTTGGTTTCTGTGGGAAGACTCATTGGGGCCAGGCCTGACTAGGGTTGCCAGCTCCAGGTTGGGAAATTCCTGGAGATTTTGGGATGGAGTCTGAAGAGGGCAGGGTGTGGGAAGGGGTGGTCTCAGCCAAATATAATGCCATAGAGTCCACCGTCCAAAGCAGTCATTTTCTCCAGGGGGACAGATCTCTGTTGTCTGGTTTTCTTTTGTAATTCTGGGAGATTGCCAGGTCCCACCTGGAGGTGGGCAGCCCTAGGCCTTGCAGCAACTTCTGTGTGACTTGATACCACCCGATTCTATGACATTATACCTTGCTGAGGTATTCCTTCTCCAAACCTCACCCCCCACCACCACCCAAGGGTCTCAACCTGGAGCTGGCGGAACTGTTCTCTGTAGTCGGGAGATCTGTTGTGATTCCAGGAGCTCTCCAGATCCCACTTGGAGGTTGGCAGCCCTAGAAGTACTGAAGGAATAGGGTTGCCAACCTCCAGGTAATAGCAGAAGATCTCCTGCTATTACAACAGATCTCCAGTCGACAGAGATCAGTTCCCCTGGAGAAAATGGCCGCTTTGCCAATTGGACTCTATGGCATCGAAGTCCCTCCCCTCCCCTCCCCAAATCCCGCCCTTCTCAGGCTCCATCCCCAAAAATCTCCCGCCAATGATGAAGAGGGACCTGGCAACCCTATGAAGGAAGCAGGAAAAGCGGAGAAGCTATGGGGACTTTCAGGAAAGGGAAAGTGGAAATAGCGGAGGGGGAAATGAGATGCCTAATTTAAGAAGTCCTTGTGGGTTCTCACTTGTGTAAACTATTTCTACACATGGCACCCTTCTATGTTTACTAGCTCTTTGCTATCATATGCAAACACATATGTTTGTAGTACTGGCAGTCAAACACAATACCAAGCCATTCCAAGGGGAACCTGGCTGCATTCACTTACAAATAACATACAATAGTCACTAATTTATCTCAATAGTATAACCTCCAACTGTTCCCCAGTGAAGTACAGTTAAGAGACTGCCAGAAGCGGAGGATTGTTATTTTTCTTTGAAAAGGACAAGTTACTGCATCGCTGGTAGAGAATCATTCTGTTCAGCCTTTATGCTGTTTGCTAGCCCGTTGCTGACAAAGCAGGATCGACAATATGACTGCCTGCTGTTTCATTTCCCCCTGGCAGCTTGCCACCAATGCTGTTACAGATCTGAGGCTGTTCTAGAAAAAGGGCTCAGCTAAATTTAACATCTCGCCATCAAAATTTACAGGCGGTTGGATCCTAAGCAGCTGCTTTAGCTGCAGAACCACAAAGCAGGGAAATATTGCCGCAGCTAAAGCGGAATTGCAAAGCACGCCAAGGGAGAGGAAAGCATCCAGGGCTGCTGGGCTTGTCAGTGGATCCGTCTGATCTGTCTGCAGAGGGAATCACAGAGCCATTTCAGCTCAGTCAGATCCCACAGAACACCAGCAACACACCTCCATACAGGAATGGTTTATGGAACAAAGAAAGAAAGATCACTCATCTGTTCTCATAACTACATTGGCAAAAAGCATTCAGACCAACATTTGATCTTCTAGGTTCGCACAAGTTTTTAAGAGAAGATTGGGCATGATTCATACGAAATTCTTTCCTCACCAGCCTTTTAGAATTATTTGAGAATGTTAACGTACAAGGGGAAAGAGGTGAACCGGTGGGCCTATGCTTGTGGACTTCTGACAATCTCGCACCAAAGGCTACGAAATAATCTAAGCAGTGTTCAGATAAAATAAGAGGTGGTGTCCTTTGAGTAATGAATTACTGGTTAAAGCATGCGAAGCAGAGGTTCAATTTTCGCAAGACTCATTGTACTGGAACCCGGGGCTGTTTATGGGATCTGGAGTAAGGGCTGAAGAGTGAATTTGCTGTGTTTGTGGATGATGCTAAACTATCCTGGATGGTGAAGCGGCAAACAGACCACAATATAGGGAACAGTTCCGGACACAATATGGAGGTCTGCAGAGGGAATTGGAAAATCGGCAAATGTCACCCCGAACCCATCCACTGACAGAATGTCCATCAGATTATAGGAAACAACCACCCGATAGAAACCACTGGTCTTATCCAACCATGCAAGTTCAAAGAATGATACTTAAGAATTGGCAGAGGAGGCCACAATTATCACTCCTGTCTCAAACTGAAGAGGCCCCCCTTTGCTCCCAAAGTTGTTTCTGAGTGTCTGCTGAATCCCAAGAACAAAACTGGGGGGAGGGCAGCAGACTGCAGCACCAAGGGGAAGTTGTGCCCTACAAAGTCTGGACATGGTTAGTTACACCCCAGTGTATCTCACAGTACTAAAACTTTGGGTTATTTGACAGAGTTTATTGGCAATGCTCAGGGAAGACAAAATGTTTACTGCTTCATGGGATGTGTGATAGACTGTTGAATCCAGTGCCACAGGATTTAGTGAGTAGTGAGTTGACAAGAAAGGAAGAGCAGCATCATAAATATCCAAAGAAGGCATAGGACAGAGATGGACCTCCCCTTCCTCCAGCAAGTGTCAAAGACAAATCTAGGCTTTCAACAGATCAGTGATAACTACTGAAAGTTCACCTCTTTCAAGAAGGGAAATGAGTATCACTATTCTTTGGTTTTCAAGTTTCCTAGAAGCATCTGGTTGGCCATTGTCAGTAACAGAATGCTTGAAGATGGACCCTCAATATGAGCCAGCATTGCAAGGCCATTCTTATGATAATACCACATATAGTCAGCCCAAGGGTAAAAACTATACATTTGTGGAACAGCTGCAAAATGGCAGAGGGGACATAATTTAAAGTACAGAAGCAGTGAGGAGGTGGGAATATTTAACCCACCATGCACAACTTTCCTGCTGCAAACCATTTTATCCCAGCAAGGGTTCAAGATATGCACGTGCCATTGCATGGAGAAATAAGCAGGGCTAAGGTTAAGCAAGATCAATTTGCAAGATCTGAGCAAGGCTGTCAAAGATAGGACATTTTGGAGGACTTTCATTCATAGGGTCGCCATGAGTCGGAAGCGACTTGACGGCACTTAACACACACACAAGGTTAAGCAACCCCTGGCTGCCATTTCTTTGCTTGAAATCATATTCTTCCCCTGTACTACACTGCAGCTGTCCAGAGGAAATCCAATTTTCAAAACATTGAACTTTGCCAAAACATGTGCTTGTTCTAATGTGTATCTCACTGCCCCACCTCTTGGTAGGAGCACATGAATGGTCCTGTGTGGCAACCTCACCATGCGGGGGGGGGGGTCATCATGTGTGGCACCACTTACTCCATGAATACCCAGGATCATGGGACACCTCTATGTCAGCGCCATATGAGGCTGCCATGTTGTTCAATACCCAGCTAGTAAGCAGTGATGTAATCCACAGCCCCCAAAGTGAAAGCACTCCCATATAAAAGCCTCTTACAAGGACGGTGACTATAGGAGCCATCATGTATAAACTGGCCTAATTTCAAAGTTTTGTCCACCCCCAAAACTATGTACCATCGCTGAAATGGTTGCTATAAAGATCCTGATGAAGCTTCTTTCATAGACCTCTTTAGATTGAAGATGAGGAATGCGACTGATGGTAACAGAACATTATCAAAAGCTTCTGACCATGTTGTGTCTTTTGGTTGGTCCTAATAAAAGGTGTTACATGGCTTTTCCTTTTGAGCTTTGCTTTGGACTAATGTGGCCGCAGCCTCTTTCCATACTCCCAAATTTTGCCACGTTTCTAAATATGTTACTTGGTAATGTTAGCGTGGTGGAAGGAAATGTGGGAGACTCAATGAAGGCCAGCAACAGTGTTCATGCCTAGTAGTTGGGAAATAGCTGGTTAACAGGTACGTTAAAGCATGACATGCAGAAAGCTACTATCCATTGAGCAGAGCTCTTTCTAAGTTCATAATTGCTCTTGGTGGTGAATGAAAGAACGTTACAGCTATTCACCATTAAAACTTAACAGAGGTGGCACAGTAGACTTCACTATAAACAACTGGTTTGGGGAACTCCATGACCTACTGAAGTGACATTTACACTCAATTTTTCTATTCCAAATCATCAAGAAACCAAGAAGATTTCTTGAGGGAAAGTAGTCTGGAGAAATTCCGCTTAGCGGCAGGATTAAACTTCTCACAAACGCAAAAACAACACTGATCCTCAGCACATTACATTCTAACTCTTTGAGCGAGCAGACACAATTTTATTGGTTTTCTTTTTTGCCGGACTTGTTGCCCAACCTTATCAATGGTGACATCCGCCTGGGGTATTGGTATCACTTGTAAACTGTCATCTGTGCCTACCATTATAGAATGTATGAAAGTCATTTATGTAACTGTAAATCCAGCTACCTGCCATTAAGACAGGAACATCTCTTATGCCCGGATGCAGGGGCCGGGAGGAGGACTTTGGGCCATTGTGTCTCATGTTGGATCTTACCTGAGCATCCTGTACTGTCATCCTTGGCTTCACCCCAGTTCTGCTGGCAGTGTGACCTTGGGATGTGGGGCCAGGGGTCTTCCCTTTGGTCTATGCCAGACTTTTAAAGGGAATGATCAGAGTCATCATGGCATCTTGGATGGCCATCTCACCTCTGCCCCTTGGATTTAGTATTCTGATCCTGGTATTTCTAATGTTTTTGCTATGGCCTCAGGGCAGCTGCTGTTTGATAAAGCTAAGGGAGAATTTGACCTAGGGTGGCAATTGGCCAAGTGGTTTTCGCTTTCCTTTTAGCATATTACCTATGTTTATGGAGTGTATTGTTAGACCAGCAGTTTTACTGTCACAACTGGCTAGATGGCATTTGGCTGGGGAAAATAGTGTAGGGTTGTACAGGGGTGGGCTCCCTGAATAATCCCAAAAGGTGGGGAGTCCCCTTAAGGAGCTATGGGCATGGTGGCTACTTTTGAGGCCGGCAGGCCAACCAAGAGGCTGTTGATGGGCATAAATAGTGACTGCTGCTGCTTTGTACCTTATAACTGGTTCTCTTTCTCTGGTTATTGCCATCAGGCAGGGGGCTCACTGTCAGTAGGGTTGCCAGGTGCCTCTTCGCCACCAGCAGGAGGTTTTTGGGGTGGAGCCTGAGGAGGGCAGGGTTTGGGGAGGGACTTCAATGCCACAGAGTCCAATTGCCAAAGTGGCCATTTTCTCCAGGTGAACTGATCTCCATCGGCTGGAGATCAGTTGCAATAGCAGGAATGTCCAGCTAGTACCTGGAGGTGGGCAACCCTGTCAGTGACACCTGTTTCCCACCCACGCCACACCAAGACACAAGGAATAAAAGTTGTGTCCTGATTTCCCCCCACTCTGGTGTGTCTGCATTGTCCTTCCCCTCCTGGTGCAGGTTTGCTTTTCTGTAAATGTAACTAGTTCCAGAAGGAAAGGGAGAGATTGCTTTTGAAGACAACTGACTGCACAACTCCATACTAAAGTAAAACGGGAGACCATCACAGTGCACGAGCATGCAAGTCGTTCAGATGTATGACGTAGAGGGGAGATTCCCAGAATTCCTTTTAATCTCTGAATTCCAGAGTGTGCTTCTCCCATTTTTTTTTCAAATATGCAAAAGATGACAAGTGTCAGTACTTCATACAACTAGATTTAATAAGTTATTACAGAAAAAAATTAAGTCCAAACTACAAAGTTGAAGCAGTTGTAAGCAATAGCAGCATTGAGCTCCAGGTTCAGTCACAGTACTGCAGTTCCATACAAAGCATTAGTTTAAGCAAAAAAAAAAAAAAAAGGTAAAAGCTTTTAGGGTTACTAGCAAAACCAGTCTAAGAGAACATGTAGTAAAAGATATGGAACATTTAAAATTAGTTAGTTGGGGGAAAAATCAAGTACAGAGATCTTAGCTGTGAACACTCTAAAAGTTATGTCCATTATTTTGACAGCAAAATTACAAATACCTAATACTTTATATCCCAACAGGACTACATCCAGGAAAAAAAAACAGCAGAAATGATTATCCCGTATTAGCACCCTGGATATCTATTTGTTGCTAAACGTTATTGTTAGGTAAATTTAAAATGTGCAGAATGACATAACATAGCTCCTGATCTGTTACCCATTTTGGGTATAGAGCAAATCACCAGCATGGATATAAAATACTCTGTGGTAAGACAGAAACACTACAACAGAATAAAAGTTTTCTGGTTAAAAAAAAAAAAGGTTAAGCCAACATCATACAAACTGGTGTAAAAAGCAACTACATACAAGCCAGGTTTAACAAAAAGACATTTTTATTTTATTATTTTTTTTACAAATCTGTGACTAATCTTTCACTCATACCTTGCAAGTAGAGATGTCACAATACTGAAATAGTAACATGGGTTATTTTCCCAGTAAAGCACTATTTTTTTTTGTACTACCCTAACGAATATAATGAAATTAGCAAATGTTCATTTGCTAACTGCATATTTGTAATACATTTTGTTTTAGCAACTGCCTTCCCTAAAAGGCAATTGTGGAGGCAGAAATCTAAGCACACACTGTACCACTTTGCAGGAATTCCAAAAGTTTCTTCTTCACTATTAAATGTTTACAATGTGTGTACATCCCAACCAGTTGTACCTAAGTGGAGTCTAAATTTAACTGTTTGGTTTTGCCTATGCATTACTTACAGAGAGGACACAATGAGCCAACACTAGACATTTCCACAAGAGGTTGATAAATTGCCTTCCGGAAGTCAATTTAAGACTAGATCTAAACTGACAACGGATGCGTCCAGAGAAGGGCCATTGTACTTTTGTTTATGTAACACCAGCTTGGTTTGTAGGACCTTAAGGGATAGATAACAGTATCTCTAGATTCGGCACGAGTTCTGCCAGGAAACAGCAAAAGGGGGGTGTTACCTAAACTAAGGTAATGAACTACATAAAGTGAAGCAGTGTTTTGATAGCAGCAAGGAAGGTGATTCACCTGCAATGAAAAACGCTAACACAAAAGAGGGAGAAATATACAAGAAGCTTGCAAAAAAGTGCTCTGATAACAGTAATAAGAGTTGCTACACATGCATTATTTAGCACTAACTATGCAGTAAACTACACTGTATTGTAATTGCACTGTAATATTATGCAGATACTATACAACTTCCTCCATTTGTTCTGGGTTACCACTTAAAAGAAGTGCGTGGAAAATGCGGCATGAAGGGGTGCATTAAATAAATAGTCTCATGGTAGATTACACTGAAGCAACTTGGGAGAGATTGTTTAAGATATCGGTACAAGATGGGCTTGTAAAGGACAGTTAAGTGGGGGAGAGAATTGACCAAGCATTAATGCTGTGTAGTCTCCCTTTATTCTTTTGGCAACTGCACCCCACTATCCAGCAGTAGTGCTGACTGTGCCTGATTGGGGAGGGGGGAGCCGCGAGTATAATGCTGAACAGGCAGGGTCATAACCCTGCTCTTTCTATAGATTGGAGTTTGTTACAACAGCAATAGTGTTTTATCAGCACTGGTGTTGTATAAATCTAGACAGAGAACCGGTACTGTGACATCCCTATTATTCTTCCTCAATCATTTCGATAAAGGAAAAAAAGGCTTTTCAAAAATATCACGTCATTTTCCTGCTTCATTCTGTAATTTTATTGCCCAATTATTCATTACAGTTGTTCCAATCTTTTTACATATCCAACCATTTTCACACCATTGTAAACCACATCAGCGAGTTAATACATAAAGCTTTGCATTTCAAAAAACTAGACACTTTAGTAACAATATTACAAAGGTTCTTTTTTAGCTTCAAAAATAACTGAAAATGAAAAAAATAAACTTTTAAAGAATTAGCATCATAAAATTAATTTATTCCAAGTAAAAATACAAAATAATATTAATGACATTGACCAGATATGAAAGTCTCTCCCAGAAACAACTATATTAATGGTTGAGAAAGCACTCCTTAAAGAAAATCTGAAATAAAAATGAAAAATATGTCAATGTTTAAATTTCTCTTAGCAAAAAATCTTTCTAAAAATAACAATGAAAATTTGTCTCAGTACAAAGGCTACGTTACTATTGAAAAAATACCAGCATGAAGAAAAGGTACATATTTGACAGTAGAAAAATGATCTTAGTGAATCACAATGTCTAAAGTTTGCAATGAAAATAAATCTGCAATAAAGATTTATGCCTTTTTTCTTTTTTTCTTTTTTTTTATACAAACAGTACAAACAGTATTGCACATAACAACAAATAGTCGAGGTTAAGTTGCCTTCAAAAAAAAATCGACTAGTTCAAGTCTCACATCAAGAGAAGGCCACGAGAGGACCTGTTGTACCCAGGGGCTTCTTAGTCAAGTCGCAGTTCAGAACACCTTAGTTTAAAAAATAACTTCTTTTCTTGAAGGACCCTCTTATAATAATATAACATATTAACAACTTGGGGGGGGCACATTCATTTACAAAAAAAAAAGGACCATGTTATAATTTAATAAACTAAAAAATTATCTTTAAAAAAATACAAACAGAAGAACTCTCACAATTCTGGTCAGTCGTGCATAATTGCTTGATTATAAATATACAAATTAAGGGGAAAATATTTTTTCACCTTTCTATTCACAACTTCCAGCACCAAATGGAGATTTGTTTTTACACCTTTCCTTTATGACAACCTGGCCGTACTAATTTTAATCTTATTACATATATAACTTCCAGGATCTTTCTCTCTTTTCCCCTCCTTTCTTTTCCAGGGTATGTTTGTACACGAAAGAGGGACATTTCTTCAAAAATGTATACTTGTTTCACATAATTAGGTAGACTTCTGTAGGTTAGCTATGATCTTCAATATTACAGTTATAAAGCTCTAACTTCTTCATTTTTCAAAAACGCAAATAAGCATGAAAAAAATAAAGTTACCCATCTGTTAAATCATTTTCTCGCAGAATTAAATTAATATATATTTTTTCTGAATAAACTTACTTAGAAAATATTTTCTTTCCTATATTTCAAAATTGAGGTATTGCAAAAGATCATGTCAGTCAGAAAGCATGCCTTTTCTTTTAAAAAAGAATAATCTGCCAACTATTGAAAACTGTCTAGATACAAAAAGTAGTGCATAACAAATCTTGTATAGATGAAAAATAAAATTAACCCAAACAGAAGAAAGACACCTGGGCTGGAAAAAGTAATATCACAAAAGTGCCCAGAAGAAACCATGAAAGGGATAAGAATGATTTTTTTAAACCAGTAAAAAACTATTTTTTTTTAAACACAGAAAGTTCCTTTCAGAGCCAATAATTGCAACTAAACATTAAAAGAAAACTTACGAGTTTGACGTTAACAAGGCCATCACAACACATAAAACCCAGAACATTTAAATCTACTATGCGGTGTCAATATCCAGTCCCCAGAACGGCAAAAAACAGGGGAGAACGAAAAGAGAAAACCCACAAAAATAGTGTACACGTTCTCACATTCTCATAGTTAGCACACTAATTGTGTGTTTATGTGTTTAGTTTTGCAGCCCAAGAGTACATGCTAAAAAAATGTCCACCGTTAATATAGTAGATCTCAATTGTATTCAAGCTTCACAGGATACATCCAGGGTTCAAGAAATTAACATCACACCCGAAGAGACATCTCACAAGTTAACTTTTTGTAGGCAGACATTTCTTTAGCACCACTTTTTCCCCTTCACCTTTCACATGATGTGCCTGGTTTAATCAGCCTACTGTTTAAGTTAGTAGTGTACATAATGCTGTTATGAGCTCTTTGGTTTTCCGGAGAAGGGCTGCAACAACGTACATGGTACAAGCGTTTACATGAGAGATTGGAACAAAGAGCTCAACTTGTCCTTTGTTTGTCTAAGCGTGGTTGTCTTTTTTGTGAACCGTCATCAGAAGTGTGTGAATGTTAGACATAGAGGCTTAAACAGTTAAAGTTTGATCACAGTACTAGACATAATCACTTTACTATACAAAATAAATTGCACAATATATAACAGAGCACCGCAAAGTACTTCGTCTATCATTCACAAATTCATTGTAAGGATATTCTACATCTAGCTTTTAAAAATATTTTGTTGTAATATAGGTCTGCAATGGGCTGATCCTAATTTCAGAAGCATTTACATTTACTGAGGCATGCCTTCCTCCAGTCAGTAATCTATGTGTGCTGTGTATGTGAGCACGTGTGTGTGTGTGTGTTTTCTTTTCCTTAATTTCTTTTGCCAAGTGCATCGTGGGCAAATTTTTTTATATCAGACACATATAAAATTTTTTTATTGCATGCAGCAACCTGATTAAGTAAACATGCAGTCAAAACTATTGACCTTCCTTGGAAGCTTTCTGAATGCTATACTGATCTCCTTTCAGCAGTCACCACGATTTTAAATCACATAATCGTCTTTTTCAAATCGAGACCCTAAGCTTGAATAGAGTATTGTGGTATTAGTAATACCATCTTAATAGCAGCAAAAGCTATTGCAGCATACATTAACACTAAAAGACCTAACCAAATAGGAAACCCTCAGCAAAAAAAAAAAAAAGGTGGGTGGGAGTGGGGGAAAATGTGATCCAGCTTATGAGGTATCATCCTTACCAATCAAAATGGAGAGCAACATAATGTGTGTTTAGGGTTATTCCTACTTTAAGTGACCCACACTAACGATTGCTGAATACCCATTTGAAGTTTTTGCTACATCTGCCACCTACTTGTGAGTGTTACCTTTGGTAAATCATCCGCTAGGGGCGAGTCTACGTTTCTGAAAATAAGTGCATGCTCCAGTTTTAAAATAAAATTAATTATAATTTTAAAAAAAATTCCATCGCATACACATCAACCCACGGGAGGTCAATGAGAATGGCAGTCTACTTATTGTCACGCGTGACAAATCTTGTGTAAGAAATTAAGGTACCAAGCAGATGTTTGTGTGAATCAAAGTGCAAAAATCAGTACAGTTACACTCTGCTAGGCTTGTATTATACTGGACACAGAGTTCAGTAATGTGACTGTAAATAATAATAATCATCATCATAATAAAAGACCCATCTCTTCATTATAGTCAAGGATGAATGCACAGATTTCCAGAACACCAAAGCCCTGAGGCAGCACTCGTCTTCCTTCAATTTCGTCAGCTCCAGTACTTGCTCCTGGGTTTAGGCCCGGGCTTCAGCTCCAACGGAATGGAACGTGGCGTGGCCGATCCCCTCCCTCCTTCACAAGTGGTTTGTGGAACTCTCGCCCAGCGCGAGAGTGAATGCTTGCCCAGCAGTATTCACAGTAATACTGCAAGCAGGTAACATTGGCACAGAAGAACGGAGCAAATTTTCCACCACAGCGAGTGCCCTGGCATTCATCACACATCTGATCATCAAGCACATATGGCTTCACTTCCACCTATAAGCGGGGGAAATGGTACAAAATTAACACAGGAAATGACAGAACATTCTGTGAATGGTCTCAGAGCTTCTATGCCTGGAGAGGCCTACATATCGTGTAAGCACGCCAGAAGCTGTAAGGCAGAGATGGACAACCTCTCACCATTAGCACCCCTACGTTGTATGGAAACGGAAGTTCTGGCTGGTACAACCTATCATGTTATGGTGCTGCAGTTGTCCACAAAAACCACATCTACCAAAAAGTGCTATGGGACCATAAAGCTGAAAAGCTTTAAAGCAGGGGTGTCTAACTCAATTATTATGAGGGCTTGATATGACAAAAATGTCACTTGGTTGGGCCGGGCCATGCCTTGCTGGCCCAGATTGAGAATGGGGGAGGTGGCTGCCTTGTGGGCCCCATAAGAGCTCTCAAGGGGCCATCCCTTGGGCCTTATGCTTAACACCCCTGCTTTAGAGGCCTAAGTAGGCAAATGGAGGTGATGAAGGAGGAGAGATACAGTTACTGAAAGGTAAACATTAATATGCCATTGTTGCCAGGCAAATTAGGGGACAGCAGCATAAATATGCACCCTGGGTTTATATAATAGGCCAAAGCTGACCAGTTCTAGGTTAGTGATCCTTCCCCTCCAGCTGTCAATAATGAGGCAATGAGAGGGAGGGCAGGAAGCAGCCAGGAATCACTCCAGTAGCCCAGCTAAGCATAGGGTTGCCAGGTCCCTCTTCACCACCAGCGGGAGGTTTCTGGGGCAGAGCCTGAGGAGGGCAGGGCTTGGGGAGGGGAGGGACTTCAATGCCATAGAGTCCAATTGCCAAAGCAGCCATTTTCTCCAGGGGAACTGATCTCTATCGGCTGGAGATCAGTTGTAATATCAGGAGATCCCCAGCTAGTACCTGGAGGTTGCCAACCCTAGCTGAGCACCAACTTCCCCAAGGAACACTTGCATTAAATTTTAATTGTAATTTATGCCCGGGAACCACTTTGGTATTTAACTTCAGCTGGGAAATTAATTTTTTTTTAAAAGTCACATTTCCTTCATTGGGGGAGGGATATTTGGGGATAGTTACACTCAAAATGGAGGCAGGAATATTGGGAACGGTTGAAATGTCAATCAGCACACAGCCACTATGCTTCTTGCAGCTTTCCCACAAATTTCAGTTTGTGTCATGAGTTACAATGAACCTTCTTTATCTGAAGATAGATGTTATTCAGACATTTTCAAGAATCAGAATCAGATTAATACGGCAAAGCCATTAAAATATTCATATCAATTACAAAGTAGAATTAAAAGATACAGTATCTAAAAGTATGGGATATATAATTCTTAAATAAATAAGCTAAAAACCTCAGATTAATATAACATTTTCCATTTTAGGTTAGATTGCCAAGCCCCCACTTTGTGACGAATCTTGTATATTGTAGCACAGAATTTAGCTACTTGTTTCATCATCTGAGCTGACCCTTCCCATAGGAGATTCCTCAACCTCCCTTCCTCAGAGCTGTCCTTTGTTAGATTAGGGAGAGGGGAAATTAGTTTAAGGGGGTCACCGCACTTTGTATTCCCAGCGATGTATTGTGTGTGTGTTAAGTGCCGTCGAGTCGCTTCCGACTCATGGCGACCCTATGAATGAAAGTCCTCCAAAATGTCCTATCTTTGACAGCCTTGCTCAGATCTTGCAAATTGAAGGCTGTGGCTTCCTTTATTGAGTCAATCCATCTCTTGTTGGGTCTTCCTCTTTTCCTGCTGCCCTCAACTTTTCCTATCATGACGGTCTTTTCCAGTGACTCTTGTCGTCTCATGACGTGACCAAAATACGATAGCCTCAGTTTAGTCATTTTAGCTTCTAGGGTCAGTTCAGGCCTGATTTGATCTATAACCCACTAATTTGTTTTTTTGGCAGTCCACGGAATCTGTAACACTCTCCTCCAACACCACATTTCAAAGGAATCTATTTTCTTCCTATCAGCTTTCTTCACTGTCCAGCTTTCACACCCATACATAGTAAGAGGGAATATGATGGCATAAATTAATCTAGTCTTGGTGGCCAGAGTCACATCCTTACACTTCAAAATCTTTTCTAGCTCCTTCATGGCTGCCCTTCCCAGTCTCAATCTCCTTCTAATTTCTTGGCTGCAGTCTCCCTTTTGGTTGATGGTGAAGCCAAGGAATAGAAAGTCTTGAACAATTTCAATTTCCTCATTGTCAACCTTAAAGTTGTGTAATTCTCCTGTAGTCATTACTTTTGTTTTCTTGATGTTCAGCTGTAGTCCTGCTTTGGCACTTTCTCTTTTAACTTTCAGCAGTAGTTGTTTCAAATCTTCACTATTTTCTGCCAATAATGTAGTGTCATCAGCATATCTCAAATTATTAATGTTCCTCCCTCCAATTTTCACTCCACCTTCATCTAAATCTAATCCAGCTTTCCTAATTATATGTTCTGCATATAGATTGAAGAGATAGGGAGATAAAATACATCCTTGTCTGACACCTTTGCCAATTGGAAACCATTCCGTTTCTCCATATTCTGTTCTCCATATAACTGTGGCCTCTTGTCCAGAGTACAGGTTGCGCATCAAAACGATCAGATGTAGTGGCACACCCATTTCCTTTAAAACCAGCCATAGCTTTTCATGATCCACACAGTCAAAAGCTTTGCTGTAATCTATGAAACACAAGCTGATTTTCTTCTGAAATTCTCTCGTACACTCCAGTAACCAGCGTATATTTGCAATATGATCTCTAGTGCCTCTTCCTTTACTGAAACCAGCTTGAACATCAGGCATTTCTCATTCCATATATGGTAACACCCTTTGCTGTAAGATTTTGAGCATCACTTTACTTGCATGAGAAATTAATGCAATGGTCTGATAGTTGTTGCAATCTTTGATGTCTCCTTTCTTGGAAATTGGAATGTAAATGGATCATTTCCAGTCTGTGGGCCATTGTTTTGTTTTCCATATCTGTTGGCATATTCTTGTCAAGATTTTGATGGACTCCGTTTCTGTGGCTTGGAATAGCTCTATTGATATCCCATCTGCTCCTAGTGATTTGTTTCTCCCGATTGCTCTCAATGCAGCTTTCACTTCACTTTCTAAAACTGTAGGTTCTTCTTCAAAAGATTCTTCTTGGAAAGAATCTTTTATCCCTTCATCTCTTCTGTATAGTTCTTCAGTGTATTGTTCCCACCTTTTCTTTATTTTGTCCTGTTCAGTTAATGTATTTCCATGCTGATCTTTCAGCATGCCTAACCGTGCTTTAAATTTCCCTTTGATTTCTTGGATCTTGTGGAACAGATCTCTTGTTCTTCCTTTTTTGTTGTTCTCTTCTATTTCTTTACACTGGTTATTATAATAGGTCTCTTTGTCTCTACGTGCTAGTCGCTGGAACGTTGCACTTAGACTTTTGATTCTATTCTGTCACCTTCTACTTTTGCTTCTCGTCTATCTCTGGCAATTTTAAGAGTTTCCTCAGACATCCATCGAGGTTTTTCTTTTCTTTTGGCTAGAGGAATAGTCTTTGCACATTCTTCCTTGATAATATCTCTAGTTTCCACCCATAGTTCTTCAGGTTTACATTCACTTGAACTTAGTAATGCAAATCTGTTCCTTACATGGTCTTTAAACTCTTCTGGAATATTGCTTAGATTGTATTTTGGTGCTATGAATGTTTTGGTGTTTTTCTTAAGCTTTATCTTGATTTTCGATATTACCAATTCATGATCTGTACCGCAGTCGGCTCCTGGTCTTGTTTTGGCCGAGAGAATAGAGCTTCTCCATCTTCTGCTTCCAATTATATAATCTATTTGATTTCTATACTGGCCGTCTGGTGATGTCCATGTATACAATCGTCTATTTGGTTGCCTGAAACATGTGTTTGCAACGAACAGATTGTTTATTGTATTAAGAGTTTGAAAATGTTGTGAAAAACATTGCTTTAAAAGGGTTTTTGGATACCACGGCTTATAAATGGTTGGAAGACGTCTTCACAGCTAACGGGGCCAAACAAAGTGCGAACAGTATTTTTTATAACATTTTCAAACTCTTAATACATCTCTGGGAATACAAGTGCGGTAACAGCCTAAGTCTTGCTTCCTCATAAAAAAAGCATCTGAAGAAAACGTGCACAATAGACTCGACTTCACCCGACTTACAGGGACACTCCCATTCTGATCTTGATAACCTCTTGAATCTGGCTTCTAGAATCGCCGAAGGTAGGGCAGAACTTCTGGCTAACGAAAAAACACTTCTTTGTTTGTTTCCAGGAATGACAGGTATTCTGCTGGCGCTAACACATATCTGTTGCTGATTGGGGCTAAAAACGCCGGAGAGCTCACAAACTCATTTTGGCATTCAACGTCAAAAAGCCTCTGCCTAACTAATTGCTTTGCTTGGTCACTGTTGTGCTCTAACAGAA
This sequence comes from Euleptes europaea, assembly GCF_029931775.1. Lineage (NCBI taxonomy): Eukaryota > Metazoa > Chordata > Lepidosauria > Squamata > Sphaerodactylidae > Euleptes > Euleptes europaea. The sequence continues at coordinate 80,170,389 of NC_079316.1, forward strand.
AGTGGGTGGAGAATCCCAAACCTTTGACTCTCCTCTCAGTCTGTTGCCACCATCTTGATTTAAAATAATCACCAACAAGTAATAGCAGAAGGCCTTCAGTTGTCCCCAGCACTTTCAGCCAGAGATAAATGGAGGAAAGACCAACCCTAGCCTCCATCTTTAACATCCCGGTCTCCAAACATAGGAATTCGATATGCATGGTGGTACTTGGAGTATTGCTCTATGAAATTTAGCTTGGACCCACTCCAGTGGGGCATAACTGAACACAGAGGAACCCAGTAAGGTTCCACATAACATCTGGGCCATAGACTTTGCCTGAAACAATTTAAGGGCAGCTGGAATAAAGTAGGCTCCCCTTGTATGATTTTTTTACTATATTATAGGATGATCCTTCAGCTAGATTCGAGGCCTGCCTATGATGTTCTGTTTTTAGACCATTCGATTTAAAAGTCACCCCTAGGTATTTGATAGACTGTACCTGTTCGATTCTTTTCCCCTTTATATACCAGGCCCCTTTTTTACGATGTATTTTAAGACCACAACTATTACAACGTTTCATATTTAGGATCTCTTTTATATAAGGATCAAGTTAACTTCTCAAGATAATGGCAGTGTGCTAAATTTGGAGTTGCAATTTTACTAAACTCAGCAATTTAAAAGAACATTTTAATGTGGAGTAAGTTAGGCACCACTCAAAACACACCATTAGAAAAGAAAAAGCACATCCTATTTCTGGTCCTGTCCCATATTTCCTTCTGTAAACCCAGATGTTATTTTCAAAATAGGTATACAGGGATTCAGCATCAAAGTTCAATATTCTGAACTTCGCTCTGGAGACAAAACAGCAGCATGACTCCACAGTAACTGTTCCAGGTACAGATGAATTAATGGCTTCGAAAATGAAGTGCTATTTCTCACACTTGTATGCCACGCTTAAAAAGCTGCTAAAGGAATTAGAACATGATCCCAACCATGGTTAAGAACATTCATGTCCCACTGATTTCAATAGGAAAGTTAAGCACATTTCAGTATCTTACACTGAAATCAATGGGACTTAAGTAGGGTTGCCAACCTCCAGGTACTAGCTGGAGATCTCCTGCTATTACAACTGATCTCCAGCCGACAGACATAGTTCACCTGGAGAAAATGGCAGCTTTGGCAATTGGACTCTATGGCATCGAAGTCCCTCCCCTCCCCAAACCCCGCCCTCCTCAGGCTCCGTCCCAAAAACCTCCCGCTGGTGGCGGAAAGGGACCTGGCAACCCTAGACTTAAGTGTAATGTTACAGGTTATAACTTTTAATACCACTACTGTGAATTTTAGCTGTGGTGACACCATGAGGAGAACCTACTGCATTCAGAAAGTTCTGCTATGTTCTCTAGGATGTTGGGGGAAAGCTCTACGAGCACAGCCTGGGCACAGTGCTCTTTAATAGGGAACAATTATAGATAAATTAATCAATATGCATTAAAATGCTCCTCAGCTTTGGGTCACAGCTTAGATGTCGCACTTCATGCAGCTTACCCATGCCCACATGTACGTTTAACCCACCAGGCCTATTCAGAGCCTACATTATGAGGAGACTGAATGAGAAATTTGCACAGGAAACTCTGAACTGTCGTTAAACTGATACTAAAATGGCAATTAGGAACAGACGATTTTTATCCAGGTTATGAATAGAGGCTCTTTCCTTCTTCACATGAAAGGCAAGCATTTTGGTTCAAGTAGCAAGTATAAAAATCAAGATTCTAAGTGTTTTAACATGCTGTGTCTACTAAGCAAGTATTCTTTCTATTTATATAATTTAGTGCAAAATCGTTTCTTTTCTTCTTCTTTTTTGTTTGGTAAGTAAATCTTAGAGGATCTGTTCACTCCCAGGGGAGAAACAGTGCCACTGGGCTATTCAATTAGAACAAACAGAGCAAAAAAATCTATCATTTTTGTTTGTTCAGAGTTCTGCATTCTCAATTTACTTTGGAAAATGAGTTATTTGTATGGCAATAAGGATGAGTGCAATTCCCATTAAAATAATTCTAAATGAATATTTTGATGTGGGCTGAATTAAAACTGGGAAAAGGAAAAGGAACCACTGTTTTAACTTCACATATCTTTGAATCTTTGCTATTCCCCTCCCTGCATTTAACCTTTGCCCAACTACCTCTGTCTCGTTTAACTTTGTGTTATTGCCTAAGAGGTTTCATTCTAAAGGTATCCAATAAAAGGGAAGTTTCCTAGTGAAGAGAGTCAAGAAAATTCTACTAGATCTACACCTTCAAACATAAAAACAGAGTTTCACTTACCTGTAACTGTTGTTCATCTGGTGGTTCTTCTATGCAGTCCCACATTGGGGACTGTGCAGGCGCAGGCCAGCCACGGATAAGATTTGTCAGCTTCTAGCAAAATCAAAAGTGAGAGTGCTCCCCCTCCCCTTGGGGCATGTAGCCTTCCCGCCCAACGGTCACATGACCCAGGGGGAGGGAGCACTCTACCCTCCAGTTCTCCAACCTGCCGCCACGGAACCACCCATGTGTATTGCGGAGAGGTCCCACAGCGGGGAAGGAGGGAGGGATGTGTTACTGCAAAGAAGATCCACCAGATGAACAACAGTTACAGGTAAGTGAAACTCTGTTTTCATCTGTGTGGCTTCTATGCACATTGGGAGAGTAGCAAGCTTGCCCAGATGGTGGGTGTGGGACAGTCACCGAAACAATGACTGCAAGGCGGCACGTCCCACTGCTGCCTCTCTAGATGAAACCACATCGAGCGCATAGTGCTTCATGAAAGTAGAAGGGGTCGACGACGTCGCCTCTCGACAGATGTCTCGGAGGTCGATTTTAGACAAAAAGGTGACGGAGGCAGCGTAAGCTCTTGTGGAGTGTGCCTTGATTATGTCTGGGCAATCCTCGTGTGCTCTCTCATAAGACAGTCTAATGGATGAGGTAATCCACCTGGACAGGGTCTGCTGGGAGGCTCGGTGACCCTTACGGTGGTCGCTACAGCAATAACATATTACTGTTTTCCCTGCAAGCAAGGTTCGTTGTAATAAGAAGGGAGGGCCCTCCATACATTTAAAAGTATAGAGCCCTCTCCGCATCGGAAGAAGGGGTCTGCAATAACGCGGGTAAGACGATACCTTGTGTAGAAAGAAAGCTCGGGTTTCAACACCACTTAATCAGCGTGAAACTTAGTAAACGGTGAGGAACAACAAGAGTCGTTAAATCTCTGACATGACTGGCCGAGGTGATTGTGACCAGACAGGCAGTCTCATAGGTATAGCAAAGAGAGGCCCCCGGTGGCCAAAGGCTCAAACGGTGTTTCATGAGTTGGGACAACCTGAAGGGAAAGCTCCACTGAGGAACAGGTGGAGATACCCTGGGATAGAGGTTGATATGTCCCCTTAAAAAAACTTCTGTGAGTCTGGGTGTGGAAAAAACCCCAGAAAAGAGAGTCCAACGCAGTGTGAAGGGCCGAGCAGTAGTCGAGGGATTGAACAGTCCAGCATCGTTAAACATACAAGGTAGTCAAAAATTGAGAACAGGGGAGAAGCAGCTCCGGACAAACCATTGTCAGCAGCTCACAGGGAAAAACGTTTCTTCTTGGCATCGAGAAAAACGTCTCGTGGACAACTTAATGGGGTGCAGCAGCACCTAAGCCACCCTATCTGACCATAGTTTACATAGAATTCTCCATGCTGCCAGCTTGATTCTGGAAGGAATGTGAGAAATATCTTGAGGAACAGTACTACCTTGAGTCAGGGCATTAGAATCGTGAACTGAGATCTCCTGGGCTGGATGGTGCCACCAGGATGCCACCTGTCTGTCCAGATCTTGGCCAGAACCTTGCCCAGCAAGGGGAAGGGGAAGGGGGGGATCGACCAAGTCATTTGGAATGCGTCCCCCATGGAGCCTGGGCTCTCTCCCATTCTGGAGCACAATTGAGGACATGCTGAATTGTGCTGAGTCACAAGAGATACATTTGCGGGGTGCCCCAGATGAGGAAGAGATAACAGAGACAACGTGAGTCTACAGTGAGTTTGTGACAATCGTCAGGATGATAACTTACGAAGTCTACAAGAATGTTACTTGTGCGATGTGAATGGCAGTGACAGTGGAGCCATGTGTTATGGCCAGTCCCAGACTGGAATGGCTTCTGTGCATAGCAAGTGGACCTTGTGCCACCCTGTTTGTGCTGGGCGCTGCTGTCCGTTGTGACCTGAACATGTCATCCTTGAGGACCCCTGCAAAGGAACAGAGAGCAAGCCTAATAGACTGAAGCTCAAGAAAGTTAATGTGCAGGGTAGACTCTTGAGCAGGCTATACACCATGGGCCTTAAGAGCCGTACAATGAGCTCCCCATCCTGATAAGGAGGTGTCAGGAACAAATGAGCCTGTGGAGCAGGTGTTTGAAAAGGCAACACCGGCCAAGAGGACCATCAGTCCAAAGAGGCAATAACCGATGTAGGGATAGACAGCTCTTTGTATTGAGGGTCAATGTTCAGTTGGAATGCTGTCAGAAAACTGAGCGTGCAAGGGGAACAACCGCAGACGAGCAAAGACAACAACTGCAGTGGAGAAAGCCATGAGTCTCAAGTAGTGAATTTTAGGGGTCATTTGGAACCTTGTCTAGAACAGGTTAACTAACTTTCAAATGGAGCATATTCCCTGTATTAGAAGGTAAGCTCTAGCTGTGGCCAAGTGCAAGTGGGTACCATGAATCTATGGCTTTAGAAGAGGTCAATGGAGACTTTTATAGTTGACCAGGAGACCCCAATCGGTTAGGACGGAAAATAAAAACTTCCACCTGACTAGCAAAGGCAAGCTCTGAGTAACCAACTATCGGCCAGTCGTCTAAGTATGGAAAATGACACATGCCTGCAGGGCCAGGTGTGTAACTCCCACAGATAAGCACTTCATGAAGGTGCAAGGTGCCGTAGCACGACCAAGGGTGAACTGCATATCCATAGTGCTTGCCCTTGCAGAGAAAACGCAACAGTGACTGCAGTCTTTGTGGATTGCAATGTGCAATATGCATCACGCAAGCCCAACGGCAAACCACATCTGCTCATCTGGGAGTGGCAGGACCTTGGGTATTTAACATATGATCAACATATGAATTTGTGGATCTTGACAGCGTCGTCAATTTCCCAGGTCTAGAGAGGGGCGCTCCCCCTCTTTTTGTCAACTAGGTAGAAACGGGACTAGTACCCGTAGTCCCAATCCTCAGAGGGGACCTCCCGGATGGCCCCTTTCCCTAGAAGTTCCCGAACCTCCTGTAGGAGTTGGGTGGGAGCCGGTGACATAGTGCAAGCCGGAAAGAGGTAGGGAAGCAACGTCTCGAGCTCAATAAAGCATCCATGCTTTATCATTTTGAGAATCCAATTACCATCAGTGATGGACATCATATACTGTAACGACCAGATAACCGGTCTGTGAAAAGCACTTGAGCGTCTAGCTACGCCTGCTTAGGTTTGTAGGGCAGTTGAGAGATGGGCTAGGACCCTTCCTGGGCCTAGGTGTGCCCAAAAGCTCTCTATCCTGCTGGGCATAAGTGAGAATGGAGGTGGAAGGTACCTTGGTACCTGTATAGGCGGGATGGTTGAGACTGGCTGCCAAAGTATCTTGGCTACAAGCTGGCACAGTGGGGCGATGCCCAAGGTCTTAGTGGTTATTCTTCTTGAGACGATCAAGAAAGGCATTGTTTAATCGCTGAAGACTGAAGTGCCCTCAAGGGGTGGTTTCCCAATACGCAATGGAGGTGCCCTCAAGGGCAAGGTGCTAGATACACGACCGAGTGTCATATGGAAGGGTGGGCTGGTTAAGTCAGCATGCCTCCGAAGGACTATGGATGAGGCCATGACCTTGCTGGAAGGGTCCGCAACGTGACGCGCCGCAATAAACTGCTGTCTGTCGAAGGTCATGTTTATGCTCCAAGCAGTGTTGTGTGATGGGCGTTGATCCTCTGGTAGGGTACTAATTTGAGAGAATTCCATCCCAGAGGGCATATTAGTATCTGGCCATGATTGCCATGAAATAGAAATGTGAAGGCCAATGGAACTGGAAGTATAAACTTTTCTGGGTAAAGTCTCCAGTCTGCGTCCATCCCGGTTAGGGGCAAGGAATGTGAACACGATTTATATTTATGCCCAACAGGGCTTCGACCACCATAAAATTTAGGACAGGCTACTGGTACGGAAAATCACCGTCCTCACGGCGGATCTTGTAAAGGTTCTCAATTCCTTTGTTGAAGAGGGCAGCAAAAATGGCTTGGTCCGGTTAGAATCCACCACCTCCAAATGCTTGTATCATTGGAAGGACCACAGGACCTGCTTCAGAGGAAAGTAATATACCCATGATGGTCATCATCCGAGACGTCGGGGGGGGGGGGAATATATATTAGAACCTTAGCCAGATGGATCAATTCTACATATAATCTCACATCCCCCGGAGGGGATGTGATTTAGTATTTCCTGCAATGTCCACAGGTGAGAGTTGCAAGGTGTGGAATTCCGAGTCAGAGACCTGAGTAGCCGCTGCATCGGACTCAGAATGGACCATATCCTTTAATGTAGAAGGAGACCTTGGTTGGAAGAGTCTCCAGGGGGAGTCTTTGCCTCAGCAACGTAGGCTCCGAGAGCGTAGGTGCCAAGAGGCCGTGGGCGCCGAGAGGCCGTGGGCGCCGAGAGGCCGAGAGGGGCGCCAAGAGGTCGTAGGCTTCGAGAGGCCGTGGGCGCCAAGAGGGTCGCCAAGAGGCCATGGGCGCAGAGAGGCCGTGGGCGCCAAGAGGGTCGCCGAGAGGCCGTGGGCGCAGAGAGGCCGCCAGCGCCGAGAGACCGTGGGCTCCGAAAGGCCGTGGGCGTCAAGAAGCCATAGGCACCGAGAGGCCGTCGGCACCGAGAGACTGTAGGTGCCGCTTGTCCAGAGTCAGAAGAGCAACACCCTTATGCGGCTGCAAAAGGAATTGAGTGCGGAGCTGTTGCTCATCCTGGGACCCGCTCTGAACAGGAGCAGAGGGGCTAACCAGGGCATCCTGGGACCCACTATGAACAGGCAGAGGGGTTAACCAGGGAATCATGAGACGTATCCTCAAGCTCCATAGACATCGTCGCTCGGCGCCAAGAGACATCGACGACGATGGGAGATGCCGAGGTGAGTTAGATGACGATCGGTACCGAGGTGGTGCTGGCGCGGTTCGGCGCCGAGGTGACTCCGCGTTCCGAGTGACGGGGGAAAGAAAACTTGTCCGGTTTTCACCGATTAGAGGTCTGAAGGGAGGATTTGTCTCGGCCAGATGTACCTCAGATGTCTTGCCGAGTTTCTGACCGGGGAATTTTCCTCAAGGTGGAGGTAACCTTGCCGAGGACTCCATGTAAAAGTGATCAGTCCGAGTCTTCAATGCCCTCTGAGTGATCTAGCATAACTCTTACATGAGGAAGGCAGTTTCTCTGTGACAATCGGACTTAATTATTTCTTGAAGAGAGGAGCCTTCATAGACTCCATAATGAAGAGAAGCTAAAGACACATTCTCTCTCTGTGGCGGCAGAAAGAGAACTGGAGGGGAGAGTGCTCCCTCCCCCTGGGTCATGTGACCGATGGGCGGGAAGGCTACATGTGCCAAGGGGAGGGGGAGCACTCTCACTTTCAATTTTGCTAGAAGCTGACAAATCTTATCCATGGCTGGCCTGCACCTGCGCAGTCCCCAATGTGGGACTGCATAGAAGCCACGCAGATGAACTTTTATTTTAGCACATTTTTACATTTCCCATATTCAAGATTATTTTTAAAAAATGTTCTAAACTTCAAAATCTAACTCTCACTGTGTTTTGGCCTTCAAGTCCATAAATAAATATATTCTTTGTAAGCCAACACCGGGGGGAGGGGGAGTATCATGTGTACTGATGGACTACACATGAAGTACTCCAAAGGGACAAATAATGCCCCTGGCACCATTTCAGGTTGGAAAAACAACATTGGGTGGGGGAAGGCTGAAGCTCCTTCTCACACACACCCCGCCTTGGTCCCAAGGGGCCGCATGCTTGGGAAACAAGTTCCCTCACACCTGATGTGACTGCGAGAATCCAGGTTAGGTAGGAAGAACCTAGATACTACATGTAAAAAAAATCATCATAGTTTTCCCCTAACTAAAAGCTCTCAGATAGTAGATGTTGAGTAAATACCTCAGCCTTAGAGCAGCTGTCACAGGAGATAATGCGGGGCTAGATGACCCAATAATCTGATTTGGTATACATCACCCCTATATGATCAAATTCTAGGGTTGCCAACCACCCGGTACTAGCTGGAGATGTGATATTAAAACTGATCTCCAGCTGCCAGAGATCAGTTCCCCTGGAGAAAATGTCCCTCTCCTCCTCACACCCCACCCTCCTTAGGCTCTGCCCCAAAAACCTCCCACTGGTGGCGAAGAGGAACCTGGCAACCCTATCAAATACTGTCACACTTATGTAAGCACAGACTCATCCATTGTGTGATGTTAACTTACCCGTTTATCAATGTCATTGTGTTGGAGCTGGACGAAGCGTGCGCTAATAGCAGCAATATAGCTTTGCTGATTGGAGAAAGCCACTCTACCAGCACCTTTCGGGTATTTCAGCTCAGGGTCTGTATCAATGCCAGCATAGCAGACTCCTCCATACAAACGATCCATAATCATTGCTAGTTCAACTGTAAGGCAACATTATAATACTATATATATTCATTTAATCACTACAGAAGCTCTTATGAACCATTTGCAAATATTAAAAAGGACAACAGTATTCAGAGTGAAAGCACACAAAAAAACCTATAATGGGAAATTATAGACCGTATGCTAAAAAAAATCAGAATTAAAATCAGAATTAATAACTATCAACCAAGGTAAGGAGAACACAAGGGGGGGAAAGGAGACAGCGCTTACCAACTGTTATTTCTATTAACTGATCAACCTTACAAATCCACTGTTCAGCTGATTTTCAACAATTCATTAAAATGCATTACAGTATGTCAACACAGGTGGCACATCAAGGCTTCTTTGTTTAGTAAAAAGTTGGTTTCTATTTTCAAGTTCTATGATTTTTTCTACCTCTCAGATGACCAAAAAAAAAAAAGATAATTCTTGAGGCTTCATGAAAATAAGGATTCAAAGAAGCTATTATTCAGCATTTTAAATAACTGGAGTCAGATAATGAGCCTGGATAGTGCTGAATGGTGACAGTTGATCAGATTAAAAATCAAAAGAAGTGCAGTTCTCAGGTAGTACACTCCCTTGTTTTGTTAAACATTCTGCAATGAATCCATGAAAATTCATCTACTAATAAATTTACAAGCACAGGAGGTCTGCAATTTTTTAAAAAGCAAAGTAATCAAATGAAAATGAATTATACAGAGACCAGAAATAATTCTTTCCTCTGGAGAATGTCTGCATTAGAGAGATGAAGGACTGGAAAAACTAGCAAAAATGGGGAAGAAAAAATTCTCTCTCTGGTTTGGAAATTTTGCGGGGCTCTGAGAAAAAAAATCAAGTGAAATTGGAGAGCATAAATTTTCTGATGCACACGGGCTTGGATCCTATTACTTCGTTGCTCTTGTGCTCCACTCCAGCCACCATGGAGGCTTTCCTCTGCTGCTATCACTTCTTCGTGTATATGGGCTCCTTGAAAAATGCGGATATTGCGCAAGCAGAAGTGGTATCAGAAGAAGCGAGTTCCACAGCAAAGGAAAGCCTCAGCAGTAGCTGGGGAAAAACATGAGGGTAAAACTGTCGTAGGATGCCAACGTGTTACTCACTCAGGTCATTTAATGGACAGGTTATAGGCAACAGTTTGGATGCTGTTAGGAAGCAAGTCATCCCCCACACCCTCAATAGCATCAGGGCATGCACCTCCCAGGTTTTCCCCATCTTTCCCATGGTATTTTCCAGCAAAGTCTGGGTCATGCCCATGTTATAATAATATATCAGCTGCCGATTAGAAAGAAAAAAAGAAAGAAACCCCCCCCCCCAGTAGTGCAAGGGGGAAATAGCCACTGTGGGGCCTGTGGCTGGACAAATGCAGGGAAGCCTGTCGTGTGGAATCCCCAAGGTCACTGTGCTGTATTGGTCGCCACGGCAGCACTGGGAATACCACCCTGTGGAAGATACTGCAGGATGCTTGGGGAGGGGCTGTGGCTTAGTGGTAGAGCATCTGCTTGGCATGCAAAAGATCCCAGGTTCAACCCCCAGCATTTCCAGTTAAAGGGTCTAGGTAAGTAGGTGATGTGAAAGACCTCTACCTGAGACCCTGGAGAGCTGCTGTCAGTCTGAGTAGACAATACTGACTTTGCTGGACCAAGGGTCTGATTCAGTATAAGGCAGCTTCATGTGTTCAACGCTTAGTGTGAAGATTTATGTAAGCCTGTCCCTGCCCCCCCAGTTTCTCCTAGGGGGTTACTAGCTGCACCTCCTAGCGTTTTTAAAATTACATTGTCTGGGTCAGATCCAGATCAGGATCATGGCATTTGGGTAGTGTAGAGGTTCCCAAACTGTGCTCCATGGAGCACTTGGTGCTCCGTGAAACATCTCCTAGTGCTCCACAAAAAGATTGGATAGAAAAATGCTACTGTCATTTGGTTTAGTATATAGGTGCTAGGTGAAAATTAGTGCTCTGTGATGAATTTCTCTCCTGAAAAGTGCTCCATGACTCAAAAAGTTTGGGAACCGCTGGGGTAGTGGTATAAGTCTTCCTCCACCCCAGTTTTCTCAATCTGAAATGGCCTAGGGAGCATGCCAACCTGATGTTAGAAAAATGCTGTGGCCTGTGGAATGTTCATCTGGTTAGGCCCTCTGCCAAGACTTTTTTTGGTTAAAAAACAGAAGAAAAAAATGGTGAAACTTGACACAACACGTAATTTGAACACTACTGTTGCTTAAGAGAAAGGAATACATATAGAAGAGAGGTCTGATCAATGCAGAAAATCTCTGTAGAGAGGCTATTAGAGTATCGAAATGTAAGAAGGCATTCACAAAACTATCTTAAGATGTTCACCTACCAGCTCGAAGAGGTCGCGGAACTCCTCCAACAAAAATAGTTTTTCTGGGATCTAAAGGCTGAGAACCATCCATTACAAAGTCACTGTCACTTAGGTTCCAAGGTCGAATTTGTACCTAAACAAACAAACAGCTTTATTTTAAACTGATTTTGAATAACAGAAAACTGACATTTTCACATCTTAAAAAAAAAAACAACCCTCAAACTACTGGTGTGTGTGTATTAAGTGCTGTCAAGTCGCTTCCCACTCATGGCGACCGTATGAATGAAAGTCCTCTAAAATGTCCTATCTTTGACAGCCTTGCTCAGATCTTGCAAATTGAGGGCTGTGGCTTCCTTTATTGAGTCCCTCCATCTCTTGTTGGGTCTTCCTTTTTTTCCTGCTGCCCTCAACTTTTCCTAGCATGACGGTCTTTTCCAGTGACTCTTGTCGTCTCATGATGTGACCAAAATACGATAGCCTCAGTTTAGTCATTTTAGCTTCTAGGGTCAGTTCAGGCTTGATTTGATCTATAACCCACTGATTTGTTTTTGTTTTTTTGGCAGTCCACGGTATCCGTAACACTCTCCTCCAACACCACATTTCAAAGTAATCTATTTTCTTCCTATCAGCTTTCTTCACTGTCCAGCAGTGGTAATCAAACTACTGGTACCTAATGGTATTACCAGTTCAGCTGCCCTTGCCAGTTCATCAGGTATAACAGAAGTTTTCAACCACCACAGCAAGATTACCAAATATACTGTTACCCTCCTACCAGCCTCCACACAAGGAGAACTGCTTTCACATCTCGGTTGTCTTGTATGAGGCAGTCATATCGGCAATCAGTAAAACACCTCAGTAGTGCTGTCCATTCTATTCCTAGGTCCAAGCAATCATGGCATGTTAAACTTGCTAGGCAAGCAAAACACGTGCCTAAGGCTAGAGGGGGAAGTAGTTTGTCACTCCCTCACAAGAATGTGAGTGAGAGGTAAAACTGGGCATCTCTTTACGATCCCCAAAATTCTGAGGGCTGGTTTCCACAGTCATGAGATCTACCTGAGCTACTGGTCTATGTGATCTACCTACAATCACAGTGTTCATAAACATAGAACTATGGGAGCTCTTTCAGTGGTAAAGCACTTTACACACAGCTTTACACACAGAAGTTCCCAAGTTGAAACTCTGGAATCTGCAGTAGCAGGTATCTGGAAAGACTCTACAAACTATGTCAAGTTTAAGAGGTCCTGTGGCATTATCAAAAAATGATACGTGAGCAATTTGTTTTGCATTTATAGGCCCTTCATAATCTGAGGACTTAAACTGTAGATGATCTAGCTTGCTCATAAACCTAGCTTTGTCCTGGAGAACAATTGTCAGAATACCCAAGATGACAAGACAGAGTTAGACAGACCGTTGGCCTGATTTGGTATGAGGCAGTTTCATATGTTCATAAATTGGTTAAGCAATGATGCCTCTCTCACGCGTTCACCTACTGTGATTTAAAACTGGTCAATCAGTTATATAGAGGACAAAAGGGCTACATACAGATTCTCTACAAACAGCAGCAAGTGGTGATTGTCTTGAAGCAGAATAAATTCCGCTTCCTCCTCTCTCCCTCCTCTATCTCTCAACCAACACATGTTCACATCCACACTGAATTCTGATTTCTTCTTTCCCCCTCTTAACACTCTCCAGTAGACTGCCTACCTTTAAAAATGCCTCTTTTTATCACCATGTGCAGGTCTACCTTGCTTAAAATTTGATTCTGCGTCTTCTTTAAAACTAAGCTACACAACTTTATAAAAGATGAAAAAAACTGCTGCAGGGAGAATGGGGAAGTGCAGGTGTGACGTCAGAGGTGTGTGCAGCTGCATCTGTCAGAAATCAGCAGAGCAGGCTTCTTCTCAGTCTGGTATTTCCAAGAAGCTTGCATACCTGAACAAAACAGTGCGACTGACGCGCACTTCCACAGTGGCTTGTCCGCTCTACATCTGTACACAGACCAAAGGACTGTACACAGCTGTTCCACAGATTTTCCCACCTTGTCCTGAGATGCTCAGGAGAAAGGTGGGGACATAAATGAACTGCCCCATGGCTTCAGAGGAAAGTGAACCAACAGGCACGTGCATTCTTGGGTGGAAGTCAGACAAAAACACCAATGAACTCTTGGCTTGCAGAAAATGGAAAGGTTCAACTAACACAGCAACTTAAAAAGCCAGTATCTTGCTTGCTGATATAACTCCGCAAACAAAAAATGAAGGCTTTTCTTATATCATCACTATACAGAATCATAGAGTTGGAAGGGACCACCAGGGTCATCTAGTCCAACCCCCTGCACAATGCAGGACATTCACAACTACCTCCCCCACCCAACACCCCCAGTGACCAGAAGATGGCCAAGATGCCTTCCCTCTCATCATCTGCCTAAGGTCACAGAATCAGCATTGCTGACAAATGGCCATATCTAATAGTACCATATCTAATAGTAAAGTGGCTGGTTCCCCTGTGCAGATAGCTAAATACAATGCAATGGGGCCGGCTCTGATCTTCATGCAGTATTCTGCAAAACTAAGGAAGGCCTCGTATTTGCAACAAAATATCACTTTAAAAAATGGTGGATAAAGAATCCCCCAAAAGGTAAAAATGATGTCTGCGCATGTGCAAACTGTTGTATTTCAAGCACCATTTTGGGTTGCCATGGCAACCTAAAGTGGTACAAGGAAAAGGAGGCGGCAGCAGCAGCGGTGGCAAGCAGGAAGAGAAGGGAGAAATGGTATTTCCCTTACCTCACAGATCTCTCTCTTGTCTTTATATTAAATAGCATGTGTGCACTTAATAGCCATATGGATATTCATTAATAAGTGTGTGGATTATTTGGCACCCAAGTGTTAACACATGTCTATACTTGTCTTTTTCTACCCAGCACACTAAGGTTGAACACCTAAACAAGATTAATTTTTCAAATATCCTGTTTCTAGCTGTTTCCATTGTCCAGGTAATATAGCATTTTATTTAGTGGGTCAAGATTTTCTCACATAAATCTAGCAATACTATATTATTTCCTCCCCTTAGTGCTCTATTTACAACATGGAACAAAGGTCAGGACCCAAGAACTGCAGAATTCTTTCTACAAGCCAAAGGGGGGAGATGTTGTTTCTTGAATAGCAGAATGTTGTTTCTTGAATTTGAAACTTTCAGGAACAGTTGGTAATATGTCACAATCTGAAATTCAAGTTTTAAAACTCAAAACTTGCTGTTGCTTGACAATATGACGTAAGCATTCCATACTTTTTCCAAACTTAAGAAAGGTGGGTGGATGTTGGAGGAGGAGGAATTAAGTCCCTAGGCTAAGAGGATTGCCTAAACATAACGCATTTATTTTGTCCAGGTAAAGGAACCAGATGGCTGGCATTTGAGACAAAGTCTGTAGATTGTTTTCAACTAAGAAATCCACACAAAAGTCATTTTTGCGACTTTAAACCATATAAACCTATAAACCATGCAAACGGAAAAAAAGTGTACACAAAATCCGAAGCTCACCACACCTACGGAGTTTTCATTTATCTATTCATACTCTGATATGAAGACTAAGCCTTGATTCATATTTTTAAAGGTCCGTTACATGGAGTGATCTACCACTGCCGAGTTGTGGGAAAGACCGTGTCAAAGCACCCACACATATGGTGGTGATGATGTTTATGGGATTTGTCCGCCCTTTTAAGGAAGAAAAATTACACGAGCGAGTTCTCCTGGGAACTGGGCACCAGCTTCAAGCCTAGGCTAAAAGTTTACTTCCTTCACTTGGATGCAACCGTAGGATATTTTTAAACAATCAAGGAAAGGAAAAAAAACAACTGTTTAAGTGTTCTGGTAACTGAAGGTGCAATTCACACAACTGAACGAAATTAAGGCCCAGATCTTTTAAAGATGGATTGCCTTATACCAAGATATTCCATTTATTTTAGACAGGCATGTTTTAAAAGTATTGTTAACTGCTTTCCCATGTGGTACTACCGTTCTGTTTAAAACCTAGTTAATTCACTATTCCCTTTATTATGTATGGAGCAATGCAGGAACTAGGCAAGAAAACCCTGAAATTACTTTCAAACTCACAAAACCAACTCATTTGCCAGTCCATTTGTGCTTGTATATGTGCACACACAATCTCTTAGACATGACAACATTCATTCATTTCAACTGAGGAATGAAATCCAAACATGTAAAGAATACATAAAGGTTAATTATATTAAAATGCATGAGACAGCTGCCTGAAGCAGACAATATGCATATATCTGGCACCTGGATCATTTTGCTGGATCAGAACATTACTCCATTATAGAATGGCAAAGAAAGAACCAGCTTGAATATTAAATTGTTTTGACATTTACTAACAGCTTGTGGGGCTCCCTTGGTCTTTGTATGCTAAGGCAGTATGTGTCTCCTATTCAAAGGAAAAGACAGAATGTTGGTTTATTTACTGGTTTGTCCTTTATGGTGGGACTTGATACACATAGGTAAAGTTTCCCATCTTCTTCCAGACAGGCATCTATCAGAGCTTGCACAGAACTTTCTTCCTGGAATAGCAGAAAGGCATACCCTTGGTAGGAAAAGAAAATTAGAAACACAATTAAAATTAGGTAAATACAAAGTCTTGGGAGAAAATGCTCAAACACATTTTATATTTAATACGCATACACAGTAAAAATGCAAAATACAGAACAATTCAGTACTATTAGAATATGTGTTAGTAATGTGTGTGTAAAGTGCCGTCAAGTTGCAGCCGACTTATGGCGACCCCTTTTTGGGGTTTTCATGGCAAGAGACTAACAGAGGTGGTTTGCCAGTGCCTTCCTCTGCATATCAACCATGGTATTCATTGGTGGTCTCCCATCCAAATACTAACCAGGGCTGACCCTGCTTAGCTTCTGAGATCTGACGAGATCAGGCTAGCCTGGGCCATCCAGGTCTGGGCTTAGTAATATGTTGCTTCAAATCATGAAAAGCATTGTGGAAATTGATCATAAATCACTTCAGGGGAAAAAATCCCAGGGAAATTTCTAACATTTCCCACTGATCCTAAACTATTATTTGTATGCTTGATAAGGGGACATCAGCATAAATTCATAAACAGATTTTTTTACTTCGGAGCAATAACTTGAGTGATTCCTACTATAGCTATGAGAACCAAAACAGCAAAAAAATAATATAAGGCTGATGTGGTAGACACGGTAGTTAGGCATCAGCAGAGAGCTACTAAGAAGAGCGATGGGGTCTACTGCACTATCTACTATACCAAGAGGTTTAAGTTTATCTCCCCCTGGCTCAGCAGGCATCCCGGCCATTCAGGCCCAGGCTATCCACTACATTAGTATATTCATATTTATGCACATGCATTTATCTACATAAATATTACTGACAAGATGGATCCACCCAGAAATATAATTTCTAGAGATTCAGGGGAAGGATCTGAAAAATGGGTATACTGGCAGCTTCCACTAACAAATTCTACCAAGGCATCCCCCAAAAGGCAAAGGCATTTTTCACGGTAGATTTTGCTTCTGTTTTGCCACGGACTAAAAAACCCCACAATTGAAATGTTTTTTTCATGGCCGCGATTTATCCCCGTCAATTATCTGTAGTTTTGGTTTTTCATGGGAACAAAGCACACTGTATTTGACAACGGTTTGGTCTGTCCCTTTTGCAGGAGGCCTCTCCTTCCAACAAGCTCACTGTTTATGCCTGCCCCCAACTCCGCCCCAACTCCGCCCAGCAGATTGCCTCGTGCGGTTCACCAGCCCCAGTGCAAAAAACAAGCACCATTTTCCCTCCATTTTTCTTCCACCCTCACTCTGTTCTGCTTTTGGAACAGTCAGATTCCAAATTGGGGGGGGGGGGGCAAGGCAGCGCTTTCCTCAAAGCTTCCCTCTATTTTCTATAGGTGTGGAACCCATTGCCCTTTAATGATAGACAGGATTGGGGGGGGGGGCAGGGAATCCATGTGCCCAGAGAAGTGTTTAGCTGAAAGTGGGAATGGCAGGGGGGGGGGGAGAGGAAAGAAGGCCCCTGGATTGCGCGCCGGCCATGATCTGGCCACATTGCATTGTGAGAGACAGGAGGGCTCCTAGCTTGCCAGCCCCGATCCAGCCAGTGTGCATGGCGGGGGAAGGAGAGGAAAGAAGGCCCCTGGATTGCACGCCGGCCATGATCCGGCCACAGTGCATCGAGAGAGAGGAGGGAGATAAGAGCAGGCTGGCCGCCCCTCTTCAGAAGAGTGATGGGAGGGAGTTTCGCCTTGGGTTTTCCACTCTCAGGATGCACATTTTTCCCATCCAATTTTTCAAAAATCCCCCCTCCCCTCTGGGGCAGAGGGGTCAACAGCCCCTTCCCTTGAACACCCCCCCACGGGTCCAGCTGACCTAGACTGAGCTGCCACCACCACCACCACCAGCGCGCGAGGAGCACATGGCGTGGCCCCGCCAGTCTCCCCCTGGAGCCGTCCGTCCGACGTCCCCCTGGGCTTGGAGGTGTGGGCCCAGCTCCAAGGCCCATCCCGGGTGAGGGGCGGGGAAGGCGTGCGGGGATGGAGGGAGAGAAGTGCCAGGATTCTAGGCAGGCAGGCAGGCAGCAAAAGGGGCGTCGAAACAGCAGCAAATATCCGTGAAGAATACCCCAAAGACAGGTGAATTACCAGAAACAGATACCAGAAAATAGGGGCCATCTCTGGTAATTAACAATAGAGGGGGGAAATTTTACACTCTAGCAGACTCCATACCCAGTCTCCTCTCCCTGATATATTTACTTGCAAACATTTGGCATACACTCCAGTTTTAGGTTTACTTGTGAAATATCTTGTGAGAAGCCTGAAAGTTGGAGGACCCTCCTGAAAGCTGGAGATACTTGGGAACGACATGAGCTGTGGCATAATGGGAGTCTGTAAACTGGAGGAAGAATCGGTAGAACCAGAGAACCTCACCACTACCTTCCATTAGTAGAACAGCCTTTGTTCACAGAAGAAAACTATTTGGCTCCAAGTCACTTTATGCGAAGTGGCCCAAATAGATACCCAGAGAGACAAAGGAAAATAAGATGATTTTTCTACTGGAGGATTTAAATACAGAGAAGGCAAATCAAGTTTAACAATGCAGGAAAAAATGTAACTCTGTTTAACAGCATTTCAGCAACATAACAAGATGCCTAGAGGCAGAATATTTGCCCCATGAACAGGTACCATTCAGAATAGGGTTGCCAGGTCCTCTTCGCCACCGGTGGGAAGTTTTGGGACAAAGCCTGAGGAGAGCGGAGTTTGGGGAGGGGCTTCAATGCCATAGAGACCAATTGCCAAAGCGGCCATTTTCTCCAGGTGAACTGATCTCTATTGGCTGGAAATCAGTTGTAATATCAGGAGATCGCCAGCTAGTACCTGGAGGTTGGCAACCCTGATTCAGAAACACTGAGTTGCTATATTTGATCAGGTTGGGAAAGAAAGCGGTCCAGTTCTATGGCTCTAGCTATTCAGGCTTGATGTATCAAAGTGACAGGTTAGGAGGGATACTAAAACTGTTCTCAAGCTTTAGAGTACTTTTGGGGTGGCTGTTCCCCCAATTTCAGTGCTGGAAGATTGATTTTACTGAAATGGCATATGTGTTCTCTTTTTTAAAAAAATCTTCAGAAAAGGAACATATAAGGCATTTAGGGCCACTATTTGAATTGTTACTACTAACATAAATTATCATTGCTCAGATATATTTGGTAACCTTATAATTATATGCTTTTTAAGCCAAATACAATTGCTCTTCTAAACCCAATGATGAAATAAAAGTCAAAGAAGCAGATTTTTAAAATAAGAACCCAGTACTTAAAAAAAAATTCCGCAGACTTTAATTTAAAATATTGCTGTGCCTGATTTTCCAAAAGACATCAAAGGCTTTCAGTATTAAAGAAACTACAAAACAGAAGAGACTTATCTTATTGTAGCTACTGAAGAGCGATATTGCTTATTAAGCTGTGAAGTTGAATTTCTCTAGACAGGCTAATTTTAATGTAAGTGGAAACGTGCTGCAGTGCCAACCAATTCGTTTAATCAAGAAAATGTTCATAAACACTTTTCTTGCAGATGAAGAAAACAAATACTTTTACATCTCAGAGCTTGTTTCCTACGCAGTGCCCTTCTACCACAAAAAATGTCACATAAAAGACATTTCCTCTTCGTGTTACTATGGGGCTTCTTCATATTCAGGCTTTACACTAAATATATTCATCACCTTCATCTTAGAAGCACAAATAGTACAGACTTGGTGGATACGTTGTAGGGATTTTTCTTTTACTTTTTAAAAATGTGAGCAGACACATTACAAAGTTAAAAAAAAAAAGTAGTCCGATATGTGTCACATTTCATAGATGAAAATGGCTCTGTTTCTTCCTTCTAAAAGGTCATATCATCCAGAAAACCCCAGCACCACCTCCTTCAGAAACCGAGCACCAATCCATAACCTCCACAGTCAGCAAACGTACAAGTAGGGAACACAAATGCTCCACGCAACAATCCAGTCTTAAAGTTTCTTCTCACTTTTCTTCGTTGAAAGGGCTCCTTTCACACAACTTGTTACTTGCAAGTTGTTACATCTTTTTACACAAGCTCGTTACATGTAAGCACTCTCCACTTCTACTACTTCCTTTGTGCCAAGACTCAACAGGGCTCTGCCCAGGAACCCATTTTCAGTACTACCAATTACAGCACCTCTGGGGATATGTAGAACCGATTTCCTTAACTACTGAACAACTGCAGAATCCATCTCCATGCAGAATAAGGATTTATGGTTGCTTCTGATTATACACTTAGTCCATGGTTTTTACTTTAAGTGGTGAATATATCATACCACAAAAAAATTACTTTTCTGCCTCAAACTTCCCTGGAGCCCAATTCACAAAATAAAAGGCTTTTTTCTTTATTTAAAAAAATTCAGAGTGGAAGAAGCCTTTTCATTTTTAACATTCATCATTTTTGATGTCACTTCTGAGTGTATTTATTCAATTTCTATTCTGCCCTTCTTGGGGATTCAGGGTATGGTACCTGATCGAAAGTTCTAAGGGCAAAAGTATTTAAAAAAAGTTAAGGTGCCATAAAATTATTTGGTGTTTCTCCTGCGGACAAGCAAAAAGGGTTACTTCCTGGGGGGAAAAGTTTAGCAGGCGGCTCCTTTGCAATGCCTACTCTTTTGACTTCAGTTACCACAGGCACGCGTGTGTGGTATTAAGGCAAGAGTATTTAACTAGGACTGGAGCGATCCAGGTTCAAGCCATGCTCTTCCATGAAACATCAGGTAATCTTAGCCCATCACTCTTGGTGTAGCCTACCCTTGCAGGTTGATTGTGGAGATAAAACTGCCTCGGACACATGGAACTGGCTGTGCAGGTCACTGGGTCTAGGCCAGTGATGGCAAACCTTTTAGAGACCGAGTGCCCAAACTGCAACCCAAAACGCACTTATTTATCGCAAAGTGCCAACACGTCAATTAACCTGAATACGGTTGCTAACTCCAGGCCGGGAAATTCCTGGAGATCTGGGGGACAGCGGAGTTTGGGGAGGGATTTCAGTGGGGTATAAGGCCATAGAGTCCACCCTCAAAGCTGCCATTTTCTCCAGGGGAACTGATCTGTGCAGAGCGGCGGTCGGTTGTAATCCCGGGAGATTCCCAGGCCCCAACTGGAGGTTGGCAATTGTGTGTGTGTGTGTTAAGTGCCTATGAATCAAAGTCCTCCAAAAAGTCCTATCTTTGGCAATTGTACCAGCGGAGGAATCCCTGCGACGGCGGGAAAGCAAGGCAACGTCGCCGTGTTACCTCAGGATCGCCCACTTACTGCAGCCTCGGGGAAGTTGGCCAGGCCGCGCAAGCAGCAGCAGTTTTGAGTGAGAAGCGAGGGCAGAGGTTGACCCGGCGGGACTCCTCCTCCGAGGGCAGGGCCAGGGGCAGTGCAGGCAGCTGGAGCCAGCTCCAGTCTCGCCACCGCTCACGCCGTGCGGGACAGACGCTCCCGCTCGAGGAGAGCCTGGACACACCACCAGCCATCCCAGCTAGTCCCGGCACCTGGGGGGGCGGCCACAGCAAGGTTGCCCTGCACCGTAGAGGGAGAGAGAGAGGGACGCTCACAGGTGCCCCGGCAATGGTGAGAGGACCCGGGGAGCTCAACTTTCTCCCCCCCACCCCTCCCCTCGTGGCTCCCAAAAGAAGGAGAGGAGTGAGGCTGCCCGGTGCAAGAGCCGGGGCTGCTGGCAGGGGTCTGAGGCGGCTCGGGGGATCCCTCCCGCCGCCTCTCCTGCTGCTGGGGCTACTTTTCTGTGCTGGGGCGATGGTGCGCGTGCCCACAGAGAGGGCTCTGAGTGCTCCCTCTGGCACGCGTGCCATAGGTTTGCCACCACTGGTCTAGGCTCACATTTCTCTGAGCCACAACTTTATCCCTCCAACTTCCATCATAGTTTCATTTTTAAACTTGTGGTTAAAATGAGGTGTAGAAGCCCCTTCTCAAAAGGGAGCAATGGGGATTTGATACGCACAGAAAGCTATCCCCTAAACAGCTGAAGAATTGGTCTCATTTGGCACAGACTTTTAAGGCCCAGAGCCACAGCAAAGAGAACAGCCTTACAGACTGGAGCCATATGTCTGAATGTTGACAACACACACAATCATACTGTGTGCACTGATTACATCACCCACTCACAGCATCTTTACCATTTTTTGCTTTGAAAACTTAGAACACAAGAGGAATATTAAAAAATTAATATACCTTTGGAGATTTTTGCTTTGACCTGAATACTTAAAACTTCCAGTTTCTTACACCCAAGTTGTCCTGTGATCCACAATAGTTTCATAAAACAATATGCATGGGAGGGGCTGTGGCTTAGTGGTAGAGCATCTGCTTGGCATGCAGAAGGTCCCAGGTTCAATCCCCGGCATCTCCAGTTGAAGGGACTAGGCAAGTAGGTGATGTGAAAGACCTCTACCTGAGACCCTGGAGAGCCGCTGCCAGTCTGAGTAGACAATACTGACTTTGCTGGACCAAGGGTCAGATTCAGTATAAGGTTGCTTCATGTGTTCATATGTAGTACTGTGGATCACTCTAGAGAGGAAGAGCATGTGCAAACAAGGGAGCAAGTTAACCATCAAGATGTCTCTCTCACTCTTACCAGATCTGTTCTTCTCTACATCCTTCTTCCCTCCACTGATGAAGAAAGAAAGAGACACCAGTTGCATTTCATTAAGTATATTTGTTCCTGCCTTTAAGTGCAGTGAAGTGACCAATGACCACCATGGTGGTTAGAATAGACAGGTAACTCCAAGGGAATCTGTTAGCGGTGACATATGGGAAAGAATCAAAACTCATACCTAACACATAAGACAATCTGATAAAAGAAGTCCAGCCTGAGGAGAGAGGGAAAGTAGAATGGATCCTAGATCATCATCCACTACCAAGGTAATAGGAAGACAGAGCAAACATACAAGATTTGGGAGACTTGATATTGATAGAAGCAGGTGATCTTGTTATTCTCTTTCTAAATGCTATAGCCTAACATTTAGTTTTGGATCCAGTTTCAATAAGCTCTGGCAAAGTAGGCTGGGAAAGGGGGCAAAGACCAAGAGAAAAATTAGATACTTTAGAACTTGATTCCTTGCAGTTCTCATGCCCCCTCAGTTCTAGGCGGACTGGAATTTATTTCAATGTAACTGTTGGGGCTGGTGGGTGCCTTTATGGAAGCAAAGGAACGGCCCCCACAATATATTCAGGATTCTTCTGTAAAGATTCTCTCCCCTTTGACAAATTTCCACTGCAAAGCTAACTTTGAATGTGCATTCCTGGTACTGGGAATTCTAAATATATTGAGGATTCTTTTCATATACTAGGCTACCTTGTTGAATAACAGACTGCCTGTCTGATCTGGCTTCAAGCCTAATGTTAACACCTGCCATGAAACGCCCCTGTATCATACAGGTGAGGATCATAACAGACTCTGGTGGAAAAAATTCAGCAATACATCAAGAGCTTCCCACAATAACTAGCATAAAAATGAAAGAAGAAATGAGAGGACAGAGGCATAGAAGGTCCAGGTCTGTGTTAGATTTCCAGCTCCTTATCAAAGGGTAAGTTAAGCTGCTGGGTGATATGTAGAAGCTAAGCAGGTGCAACTTCTTGCAACATAGTGCTGTGGCCAATAGCAGAAGCTGCATCTGGGAACTGTCTTTCACAGAAGTGCCCCTGCCATTATATAAGGAGCATGACCATACCAACATGTTGAAAGAATGGATGAGAAGTGACTTGGCATATACAGAATACAGATGGAAAAATCAGCACAGCACATGATACAGCTGAGGCAATCTTTTATAAAATGGGCACAAGCCACAAGAAAACGAAACGCTCAAAAGAAGAGCTTATGTTCAAAATTGCTGCTTTCAACTAACTGATATAGCAGGTAAATTTAAATTTAAGAAACAGAGGCAAGGGTATATTTTAAACAGGGCCAAGGAAGAGAGAGAAGAAAAAAGTGTCTAGGCAGGATACACCACAACAAAGACTGTTTCTAGAGGGTTTCATGATGGTGCATATTTCTGCATATTCTCATGTGAGCAAGCTGGTTTTTGTCAATTACCTATTGCAAGCTACCTATTGCAAGGTTATTTGACCAACAGATTTCAGGATAATCGTGCTGCAGGGTTTATGCTGAAAGCCCTGACAGACAGCTCAGAAGCCAGATATAAATAATCTGGAACAGTTGTGACTGAGTGGTGTTTAGCACTTTCAGACAGACATTTAGGGCAACTGGCAGGGGCTTTGAAAGCTGTTTCCCATATTAGAACGACGATAAAAATAGGAAGAGACTGTTCCCTTGTCTTCTGCTAAAATATATCTTATTCAAGAACATGTTTATAAGCATGACAGTGCTGGTTTAGTCTCTTCATGCAGAACACTTCCCA
This sequence comes from Euleptes europaea, assembly GCF_029931775.1. Classification (NCBI taxonomy): domain Eukaryota; kingdom Metazoa; phylum Chordata; class Lepidosauria; order Squamata; family Sphaerodactylidae; genus Euleptes; species Euleptes europaea. The sequence continues at coordinate 80,194,351 of NC_079316.1, forward strand.
GCGTATCAGCTAAGGCCTTTCGCAGATCGGCAACAATTAGGTATTTATTAAAGGAACAGCAAAAACAGACCCGGTCAAAGCAGAAACTAGTTTTACCCCTCGATCACTTGGATAAATAAAATAACTTTCTGCACACTCATTCATGATTTCATTCACACGGAGATATGCACTTTCTTTGTGCTTTAGCAACATGCTCGTGCTGTATATCCACCATATCATACTTTGATGAAAGTTAAAAATGTTATACAGGTTGAGTATCCCTTATCCAGACATCCCATATCTGGACTGACCCAAAAACCAGACATTTTGAACGGGCATGCAGGCATTACTCACAGGTCCTCAGCAGCGCCACTGATGGTTCAATGTACACAAAATTATAAAAAAGCATTGTTTAAAATTACATTGGGTCTATGTGTATAAAGTATATATAAAACATAAATTCATTTCGTGTTTAGACTTGGGCCCCATCCCCAAGAGATCTCATTATCTATATGCAAAAATTCCAAAATATGGAAAGATCTGCAATATGGACCGCTTCTGTTCCTAAGCAGTCTGGGTAAGGGATACTCAATCCGTATTGGTCTTATCAGGGAGAATGCTCTTCACCAAAATAAAAAAGTCTTTGTTGTATTACACACTAAAAATCCTTTGGGATAGATAACACGAAATATTACAAAATAGACTGTGTACTTGCAGATTGTTTACTAGTTTGAAAGGAACTCTGAGGTGGGGACTGCCACTGTAAGTGTGATCAGAACTATTAGCATGGTGATATCAAATAGTTGGGTTGATTCTTAGACATCAAATGGTGTTGATTTCTAGCCAAGCTGTGGTCATTTATGCAGGGGAAATTTGTGTTTGGTTAGCTGCACAGTTTTCTGCTCCAAATTTTCAAACATCATATGCATGAGAGCTCCCACCCCACAATTCCAGGAGTGATTAATTAGGCATCCCCAGTGACTCACGGAGCTTCTGAGTCCCTCCCCCTGAAAATGCAGCCTTGTTGCACTTTACTTAGAGGGGGCGGGTCAGCCCTTAAAGGACTGTGTGTGCTTTTGCTGGGTATTCCTCCCCACATTTCTTCAACAGCTCCCTTCCAACCTTTGCAGCCTCTCTTCGGTGTCTTCCTGCACATTTCATGATGGTTTAACTCCCTCTTTTGTGCTTTGCTTTGGGGGAAGGGGTTGGATGGGAGGGATAGACATGTGGGAGGGAGAAGCCAAAATGGGCATGGGGAGAGAAACCTTAAGTTAAGAGATATGCATGGAAATGGGGGGAATTTGCGTTCCTTTTGCCTCCAAGCAGTATTTATATTCGTTCTAAAACAGGATCCTAGAACTGCGGGGGAAGAATGACGCCAGAGCGAAATCACGTCTGAAGGTCAGTAAAATAATGCAAAGGAAGCCTTGAAGCAGTTCAGCAGGGACTGCGAAGTAAATACCCCTGCATAAATGGCCTATGACTGCAACAAAAAAGATCTTTCACAGTGAGCTGCATAGGGTATTCATTCCTAGCTTCCATGACTGGGATATGCTGGGCTTCCAGTTCAGTGCATCCGCTGGTCCTTCAAGGGCTGTGCATGCACTAGAAACTTATCAAGATCAAGCAGCAATAGAGACAATGAAGGATCGGCCCTCTCACACAGGCTCAGCACTTTACCAGGGTACAGAAGAAAGCATAATAAGTCGAACTGACAGAAGTAACACCAGCTATTTTTTAACTGAACATCTTTTCAATGAGCAAAATGTTTCTATACAATATGCCTCTGTTCGAGAAGTCCCCTTTAGGCCAATATGTATACATCAGTTTAATCTAAGTACAGAAGGGACTTAAGGCAATAGAAATTAGTTTCCTGGAAATACCACCAAAAATTATAGCTTAAATGATAAGCTATTACTTAACCTCATTATAACCTAACCAGTGTATCACTGCATGCACAAGTTAGCAATAAGGAGGACTGTTTACAAAAAAAGTCCACCACTACTCAATCCCATTAAATCAAGAGTGAAGCATCTATGTAGCAAAAGGGATGAAAACATTATTATGCAAACGAAGGTATGACACTTAAACCAATTGCTGGAAAATGTCCTATTAAAAAACGGCCTTCTTTGGGCTGTATGTTTTATCTACATTCAGCACTAACTAAATGGAAGCATGTTTCGGGTATTTAGGTTTGTCATTCACGAAAACGAGACACACACACAGAGAACTTTCTGATCCAGAAGATTTAAGCTAATTACCTTTAGGTGGAAAGTACGATTTGCTTTCAGCTTTATGAGGCCAGTCCACTACAAGAGGTCCAAACCTACGAAAGCTGGCAGTGATTTCATCTATAAAAACAAACAACTTCAAATTAAAAATCAAAAGGAAAACATTAAAACAAGCAAACAAACAGCCTTCCTTCAGAGCTGTCATCCTTTTCAGATTTAGGACATACTTTTAATCCTAACAAACAAGAAGTGACCCACCAGATGTAGTTGAAGATACTGGTTATTAACCTATAAAGCTAAAAATCTTGAGTGCAGAGTGTACCAGCAAAAGAGGCTCATTTCCCCCCCGCCTACTTCTCCCCTCCACCTAGCGGCCCTCTAGGAACCTCAAAGACTAGGCAGAGTGATGGGTAACCCACATGGATGAAAAGTTGCACAGTACTGGCTGCTGCACGGAACAAAAAGCAAGCAAAATCGCCTTTGCCTCTTCTGCTAGTCCACTTGCTGCTTTTAGTAGAGAATTCCCTCTTCCCCCCGTCAGCATCACTGTTTCACAGTACCTTCATCAATGTCAGGGGGCAGACCCCCAACAAACACCTTTCTAGAATAGCGTTCCACTCTTTCACCATTCTGACAACGAGTTGGAGAGCTGAGACCTGAAGATAAAGACTGGTCACCATGACTGTCATCTAAGAAGCCATCTTCAAAAGGGAAAAGTGAAGAGCGACCTGAAACAGATTTTGTAGCAACTTAGAAACCACAACATTTTATTATTCTGGAATGATACATTCAGTTAGCAACTCAAGATTGCTTAAGGGACTATGATCCAAGTTTCCCATTCAATATGTTCTTAGAATCTTAGTCTTCCTTGGATTGATGTTACGTTAGTCCAATGAGTAAGTCAGAGCATAGTATAAAGCCCTGGGTATCTTTAGCAATGCATTCCAAAGTCTTTTACAACAAATTCGAAAAGTTCTCAACATCTGATTTCCAGTCCCTAGAGGAATAATGTTCTATACCGAAGTACTATTAATCAAACCAATTGCCTAATCACTCTCACCTGGAAAAAATGTTCAATCACACTAATAGCTCATTTGTAAGGCGGAAAGTGGGAACTTCAGAAAATGTTAGCTTTTAATTTTATGACATTTTGTGGAGCTGCTTTCAGTATTCTGGAAAGGTTAATATTGTAAATCTCTACGGTATTGTCACTTAAACTGGGTATTTTGGCTCAGTTTGGACATAATGCAAAACCATGGTTTATTTTAATGGTTTGATGTAATTGTTTATGAAGCCAGGATTCACCTTACAGATGATTAGTCAAATCCTGGTTTCCCCTGTGACAAGTGAGGGATTCATTGCTTTCATTCTGTAGCCATGGAAGACAGTGCTAGGAAACAAGCCCAGGATGCTTGCATCTGCGCATCGTGCAAACCATGGTGAAGACTAGCTATGGTTAATAAAGCAACTTCAAACCAAGACTTCAGATCCTGGTTTGACAGGTCCTGATCAATCACTGTAACTGGAATGGAAAGCATCCAGCCAATCACACTTGGCACAGTTAAATTAGACCGTGTTATGTCTGAACTGTACCACTGCACAAATATGTACTAGTTACATAAGAAAGGCATGGAAAATGAGTACATAAACACTGGAATTAGTGGACAAATAATGAAGTGGGGAAAACTGATCAGCACAAATCAGCACCTACGCTGAAATACAAATGGTTTGTTACATTTTTGTAATAATTAAAATGAAATCTATGTTACACATAAAGACTGAATATTTTTAACTAAAACATTCTAGATTTCAAACAGAAAGGGAGGAAAGTAAAGGTACACAGAGAAGCGTTCATGCATACATAAATCTGTTTGATCTAATCCTACACACACAGAGACTGATGTTCTCTGGTCATAATAACTTTGTACATATTATGACAAAAATTAAAGATGTAGTTATGATCCTGAACAGTAAGTAAACACACAATAGTAAGAATGCTACACTGGAAAATTATACTTGAGCTACTAATCCATAACTTCTATATTGCAGAATTCGACGACAATTTTCAGAACTGGACAAACTACCCGCTCAAGCACTAGGGCTGTCAATTCGGTTCGGCCCGAACTGAAAATCAGCCGAATTTCCCTTGATTCGGCGGTTTTTAGTTCGGGAGGAACCGAACTCAAAACCGGCGGGCAACCGGGGGGGCCGAATTCAGCGAGTTCGGGAGTTCGCGAATAAATTCGGCCAATTCGGGGCCGTCAGTAAGCAGCAAAACCTTCAGTAAGCAGCATTCTCCTCCCCCGCCCAATCGGTGGCCAAGCTGGGTCTTCTTCTGGCCAATCAGTCAGGATTGAGTACTGAAGGAATCAGCTGATGTGCGGCCGGCCGGGGAAAGAGAGAGAGAGAGGGAAATCCTCATGTGTGTGTGAGGGGGTGCTTGTGCACATTCGCTCCTTTCCGTGGCTGCAGGGGGCGCATTTTTTGGGGTACCGACCCCAAACTTTCAGGGGATATTCAGACAGGTTTTCTTAAGAGACCACCCAAGTTTTGTAAACATTGGGTCAGGGGCCCCCGAGATATGGGCTCCCCCCCTTTTTCTTTCCATGGCTGCAGAGGGCGCATTTTTGGGTGTGCCGACCCCAAACTTTCAGCGGAGCATCAGACTAGGCTTCTTAAGATACCCCCCAAGTTTTGTAAACATTGGGCCAGGGGCCCCCGAGATATGGGCTCCACCCCTTTTTCCTCTCCCCCCTTTTCCATTTTCGTGGCTACAGGGGGCGCTTTTTTGGGGGTGCAGCCCCCAACCTTTTATCATAGCTTCAGAGAATCCCTCTTAAGAGACCACCCAAGTTTTGTAAAGATGGGTTCAGTGGGGGCTGAAATATCGGCTCCCCCCTTTTCTCTTTCCGTGGCTGCAGGGGGCGCATTTTTGGGTGTGCCGACCCCAGACTTTCAGCGGAGCTTCAGTCAAGGCTTTTTAAGAGACCACCCAAGTTTTGTAAACATTGGGTCAGGGGCCCCCGAGATATGGGCTTTCCCCTTTTCCCTATTGGGATGAATGGATCACCCTCGAGAGATGCATACATATGGATCTTATATTGGATACAAATGGAATCATATTGGATTACCCAGCCTCCCAGCCCCTCCTGCTGGAACAGAAGACAGCCACAGTAAGACCCCTTTGGGGGCTTTAATCTATAATTTTTCTTTTCTGTGTGTGTGTGGGGGGGGAAGCAGAGTCTGTGTGTGTGTGTGGGGAGGGAGCAGTTTCTGTGGGTGGGGGGGGGAAGCCAAAGGGGGCTTTTGCTGGTTCTGCCTGGGGTGTGTGTTCCCCCTCCAGTCTCTCTCTCCCTGGTTTGAGGGGGGGGGCTTCATTTTTATTCTTCAGGTTTTTCCTCATTCATAAAATCAGTTAGGTTATTTTGATGCTTGCTCAAAACTGGTTTTCAAATGGTGACTTAAAGAATGCATCTGCCTGGTCCCAAGTCCAGTGCAAAAGGAGAAATTCCACCCCCTCCTGCTCATTATGCATAGCTAGCTGCCTCTGTCCCTTTCCATGGTATGCAAACTCCCAGGTGTCAGGTGTTGCTTTGCACTGTTGCAAAGGTGTTGCATTGCGTGCTTGTGTTGCTTTGCAGTTGTATTGTTTTGCAAAATTCTTCACACCTGCCCCGCCCTTTGCATGTTTGCAAAGGTGTTGCTTTTCAGTTGTGTTGCTTTGCAAAGTTCTTAGCACCTGCCCCTTGCTCTCATCAGCTGTTTGTCGGGCCGGGAGCTTTGTGCGTGGGCGGCAAGCTCTGCGGAGAGATACACATTAAGGGTGGGGGGGGACCCCTTTCAGGGCCCATATCTCAGCCCCCCCTGACCCAATCTTTACAAAACTTGGGGAGTCTTTCAATATACGTCCTTTGAAGCTCTGCTGAAAGTTTGGGACCTCTAAGCCCAAAAATACCCCCCCCAGAGCCGCGGAAAGGCGCGGTTGTGTTTTTAATGGCTTTATTCGGCCGAATTTTTTTTCCGAACTTTGAATTCCCGCCGAATTGAACGGATCCGAAGTGGGGGAGTTCGGACTTCGGCACGTACCGAACCCACAAGGGCCAAATTCGGCCGAATCCGAACTGTACCGAATTTTTTTTTTTGACAGCCCTATCAAGCACTCCTTTCGTAAAATATCAGCGGTGTCTTTAGCTGGTATTTACAGGCAGGGTCACTTTCACAAGCCTAAAGCCTGGTTACTAATGAGCCTGTTGATGAAAGAGACACATGGTTCATGCATGCTTTTAGCATTTGTTTCATGCTTTTGACTTGTAAGTGTCCTGTTAAACTACATACCACAGAAGTGATTAATTAGGAGGGCAGAACCTACAGCAGCAGTTGACATACCTGTCGTAGGAGAGATGTCCCTCCTCACTATTACAATGACAAGTAATAATTACGTAGGTATTAAATGAGACACATCCATAAACATAATCTAAGCGTATCCTGACCCAGCATTCATGACTGGAAAGCAGTATAAGTCTACATCTGGTCTCAGTTCTCTGTAGGTCAGTGCCATATACACCAACACAAATCAGACCTGTACTGTACTAAGCCATGTGCTTTTCCCACACTGGCAGGTACAAGGCCAAAGATGCAACATCTATCCTGTTAAGCTGGGTCATCTTTGGAAGAATTAGAAGAAAGGTAAACCCTGCCATTAAGACATTACTGAAGACATGTAGGCATATCAATATATGCAATTCTCAATATGGCCAAACCTGTAGAAACTTAAATCCAAAGACTGGAGCAATGAACAGACAAGATAGATCTTTCTGCAAACTTGAGAGAAAACACAGGTTTGCAGAAAAATTTGAAAACAAAAACTGAGGTTTAAAAAACGAACACAACTGCAACAAAATAATAGAAGCAGCACCTGCAGCTTACAAAAGCTAATGCCTTCTGTGGCCATTGCTAGGCAACCACAATAGTACTGCCAGTTAGTTTTGGCAGTAAAAGATTGGGGGAGGGGGCAGAGCCCTTCCCAGGATTGCTTTGGCCTTTCAAGGGGAATCAGGGCCAGGCCCTGCAGCAGTCACCAGGCAACCTGATACCACGCAAGTTCCACGACTCACCCAGGCCTGGCTGCTCGCTACAGCTCAACAGCCGTCACCACATGAAAGCCAGTGTGGTGTAGTGGTTAGAGTTTCAGGGTAGAATCTGAGAGACCCAGTTTCACATCCCTACTCTGCCATGGAATCTGGTCTCAGCCATACATTCTCAGCCTAACCTAGCTCACAGGGTTGTTGTGAAAATAAAATGGAAGAGAATGATGTAAGCAAGCTGCTTTGGGTCCAACATTGTGGGAAACGGTGATGTATAAATGAAGTAAATAATAAACACAGACAAAGATAGAAGGTAGGTTGGTTAGTGGGTGGGAAAGAAGAAGGGACAGACGAGGATATGGGGGGTTGCCAGATGGAGGGAAAGGGGAAATATTGTGGGGAGGGTGGTACAGGGATGTGAGGTACCCCTTGCCAGTCCTTGCGGATACTCCACCACACAACTGGGCCTGGCAGCTAGCAGCGCGCAACCTGATCATAGTTTTCCTAGGTAGAGGACACCAGAGGGAGAGAAGGAGGGAAAGATGAAGGCAGGGACGGGCAGGAGGAAGTAGGTTGGTTGGTGGCTGAGAAGGAGAGAAAGAAGCAGGAAAAGGTAAGAGGCTATGGGGGCTTCTAAAGAAGGGAAAGAGGAAACAGCGGAAGAGGGGAAAATAAGATGCCCTCCACAAGTCCCCCACTTCTTCATCTGTGTTTTCAAATAATTAATTAGTGGGTTTGTACTCCTGTGCACAGAATCTCCAAATTGCCCTGATTAGTCAGGCACTATTCCCTTGACAGCAGTGCTGGGTCTGCAATTAACTTGCCTTCACAACTCTAATTAAAGATGTAACATGTTAATTTTCAAACAAATGATTAGAAGGAGAAAGGGGGCAGAGAAACAGTAGAGCCCCACCATTCCAGAAAGAATCAGAGCCACCGCCTTGGCCCAAGCCTGATCCCATACTGCTTGGCCATCACCTAATCCTGATCAGCAGCTCTCCTGGCTCTCTGCCTCCTAGAGGCTCCTTTTCAGCATGCAAGGTGGGCAGTGGCTGCTTCTTTCCCCTAGACTATGACTATGGGACATATAAAAACAGCACAGAGGATGAGGAATCTACTGCCTTGAGACTGTGAGAAAAGGCCAGCCAATTAGGAAAATTTTCTGTGATTCACCAATTAGCTCTATCCACCTTTTTCTACTCCACTGGCACCAGCTGCTAATGTGCTCCCTACTCTTAATAGATATTTTCTGCACTGATATTCCAGAAGCAGATGGTCTTGCGTTTTTAAAAAAAAGAATTTAACACAGTAGCCCCAAATGCAACTTTTTGCCCTGATCCCTTATTTACTTTCACACGGGCAACAGAATCACACAGCACCTTCCCTGCTGCCATTAATTTTCTCCACCCTTAATTCTAATTATATGGGTAATCAATTTTAACCATTGTTAACCAGCTTTTTATTTTAATACTGACGCTGTGTTTATTTAGAATATTAATATTCCATTTTTCTCCCAATCTCCATGACCCAAAGTGGCTTACATAATGAAAACCATATTACGTTTAAAACTAGTACAAAAATAGATTGCCAGATACAAAAAGCAGCCTCGCCTATTTCGCCTATTATTATTCAAACTATCTGGCCTCCTGTCAAAGGTTATTAAAAGCACATCAGAGCAACTCTGCTTTACAAAATTTCTGAAACATTTGCAAAGTAGGGCTTTTCCTCGCTTCTTTGAGTAGGCCATTCCATAGAACAGGACTGACCCCCAAGAATGATCGAGCTAGAGCAAAAGCAGTTCTTACTCCGCTACATTAAAGGCAACCTTGGGCTGATAACTGCAGCTGCTGCATAGACTTATATGGGTGGAGACAGAAGGGCACCAGACCAGAAGGACATTAAAGGTTAACACCAACACATTAAATCAAAACTGGAAACAAATTGGCACCAGGTGTAATGATTGTAAGCTTGACATAATACGCACAAATACTTAATGCCCACCAACAGTTTGCAACTACCACATTTGGCACCAAAGGCTTCCATGTTGTTTTCAAAGGCAGCCCCATGGAGAGTGCATTAGCAGTCAAACCTATATATCAGGGGTATCAAACATAAGGCCCGTGGGTAGGATCCGACCCCTTGAGAGCTCTCATTTGGCCCACGAGCCAGCTGAGGTAGCCACCCCTTCCACTTTCAATCTGGGCTGGCGAGGCATGGCTCGGCCACCACCAAATGACATTTACGTCATATCCGGCTCTCATAACAAATGGGTTTGACACCCCTGCTCTATATGCCTGTAACATGGATTTGTATGGCCAAGTCAACTGAGCCTTAGAAAGTGGACAATTTCCATGCCAAATGAAGATGAAAAAAGGAAACTGTCACCTAATGTACCTGCTTTTCCAGAAAATGGGCTGGCTCCAACAAGATTCCCAAGCTCATTCTGTTAATGATGAAGTGACACTAAAGAAGATAATGTAACTGTCAATATTACAAGGCTGTCAGATTAGTTTGACAGGTGCAGGTTAGATCAGATGGATCTAGTAATGATGCAATCAGCCTAGAAAGTCACTGGAGAGCTAGAGGGAGCTGGCCTGATCCAGTTATGGCCAGGTGGCTGATGCAATGCATTAGCAAGTCAGAATGACTAAGCATCTGCTGTGATTGGTGGCTGCATCCACTAGGTGTATATAATGGAGTGAAACTGAAGCTCTGTGTGGGATGCTATGAGCGGAGAGTGTGTAAGAAGTATTTGTATTATATCTTTGCACTGCGAAATAAACTACACTTTTCTAAGTAGCGGAGGACTTTCTGATGGTGTTATCCTGGACAGACTGCCAATCCGCTGGCTTCCGCGTCAGGGCTCTGGGCCCAGCTCCACGCTAAAGGAGTGTTTCTGCTATACTGCGCAGGTTACGTGTGGTGGTAGCTAAGCAGAGTCCAAGATTTTCAGAAGCTACTGAGGAAAAGGAAGGCTGTGTGAGTTATGGCTCAATCAAGTATCCCTGTAGATAAGCTCACCTCTGGGAATTACCATGTTTGGTCTGTGAGGCTGGAGCAGTATCTGAAGAGGGAGGATTTGTGGGACGCTGTGGAGAGGCAGCCTACCACAGCATCCGAAATTGCCAAGGACATTAAAGCCCTTGCCAATATCACCTTGTCGGTGGGAGATGACCAGCTTATATAAGTTGCGGGCAAGGAGCATGCCAAGACGGCGTGGGATTCTTTACGAACAGTGTATCTCCGGGACTCGGCAAGCACTGTGCTGGCACTAATGAGACGGCTTTATAAGTGCAATAAATCACTGCACAGGCCGCAGCCCACTTGAAAACTCTGGCAGAGTTGTTTAGACAGCTGGAGTTAAGAGGGAAGAATGTTGCAGAAGACCGGGTATACTTGTTAAGTTCTCTGGATGCGAGCTTTGATGTCTTAGTAACCTCGCTGGAGAGTTTGGCAGCAGGGCAATTAACCTATGAGTACGTGACGGGACGGATTCTGGAGGACGAGGAACGACAGGAGGAAGGACGTAAGGAGATGACTTCAGCCCAGCTGTTGCCCCATCCCGATGCCAGAGGAGTGTCAGAGTCACCGCGGGAGTCAAGTGCCATGCAGCTCGGTGTAAATCAACCCAGGCAGAGAGGTCATTTACAGTCAATGCCGAGATCATCAGCCCAGAAGGGAGTCAACCCAGAAAGAGGGGCAGCGTTCTACCCTGCACAGATGGCTCAGACGCAAGCGCGTGAGGGAAACCGGAGGAGTAGGAGCTACAAGCATGAGGAGGAATGTGTGATGTTTATCAGGAAGTGTTTCGACTGTGGGTCCACGCAACACCTGAAAAGAAACTGTCCGCAGTTGGTCAGGAAAAAGCAACCAAAGAGACAGTCAGTGAATGGAACTTACACTGCTGTTGTGCTGGCAGAAGCTGGAAGCAAAGAGGACATTTGGCTCTTGGACAGTGGGGCAAGTAAATGTTTTGTTAAACAGGCTTCTATGTTGGTCAACCAAAAGCAATCTGCTAAGTCTAATGTAAGTCTAGCAGATGGGAAACACTTAAAGGTACACTCTGAGGGGGAGTTGTTTCTCCCAGGTTTAAACTACACGTTTCAAGATGTACTTTGTGTGCCTGAGTTGCAGAATAACTTGCTGAGTGTTTCTGTGCTGGCTAAAGCTGGTTTTAAAGTGCAGTTTGAAGGAAACACCTGCCAGATAAGCCAGGAAGGGGTTGTAATGTTAGAAGGGCACTTGCAAAAGGATGTTTATGTGGTACATAGAAGGACAGGAGAAACTTCTATGTTAGTGGAGTCTTTAAATAAAAATCCACATAATGAGTGCATACACCTTCTACATAGGCGTTTTGGCCACGCCTCCTATTCTATCCTAAAGAAGACCCTGAGTGTGTTAGGGAAGGATGACATTATGCTAAATGAGTGCAGTTCTTTCCTAGATTGCACTGTCTGCAAATCTGTTAAAAGCAGAAGTAGTCCAGTGGCTAAGGTGAGCCAAAGGGTGGCAACCAGACCGTTGCAAATCGCACATTTAGATCTCTATGGTCCATTTCCTGAGAGCGTGTCTAAGAACCGGTATGCTTTATGCATTGTTGATGATTTTTCTTGTTTTGGCTGGGTGTATCTGCTGAAGCAGAAAAGTGAGGCATGCCAAACCATCAGGTATTGGATTAATAGGGTGGAAAGGCAGCTAGACCTCAAGGTATCATCTTTGCAATCTGACAGAGGTGGTGAGTTTGTCTCTAATGCATTTACCCAGTGGTTAAAGAGCAAGGGAATTGAGCACAGATTGGCTAATCCCTGCGTTTCTCAGGAGAATGGAGTGGCTGAGAGGAGGATTGGTTATCTAAAGTCAATGTTGCAAGCTTTGATAGAGGATGCTAATCTAAAACCCAGGTTTTGGGGGGAAGGCATCAAGGTGGCTTGTTATTTGATCAATAGGCTTTGGACCTCCAGCATTAACAATATTCCCTACAAGGCATTGTACAAGAGAAATCCCTCTTTAAAGCATTTAAGAGTGCTTGGTACAAAGGCTTGGGTGACTATACCTTTAAAAAACCACAGAGCAGGTGGCAAGAAATCCAAACCGCTGATTTTTCTGGGATATCAGAATGCAGCAAAATCTTATCACTTTGCTAATGATCAGAATCAGGTGTCATTTAGCAGGTCTGCAAACTTCGGAGAATCTTTTAATTGGCCAAGGTTACACGGCACAGATAAGGTTCCTGAAGAGGTTTTATTGCCGGCTAATGAACAGCCAGAAGCAGATGAAAGTGTTTTTCCTGGAGATGTTTCAAACAGGGAAACAGTAAAGATTGAAACTCCAGAAGGAGGAGAGTCTAGTGACACGGTAGTCAGATGTTCAAACAGGAATAATAAAGGAGTACCTCCACCAAGGTATGGCTTTGAAGATTGTGACTTAATTAACCACGTGTCTGTAATTGAACCTGAAAGTTACAAGCAGGTACTTTCTCTTGGTGATAGGGAGAGGGATTTATGGCTGCAAGCAATGGGTGTGGAAATGAATGCTTTGAAGGAGCATAATGTAATTACACCAATGAATTTACCAAAGGGAAAACCTGTGATAGGTTGCAGGTGGGTTTACAAACTCAAGCAGTTGGCTGATGGTACTGTACAAAGAAAAGCCAGACTAGTTTGTAAAGGGTTTGCTCAAAGGAAGTTTGTAAAGGGTTTGCTCAAAGGAAATTTGTTAATTTTGATGAAACTTTTTCGCCCACGGTTCGTTGTGAAACCATTAAAACAGCCCTGGCAGTTGCAGGGTTGAAAGGTCTGAAAGTTTTCCACTATGACATTCAGACAGCTTACCTTAACACACCTTCGGTAGAGGAACTTTACATGACTCAAATTCCAGGTTTTGAATTGAAGGAGGAAGCCAAGGTACTAAAGTTGAACAAGGCTTTGTATGGCTTACATCAATCGGCCAGAGAGTGGCACAAGTGCTTAATTGATGCTGTACAGAAATTAGGCTTCAAACAAAGTTTTGCTGATCTTTGTTTATTTTCAAGGTGCACAGGTCAGAAGGAGTCATACGGGTTAATTTACGTGGATGATTTGTGTGTAATAACAAATAACGAGAGTGACCAAGAACAATTTCAGAAACAGTTGGAGAACGTTTTAAACTGAAATGTTTGGGAGAGATAAGAAATTATCTAGGGGTAAAAACAGACAATAAAGGTGTATTTTACTTGTCTCAGACAGAAAAAATAAAACAGTTGCTGGAAAGGTTTAGCATGGTTGATGCTAATGCAGCTGAAACCCCGATGGTCACAGGTTATTTGTGTGAAGAGTCACAGGAACAAGAAGAGTGTGACAAATCTTTGTATCAGTCTCTGATAGGAAGTTTGTTATATCTTGCTTGTTGGACTCGCCCAGACATATATCAGGCGGTGCATTGCCTGAGCAGGAAAAATATGTCACCAAAGCAAAGTGACTGGAAGGCAGCTAAGCGTGTACTCAGATACCTGAAGGGATCTGTGAATAAGCAGCTATGCCTGAATGCATGTAATGGAGAACTGACTGCCTATGCAGACTCTTCATGGGCAGATCAGGGGAGCGCCAAATCAACGACTGGGTATGTGTTGTATCTTGGTGAAGCGCCCATACATTGGAAATCTGTGAAACAGTCATTTGTAGCCATGAGTTCGTGCGAAGCAGAGTATAGTGCTGTGAGTGAATGTATAAACCAGGTGGAATGGTTTGTCTATCTCATGAAAGAACTCAATGTGTCTGCACAATTACCAGTAAAGATATATACTGACAGTCAGTCAGCGCTACAACTTGCGAACGAGCAAAACTTTAAAGGCAGGAGTAAACATATAAGAATAAGATATGTCAATGTGGTTGAAGCTGTGAACAAAAGCTTGGTGTATATTGTAAAGTGTGCCAGTGCTGGTAATAAGGCAGATCTATTTACAAAAATCGTGGATTGTAACAGGTTTGTGAAACTAACCAAACTAATCTAATATCCTTGAGAAGGAGTGTCAATATTACAAGGCTGTCAGATTAGTTTGACAGGTACAGGTTAGATCAGATGGATCTAGTAATGATGCAATCAGCCAAGGAAAGTCACTGGAGAGCTAGAGGGAGCTGGCCTGATCCAGTTATGGCCAGGTGGCTGATGCAATGCATTAGCAAGTCAGAATGACTAAGCATCTGCTGTGATTGGTGGCTGCGTCCACTAGGTGTATATAATGGAGTGAAACTGAAGCTCTGTGTGGGATGCTATGAGCGGAGAGTGTGTAAGAAGTATTTGTATTATATCTTTGCACTGCGAAATAAACTACACTTTTCTAAGTAGCAGAGGACTTTCTGATGGTGTTATCCTGGACAGACTGCCAATCCGCTGGCTTCTGCGTCAGTAACTTCCTTCAGAATCTCAGCCTTTCCAACCAGCATCACCTTTGTCTTGTCAGGATTAAACTTCAGTGGGATTCAGTCATTTAATCACAACTTCAAGACGCTGTCCTAACTCAGAGACAGCTGCTTCTGGAGACTTGTTTAATGTGATGTATAGCTGGGTACCATCCAGTCAGTGGTCTGTCTTATTTTCCTTCATTTGTACCCCACTTTACTCCCCACCAGGGACCCAAAAGCAGCTTACAACATTCTATTCTGCATTTTATCCTCACAACAACTCTGTGAGGTACATAAGGCCGACAGTATATGACTGGCCTAAGGTCACCCAGCAAGCTACCATGACAGAGTGAAGATTCAACCTGGATCTTGCAGATCCCATTTCAACCTCCTAACCACTGCACTGACTCTCAATGTAGAAATGATATGGCCCTTTATGTAGAAGTTCAACAACACTGGCAACGAAAGAAGCTGTGGTGCCCCATACAACAGGTCCCATGCCATAGATTCTGCAACAGAAACAACCACTTTCTGCATTTGGCTGCATAGAAAAGACAAACTATTTAAGTGCCATGCCTCCAGTACCAATGCAATATTCCATCTGTTTCAAAAGAATTGCATTGATCCACCATATCAAAATTAGCTGTTACACCCAAAAAAGAAAGCAGTGCCACAGTGTATTTCCCTTCTCTTCCTCTCCCCCACCATGTTATTTACTGCTGGGATATTAGAAATGAACGGCACTGTTGATTTTAATTGATGCTATATTGTATTGGTTTTTAACCGTATAATAATAATGTAAGCTCTCTAAGCCCGGCTTGCCAGGACAGTGGCCAAAAAGTCCAATAAATTATTATTATTATTATTATTTGAAGGCAAAAATCATCCTGCAGAACAACCAAGGCCATCTCTATGTCATAGCCAGGATTAAAGACAGATTGAAAAGTGTCAAGGGCAGATGTCTCATCCAGAAAACTCCAGATAAACAGGAAAAGAATCCAGATTTTTTAGTTTCAGAGAATTTAGGCTAGTATTCATTATGATTAAGGCTGACATGGAGGAACTGGAGCCAGAGAGGGGAAGTGTTTACATGATCTTATGACCTATCACTGGCCCCTCAATTATACTTAAGGAACAACTGTAAGATTACAGTCACAGAGCTTGACCTTATTATGCAGTGGTTCTTAAGAGAGCCAGCATGGCATAGTGGTTAACAGCAGCAGTCTCTAATCTGGTGAATTGGATCTGATTCCCCACTACTCCACATGAAGCTTGCTGAGTGACCTAGGGCTAGTCACAGTTCTTTCAGCCCCACCTACCTCATAAGGTGTCTGTTGTGGGGATGGGACGGGAAGGTGATCGTAAGCCGCTTTGAGGCTCCTTAAAGGTAGTGAAAAATCGGGTATAAAAACCAACTCTTCTTGTATAAATTATGGGTGTGTATGAAGACTGGTTGAGGGCACAGGAGTTGGATGCCAAAGTATGCTTGTAAGGGATTTGGAGGTGTAGCCACTGCTTTTGCTTCTTCAAATACTCCTACTCTAGTACCATGTAAAATTCATATTCATAACATTAATGGAACATCTAGGCCTCTCTGGGGACCAAACCACACATAGTTCTAATTAGCTAATATGGACGTGGGCTGCAGGATTGTACACTCACTCCCCAACCCCTCCTTTCTGGAGCGTGGCAAAGCTTGTGGACCTAACTGCACTTATATCACTTAAGAACATAAGAACGTAAGAAAGGCCCTGCTGGATCAGACCAAGGCCCATCAAGTCCAGCAGTCTGTTCACACAGTGGCCAACCAGGTGCCTTTAGGAAGCCACAAACAAGATGACTGCAGCAGCACCATCCTACATGTGTTCCACCGCACCCAAAATAATAGGCATGCTCCTCTGATACTAGAGAGAATAGGTATGCAGCATGACCAGTATCCATTCTAACTAATAGCCATGAATACCCCTTGTTGAACACAGCAAACATTCTTGCTTAATCCAGGATATGAAGCCACTAAAGTTGGTTTCAAACATACAGCACTGGTCACCATTTCACAAAAAGGACATTACAAAGCAGTCTCCAGCCAGTTTACAGCAATGCCAAAGCAGCATCCACAAGACTAACTTCTAACCATTATTTTGGTCATGGCCCTTCTCTCAAAAAGAATGTAGAATTCTGCATCTTCCTGTCAATTTAAAAAGAAGCAATTTAAAAATGGTTAAGGTTGTTCTTTGTTTTTGAAACCTCAACATAGTATTAACCTAGAACTATTAATATAACACTGAAATGAAAAACACTACATCATTGTAAAACATACAGGAGTTGACTGAATGTTGAATTCTACCGATTGAAGATAATCACTTATGTTTGGGCATAACCATATTTTAAAGTAGCAAATCACTATCATTTGAGTTCTCTGTGATAAATCTACCACAGAAATATGAAATCTATACTGCATAAATGCCTTAAGAAATCAGTGACATTAATGTAGAATACAAATGACAGTTTTTCAGAAGCTTGAAGATGGCCCATGATATGCATATACATTATTTCTTGTCCCACTGTAGACTGATCAAAATGGAAGCAGTTCATAACATTTACAGCTGTAAATCCACAACCTGACATATATATTGGTGTGACCCTTACAAGCAAATGTTGGATAGGTAAAATGAAGATTAACAATTCCCCTGGCATGGCTGGGACTATTTGGGAAGTATTCAATTTAAAAAAAAATAGCCTCTCTCTTTTTAAAGATACATGATATGACACATTTGTTGACATGAATACTCATGTAATCATTTAAACAGGAGACAGTGAGATCACCTGCTTCCTTGTCATAATGCTATGCGATTTCAAGGAATATTAGCTTTTTTAAAAGTAATTTTTTCCCCTCTTGGATAGTACAGGCTGAGTATCCCTTATCTGGACTGCTTGGAACCAGAAGAGGTCCATATTTTGGATCTTTCTGTATTTTGAAATATTTGCATATACATAATGAAATACCTTGGGGATGTGACCCAAGTCTAAACAAGAAATGCATTTATGTTTTATATACACTTTATAAACATAGCCTGCATGTAAATTTAAACAATATTTTAAATCATTTTGTGTACATTGAACCATTAGAAAGCAAATTGGTGTGCTGCTGAGGGCCTGTAATGCCTGCATGCCAGCTCAAAAGTCTGGTTTTCGGGTCAGTCTGGATAACGGATGTCCAGATAGGAGATACTCAACCTGTACTTTGTTTCTGTAAGATAAACAAACAAGCTACGCCCATTTCTACTATGTTGATATGGTAATCAAGCTATTAAAGATCAGAGTTAGTGCCACAGTAGTAATAACAGGGGAAATCACTCCTGTTGAAGTCACAGAAATAATCAAGCTGCATACAGACTCCATTTGCTGCTCCCATAATCATATATGATAGATATTTAAAAATCATTTTACCTCGTCTCCGCCCATAGCTCCTGGCTGCATGTAAATACAGAAAAATATAGTGGATATTGGCACAACAGTCACTGGTATATTTACAGTTTTATAGTTCAGACAATTCAAACAGTCCTGGCACAATAGCTAAATACAAAAAAACTAAGTATTTGAACCCTCGTTCAGTAACAAGTTTATTGATAGTGAATAGGCTTGCTAACCTCCAGGAACTCAACAAGAAAGACTCAAAACCACTGTTAATACAAGAATGTAGAAACAAAACAGGGCAGGCTCAAAGTATCAAAAGACTATATTCAAAGTTAGGTACACAATTCTAAAGATGCAAAACTCAAGCAAGCTAGTGTAACATACATATGTACAACAATATACAACAGCTGTTCAGAAGATTCAACAGCAAATACAACCAATACAAAAGCCCAATGGCTGTCTCCAAAGGAAGACGTGAAGCAAGTCCAACAAATGGATAGGTAATCAGATGTTAACTTCCAAAGGTGGAAACCGCAGTCCTGCCGCTGCCGGGAAACAGGCAAGGCGGCACAGAGAGGAGAAAACGCTTTCCCGGGTAGTTATAGCGCTTTCACCTAGTAAAGCTTCGTCAGCCTCAATTAAGAGGAAATGTTCACAGTTTGCCTGGGAGAATCGTTGTGATCGGTTATCATGTTTCAACAAATAAATGTTACTGAACGTCTTCTATTTTATTTTGCTATTTTTATTATGTTTTCTCTATAAAGTTTTATGCTCCCAAGAAAAAGCGGGCTGCAAATCTAAGCTTTGGAAGTTAACATCTGATCATCTTTACTGGCCTCCCATCCCGCCCCCTTTTTGAAATCTGGGGGCTGATCAGCTAATATTTGTCGCTGTGGCACCTAGGGTAGTTATGGCCATCTGAGTACGGTTTTTAATGGTTTTAATTATTATGGTTTTAAGGATGTTTTAGATGTAGTCTGGATGTAATCTTTTTTTTTTTTTTAATTGTTATCCACCCTGAGCCTGGCTCGCTGGGGATGAGGGCAGGTTATAAATCTGAATAAACAAACAAATAAACAAATAATAAACGTTAATCGGCTAGCATTTCAAACTATGTCCCCAGTGCCATCAGAAAGGAAGCTATACAATCCAGCACTGTTTGAAGCACACATAAATTTTACAGTACTTTTATTGCAAAAGGAATATGTTTGGCATGTGATCTTTATACACGACATAATGCTGTTTATTTATGGCTCATTAGGCCACAGTCAAGCACAGAGCTACACACACTTTGTCCACTGAAACCAGTAGCTTAAGTAGGTTTACTATGAACCCTAAATTATGAAGTGCCCATTTAGTCATCACAATAGCCATGCTTTTATTTAGTAAAAATGAACCAAAGCATAATAACCAACGGCAACTTTTTCAACCCTGCAAATGCATCATAGTCTGTAGGTTCAGATACCTAGAGAACTCAAGTGTTTCAAATGTATATTTCAAGTCGAATAATTGATTTAAAACTACAAAATATTCCCTATCAAAGCTGGTTTTCTCATAATCATATCTTTTTATTTTATATATATACACACACACACATAGGGGTACAAAAAAAGAAAGGGGAAAAGAATACAAAAAGGGTAAATTTTACATTTTGGTTGTTGGTTCCGTGCCCATAAGAAACCTAGTCCCATCCCCCAGTAGTATCCCTTATCTAAGTTCAGCTGAGAAACTCATTACTCAAAAAAAAACTAAAAAACCGGTAGTCTAGGATTGTTTTATAACATTATTTAGAAAATCTAAATCTATTTAATAAATCTATATGATAACAATACTGTAATGGATCCAATCTGTAGAAACGTCTTTCATATCCTATTCAATCTTAGCCCAAATCTCACATTTAATACAAAATTGTCTCATACGCCTCTGTCTAGGAGTGATTGCCTTATGTCTCACCGTCATTATACAATAGTCCAATCTAATTAAAATATCTTTTCATCACATTTAAATCTGTCGTTTCCCCTCAATTCACAAACAAGTTTTATACAGCGTATCTATCAAAAAGCAGTTGCCATCTCTGCCTGTAATCATCAATAGGCTTTTTATGAAGAAGATGTGTTAATCTCAACATGGTAACAAACTCATACAATTTTGTAGTCCATTATGTTAATTGTGGAGTATTCTTGGCTTTCCAGCTCTTTGCAAACAAAATTCTCGCCATTGCGTATTGAAAAAGTTCTTTGTTTACTCATAACCATATCTAAACAACTTCAGTGAGGAATACTGAAACGAATCTTTACAAACATTGAAATCCTAATGCAGCCGACCAAATAATAGTTGTTGCAATGGCCCTGATTCACAGATTTAAATATCTGCAGATTTATTACAATAAGAGCAGGAAAGGAACAACAGTTTATTGTCAAGGCATTTAATTGTGAACTACATCACTTGTTTTGAGTCTAATTCTAATATCTGTTCTTAACTAATTAACTAAAGAATGCCTCCTAAGGAACTCAATCCAGTGCTTTGTGTAATGTGTTAGCTATCTTGAAAACTTTTTTTCTCCTCAAAGTCTAACTTTGAGTTACTGTAGATATGAAAAACTCAACATCTGTTTATCACATATTTTGGATGCAAATTAATTCGTTTCATTGTCTCCCAACATGCCTTCTGCGGAAGAGTTAATTCCAAATTGGCAGGCAACCAATGTAAACAACATGCCATGTAGAGCTCTTCCTCTTTCCCTAATCCTTATAATTATTTATGTACAAGAACTTTTGAATATTTGGGTAATTTTTCATAAAGGACAACGACTGGGTTCTAAAGAATCTCATGTGTATGCTCCTGATACTTTCACTCATCCTGAGAGGGTGGCCATTTTTTTTCTTTGAATGGCAGTCTCCCTTACCTCATGGAATGCCTTGAGCTAACCAATCTTGACCAACAACCTTCATCAGAGGAGACACAGAAGGAGTCTGATTCTGTTAGGTCCTGCAGTATTCACTACCAGTATGCCAGTGCTAAAATGGCTTCATTGGCTGCCAATTTGTTTCTGGGCATAATTCATGGTGCTGATTTTAACTTTTAAAGACCTTAATTTAAAAGACCACCTGTTCCCATAAAAGACTGTTCATCTGTTAAAACCTTTTGACCATGTTGTTCTCTGTTACAAGTGCAGTGGAAAGACCTTT
This sequence comes from Euleptes europaea, assembly GCF_029931775.1. Classification (NCBI taxonomy): domain Eukaryota; kingdom Metazoa; phylum Chordata; class Lepidosauria; order Squamata; family Sphaerodactylidae; genus Euleptes; species Euleptes europaea. Next base: position 80,215,626 of record NC_079316.1, read on the forward strand.
CTCTATGATGGCACTAATTTGTGGAATTGTGTCACCACCGAGATGCTATTAGTAGTTTGAGCAGTTTTAGACTGCAGGTCAAATATTTCTTTTCTCTGTGGCTTTTAGTTAATATTTCTGGCTTTGCTTTATCTTCTGCTTTAATTTTTCTGCTTTTAAAATGACTATTACACATTGGGTGAATGGCTTCTAACACTTTTTAGCTGAGTTTTTGCTGGATTTTACTGGTTTTATGGATTACCCAATTATTATTATTGAAGATTTTTTTGTTGGTTTTGATATCTTTCTTGTAAGCTGCCTCAGCACTTTAAGCTGAAATTGTTCAGATGAGGGGAGACGAAAAGCCTCATGTCCACAGAGTATATCACATGGCGCTGTGACTAAATAATCTATTAAGATTTAAGGAGAAAATATCACTTTGTCTTCTATTTCCAATTATTAAAGAGATTAAAGATTGTACAGAAATATGACAGGAACAGTGCTTTTATGTTCTTTAGTTCTGAAAAACAGAATGCTTTCTATATTTACTATAATCTCTGAACAGAAGAATTCCTTCTAATGAAAGTAATACATGGATACATTTATCAGGATTTTAAATGATGGAGATAACATTTATTCTTAGTTTCATTAAAAAGACAAAAATATGATTTTCACATAGCAACTTTTTACTTTAAAAATAATTTTATAAGGTGCTATGGTATGTTAACATACTCTGGTTTCCAATGAGTTAAGGGCTAAATGTGGTGAGTTAAAGAACTTAAACTAGGAAACTGGTTGATTTGCAGCCATATTTTGACACTAACAAGGCACTTGTCAAATTCCCTCATGTTTAAAATTATGCATTTGAAATGCTGCACGTTTAAGGAACATAAGGAAATTACAAGGTGGTGAGAACTGATACTGGGGTGATTTAACTGGAGAGGCAGCTATTTAATACCACTGAATATAAGAAACAGATGGTACTTCCTGAATCTATAATGTATTTAAAAAATTTGGGATGCAATAAGCTCACAGCTATTGCTATAAAGAGGCACACTACTTCGCTCAGTACCTAGATGGGTATCAGCAAAAATTCATTTTCCAATAAGAACTCGGGTGAGAAGGACATTTGGGGCAATGGGGAATGAATTTTATTTATTTGGTCTTTATCCATGACATTATATTATGGCTGACAGTAAATTAAAGGCTAAATTGACTAAAGGAACATGCTGCATTTATGTTATTGTAATTATCCCAGTTATGGTTTGTCCTGAGCCATTAACACATGCTTCGACAACAGCATGGTATTCGTGTTAAGTTTTTTTTTGTTTCCTTGCCAAATTAATTTATATAATTTTTAATTACAATTATAATGCAATTTCCCTCAAGATACTGCGAGAATCTGAAATATTGATGCCAAAAGAAGCATATTGAACATTTTAGCCATTTTCAGTTCGTTATCAGTTCAGCCTCCCTCCAACTATCATTTAGAAAAAGAAATTACTGGCTGTATTCAGCAATATCTAAATAACTAAACCACTATGGAAGGGACTAAAGTTTGCTGAAATACAGCAAACATTAATACTTCTGTCGTCTTCCACTAGAACCACTGGTTAGGGTTGTCAGTAGGGTTGCCAGGTTCCTCTTCTCAACCGGTGGGAGAATTTGGGGGCGGAGCCTGAAGAGGGCGGGGTTTGGGGAGGGGAGGGACTTCAATGCCATAGAGTCCAATTGCCAAAGCAGCCATTTTCTCCAGGGGAACTGATCTCTATCGGCTGGAGATCAGTTGTAATAGCGGGAGATCTCCTGTTACTACCTGGCAGTTGGCAACCCTAGTTGTCAGGTCCCTCTTCGCCACCGGTGGGAGGTTTTTGGGGCAGAGTCTGAGGAGGGTGGGATTTGGGGAGGGGAGGGACTTCAATGCCATAGAGTCCAATTGCCAAAGCAGCCATTTTCTCCAGGGGAACTGATCTCTATCGGCTGGAGATCAGTTGTAATAGCGGGAGATCTCCAGCTAGTACCTGGAGGTTGGCAACCCTACCACTGGTGTTTTCTTTAACTATGTTCATGGCCCATTTAAGAGTTTGTCTCCTGCTCTAGCTCTGAAAAGAAGGCATACAAATATTCAGCAGCTAAATCTATCTTCCATGGCAAAAGGTGCCCAGACAGTTCAAGAAAGCCACCAAGGCTATTTCTTGGATCTCCTAAATGAAAATTAAAAAATAGCTGCTCTGGCAGATCCAACTAAGCTAATGAGAGAATTATGTAGATTTAAGAGTAGCACAGTGTTTAACAGCCAACTAATTGGCTTCTTGCTTTGGTTCCTGAGAAATTATTTACATTTTATATAATTTGTACAAAGTAATCAACAATTTGATTGGTGTGCATGCTCTGTTAGCTACCAAATTTTGCTTCTTACACAATTTATTGGCTACAGTGTACTTCACATGTATGTTCCTATTACAGACAGAAGTTTACACTTACGAAGCAAACGAATTAGCAGCCATTTGCGACACTTTCTCAAACTGTTCAAACCAGACCCTCTTCCCGAGGTCAGTTTTGATGCTCATAAAAGCAATCTGTGTATTAAGACAGGGCAACTGGATGGTAGCTATTCTCTTGGATTTTTTTTGAGGGGGAAAAACAACCCCATGACCGCTGGCTGCCCTTTTGTTTCGAGCCAGTCACCGGAAAAGCAAGGGCCAAGTCAGGTTCTTCCCTCACTCACACAGGGAGTGCCCTTGTTTTTTTTTAAGATACACCTTAGGTGAATAGAGAGCTTCTTTACTGGGTTCTGCCCACTGGACCCACCCAAAACAGCTGGTGTTTGCCACCAGACCTGTTCATAACAAGTTATTGCAGCTCCAAGGTCACACCTAGATTTTTATTTGCATTTTAATTTCAAGAGCTGGCAACCCTATACTCAGTAGTGGTGACAATGATTTTTAAATTCAAAGCACTTTCCTCCCATTCCGGTTCGTGAAGTTTCAGCATGGTCATCTAAAGAAACTCCTAAGGGCTTTTCTAGTGGATACCTCTTTACCCCATTAGCTCTGAGTAAAGAAGGCGGTATTAAAGTTGTGTTAGCTTGTGCATGGTTTTCCAGAACAGAATTTTGACCTCACAATCTAGATTGGATGTGGTAGCTTGCTACACAAGACCCAGCACCACCATGTAACTGTGGGGTGGGGTGGGGTCACTTTCAATAATTAAAAAAATCTAGCAACACATGGCTAGGGTTGTCAGCTCCGGGTTGGGAAATATCTGGAGATTTCAGGGGTGGAGCCTGAAGAGGGCAGGGTTTGGAGAAGGGGAGAACTTCAATGCCATAGAGTCCAATTGCCAAAGCGGCCATTTTCTCCAGGTGAACTGATCTCTATCGGCTGGAGATCAGTTGTAATAGCGGGAGATCTCCAGCCACCACTTTGAGGTTGGTAACCCTACACATGGCTCAGGTCCATATTAGTGTTTCCATGGGTACAAGGATTTCCACCCCAATCTGAGTGATTTTTCCACCTATGCCTTCCCGCAGCAACCCAAAATGCTCCCCAAACTCTTGTCTCTGAAGGTCAGTGGGCAAAGGAAAAGGATTTGGGGGGCATTTCAGGTTGCTATGGATGTGGGGAGGAAAAGCCATGCTCTGTGGTAGGAAATGGTGGTCTGGATCCAGGCCCATTGTTGGTGTTGGAGAGGAGGAACTGCAGGCTAGGACTTTCCTGTTTAAGATTTTAAAAAATCTCAGGAAATAGTGTAAAAAATGCTATGGGGAAAGATACAGTTTATGGAAGAGGTTACAGTTCAGCTCCTGCTGTAGTAGGGAGTGCTCTGCTAAAAAATAAGATTTCAAAATGGCAAAGGGATGGACAACATGTGCCTGTTTCACTCACATAACACAAAAAACACAAACCAATTATATGGGGGGGTTGTTTTGATCTCTCACTGATCACTGAACGAAAACCACACTTTCCCAGCACAACATACTAATCTAGAAAATGCTTCTATTTTGCTAACACAGCATCAGTACATTCATATGTATATAGTCCATATTAATGTCAAAACACACCAGACCCTGGGCCTTAAAAATAATTTCTTCATTCACTCACTTGCCAATAAAATGCTGTAGTGGGTTTAATGAATAGTGTGATTTTCCACTTTACAATACATTATGTATATTCTATTATATATATATATATATATTATGTATATTCTATTAAAATTGGAAGAACAACAACTTTATGAAATCTTTAGCAACTAGTTTAAGAATTATGTTTAGCCTTAAGCATGTACTACACAGACAATACTTCCAACCAACTGTACCAAAATATAATGTCATTAACTTGTAATGTCTGCACTCTAAATAAAATCCTGATAAGTCATCTGAACCCATTTAATCCTTCTGGTGCCAAGTTTCATTATGCATATGGAACTCCATATTCACAGAGAAACACATTCATGGAGCTACCCATCCATTAAAGTCAATGGGGAGAACACATGCAGGACTATTAATTAGCACACAGATACGAAACCTACATCTCTCTGAAGTCCATGGTACATTTCTACTTATTTTTTCATTTTATCTTATCCATTTAATGTAGAAAATTAGAATACATCAGCAATAGGTTGCAGACAAAAACATTAATCTGTATTTTACTTCAGGATGGGAAACACCTAATTACTGCACAAAACATCTAATTGATGCACAAAACACAATGAGTTTTAAGAATCAAAATAAATTAAGAGGGGAAGGGAACTGAACTGATTTTTGGGGCGGGGGGCAACACACTGTTGCTTCTATATATTTCAACCATCCTGCCACTCCTGCTGTGCATACATATGTAACAACATATATTCCATGATCCCATAAGTCCTCAGAGCCATCCTACTTCCAAGCAAACGGCCCCTATCAAAGGTTGCCATAAGCTTCCTACCATTCAAAGAAGGGTTTGTGAGGACCCATAATAACTAGGGTTCTAACCTCCAGGTACTAGCTGGAGATCTCTTGCTATTACAACTGATCTCCAGCCAATAGAGATCAGTTCACCTGGAGAAAATGGCCGCATTGGCAATTGGACTCTATGGCATTGAAGCCCCTCCTCTCCTCAGGCTCCACCCCAAAAACCTCCCGCCAGTGGCGAAAAGGGTCCTGGCAACCCTAATAACAACAGATCCCTAACCTAAAATGGTATCATTCTTATAAGTTCTGTAAAGTATACTAAAAACTGAAACCACATTTCCCTTGGAAAAGTAAGACTGCGGTCAAACTTCAAAATTCTGTTAACTGCCATGATTTTACTATACACATTCATTGTTAAATGTCATAAAATAATTGAAACAACCAAAGAATGTGGTTGCCTAATGGGGACAACCAACATACAATGAATTTACATTATTTAGAAAGTAAATGTTTTCTCCAATATACAGAATATAATTTGCACATCTGAACTAATGTACCTAAGCTATTTTATTGCTATAACAAAGTACACATGGAAGAGAAGTTTTTAATTTATGGTAATAGGATAACAACTTTAGAGACTGATTATATGCAGAAAGACATGTTTTCTGTATTAGCACTTATTGAAAGATAGATGGGATATTATTGAAAGATAAATGTGAACTTACTGTTAAGAGCCATAATGTTATCTGTTCCCGGATGGTGAAAATTTATACCCATACGACCTAAAAAGAAAAAGAAGGAAAGAGAGAGAACATTTTACTGTTGTGTTTTAAGTATATTAGGCTGCTCTTTAATATCAGATTTTTTAATTAAGTGAAAATGATTACTAGTAACAATGAAACTAATGGGGGAAATTTACACTATGTTAAAGTGTTACTTTTTCTAGATAAAAATACTTAGCATATTAAAGAATGTTCAAGATAAAATAAGTCACCACAAAATAGAAAAGGATGGAACATACTGCAACCTTGCCGAAGCTGATTTCCTACATACGTGGTGGGGTTGTAGAAGAGCTAAGGCATATGGGGAAAGAGTGATCCAAATTATATCTAACAGTCTTGAAATAAATATTCTGGCAAATCCTGAAACAATCTTATTAAACTATATACCAGATATACAAAAAGATCTTCGAGACATATTCCTTCATATAACAACAGCTAGAATTAACTTTGCAAGATATTGGAAAGGAATTAAAATCCCAGAGCTAAATAATTGGATAGATAAGGTTAAACAAACTTATATATTAATTAAGCTGACGTATTATAAAAATGATAACGATTTGGAAGATCTGAACGCTGTCTGGATCCCAACAATCTTCAGAATGGAAAAAAACTTTTAATAATCTAGAACGCGGAGAGGAAGGCGAGTAATGTATTAGCTTATTTTAATATGCGTAGCTAGATTTTTATTTCCTTCTCTATTTTCTTCTTCGTTCTTTGTTATTATTATTACTTGTATCTGTAATGATATGTAATTTTGATTGAACTTTATGTATATAATGAAATATACTTTTAATAAAAAAGAAAAGGATGAAACAATGTTGCAAAGGCTCTGCCAACTTCATCATTCTTTTCAAAATAGAGTTTAGATCAATACAGATGACAGATAATTCTCCAATTGCTACAGGTAACAGATTCCTAAAGTAAAACCAAGATCCCTGAAGGAAAGAACAGTGTAGCCTTCTTCTCTAGCTCTGCAGTGAGAATAGGGGGCAGGGGTATCCCTTCCAAGTTAATTCTCACACTGAGTTTTCACTTTCCTGTCTACACCCATCTGTAATCTTCTGATACTAATTCTATAGGAGAAAAATATAATACATTATAATATTGGCAACACTGTTTATTATTTTAAGTTCCTGAAGTCCCCCCCACCGCCCGTTCCTCCCAGTTAAGCTACTGAAAAAGAAGCCTGTTTAAGTTATGCAGAGTGGAACCTCTTAAGAGGTAGGGTTGCCAGGTCCCTCTTCGCCATTGGCAGGAGGTTTTTTTGGGTGGAGCCTGAGGAGGGGGGTTTGGGGAGGGGCTTCAATCCCATAGAGTCCAATTGCCAAAGCGGCCATTTTCTCCAGGTGAACTGATCTCTATTGGCTGGAGATCAGTTGTAATAGCAGATCTCCAGCTAGTACCTGGAGGTTGGCAACCGTATTAAGAGGCTAGTGCTGAGAAACCTCTTCTCCTCCCTGGCTTCTGCCAACTATTATGCCCTCTTCATATCACTACAGCTCATGTAACATAGTGGCAAAAAGATTACATCCCACAGAGATCAGAAAGCAAATGGTAATTTTTGGATTAATTAATTACAAATCTCCAAAATTTAAGATAAACATTAATTTTAATCACTCTAGTTCAAAACTCAGCCTGACAAGACATATAGTAATGCTATACTGGTATGGAACTGGCTCTGAGGCAGCTATTTATTTCACATTATGCTGAAATATCTTTTCATTCTTATCTCTTAAGGCAAATCATATCACACTAATGAAAGTTTTATATCAGGATGGCTAACTTCTTCAGCTGGGAGGCCAAATCCTCAAGTCTCCCAGGGACAGAAACTCCTCTGGCCATGATAATCACCATTCAGATTTAGCAGGCTAGAAGTGAGGAGTTCAGTCCCCAGGTCTAAGAAAGCATAAGAAAGCTGCGCTGTACTCCTTCACCTAGCAGACTTCCCTCCCAGGAGCAAATGTTTAGACTGCCCCAGCAGCTCCTATATCACCACATAGGCCACAGGGACAAATCTTTCATTCCCAGTGGGAAGGGTGCCCACTGGCTGAATGAGATACCTTTGTGTGAATGCTATCAACTTTAGTAATAGTCACAGAAAAAAATCACATATGGCACACAATGGCCTACCAAAATAATTAACAGCACAATTACTGCAACAAGAGGTTATCTATCCAGTTAAATTGTTTTACAGTTCTATATGAGTGAACAACCAAGCTTGCTACAAGCTACAGCTCTGATGCACATTTAATCTTTTTCCTACTTTCCTCTGCCAAAGTTGGAATTGTGCTATTTAACTAGACACAAAAATAGAATTGAGTATGTGACATCTGGTGAGGTTTTGTGTCTGCGTGTATGCGTTCAGTCAGTAACTGTGCCGGGTGCTGCCTGCGTGACATTTTGTCACCTGCCCATGTCATCCTATTTTTAAGTTGTTCTTGACAGCTACCTTCCCAGAAAAGCAAAAACGTCAAATTATATGAGTAGAGACATATATATTTTCTATAAAACTAAGTCCTAAAATGGGAAGATGCTCACACTACTTTCTATATTAACCTCATTCAGTGAAGTAACTAAAATGAAAATGGTAATATTAGATGGTAACTTTTGATTGTGGAAGTGGTGTTTAGCAGCGGAGTTACTAGTCATTGTCACAGTTTCAAAAACAGATCTGGCCAGACATCTTGAAGGTTACCGTATATACCCATGTATAAGCCGACCCGCGTATAAGCCGAGGTGCCTAATTTCTCCCCAAAAATGGGGAAAAACTAGGCACCCGCGTATAAGCCGAGGGTTGGCTTATAACCCCTCCCCCCCCCGCAGGCTTACCTTCAGGCCCGGCGAAGGCGGTGGCGGCGGCGGGCCCCCCGCAGGAGGCTTCCTCAGGCCCTTCCAGGGCGGGAGGAGCCGGGCGCACCCGGCAGCGGCCGCAGGAGGCTTCCCCCGGCCCTTCCAGGGCGGGAGGAGCCGGGCGCACCCGGCAACGGCCGCGCGGCCTTCCAGCGGCCTCAGGAGGCTTCCCCCGGCCCTTCCAGGGCGGGATGAGCCAGGCGCACCCGGCGGCAGCGGCCACAGGAGGCTTCCTCAGGCCCTTCCAGGGCGGGGGGAGCCGGGTGCGCCCGGCGGCGGCCACGCGGCCTTCCAGAGGCCGCAGGAGGCCCTCACAGGGCGCTCCTGGCTGGGGGAAGCCGCATGGGCCCAGCAGCGATGGCAGTGGCGGCGGCGGTAAGTTGCCTCCTCCCTCCCTCCTCTACCGTATTGACCCGCATATAAGCCGAGGCCAGCTTTTTCAGCCCTTTTTTGGGCTGAAAAACTCGGCTTAAACGCGAGTATATGCGGTATTAGCGTGCTGGTGTACTACAGAGCTGGATGATAGGAAAGGGGAAACAGTTGGAGCAGTGACAATAAAAGACTATAGCTGAATGAGATCCAAAGTGCCCATCATACAGCCTATTTCTAGGTCTTTGATGTAATGAAATGCTAGCAAAGTCATCCAGTGGAGCTCTTCAGAGTGGTTTCCAGTCTTTGCAATCTAAATCCTACCTCCAGGAAAAGGAAATGCTAGGGCTCACTACAACATGTTTGCCCAGTTTTTTTACTGATGAGGTGGTTGCTTCTGCTCCAACTTATAGAAACTTAGACACATAGCCCATAATGGTAGTGCTGAAAGCAAACATTGGTCACAGTTGCTTGGATCAGTTTGACTTGCCAACGTTGAGATGCTGACATATTCCTTGATGTGGTCAAAGCCACCATTTGCAAATCAGATCTCCGGCCATCATAGATGACTAAACACTGTCAGATGTACAGAGAACCTTTGGCCAGGAAACTCAACATCTCTTTGCTAGAAGGTCATTTCCTTCAAATGGTGAAGAAGGCAAAGGTTTATCCATTATTTGGGGAGGGGGACTTTCCTTGGATAAAAACGTGACTAATTATTGACCTATAATAAAAATGTTACTGAGTACATTCTAAGTGTCTGGATTACTTAATATTAAACCTATAAAATTATCTACAAAACAAGAGTTCAACCCAAACGTTAAGGCAAAACCTATCTGATTATCTTATTTTTTACTAATTTAAATCTGAATCTATTTATTATGCCTAGTAAGCTCAGTGGCCTCAGCAAGATCATTAAGCCTATTTGAAGAACTACTAAAGTACAAAACACAGCAGATATCTAATTTCCCCTGGACTGAGGAGAAGGCTATTCAAATGAGCAGGAATTCTTACGGTGAAAAAACTACTCCGCATAAAAATGGAAATTTACATTACAATAAAACCACAGTGATAATATTACATTCCACAGAATATAATACTGTACATTCACTAGGTCATTAATGTTATATTTCATGTATGTCAAGATTCTCACTATTTTAATATTAATCAAGATAAAAGTCTTCTCAGATGTGAAAAACCCACTCCCTCTTCAGTCTTACTTGAAAATGTAAATTTCCTCACAGCATAACAGCAAAAAGTAATTTCCACTGATGTATTTGTTTTGCAAAATAAATGGAACACAATGAGGAGGATCCAAGCAGCATAAGGAGGCTTAAGTGGCTTTTCCTCCAGTGGAGGAAGGCTTCAAACTTTGTTCAGTGGAGAAGAAAGACAGGGATCACAAAACTGTGAAAATGGTTGGAATTCTTAACTAAAAGGAAGTCTACAGAAGGACTGACATTTTCACAAACAAAATGATATAACTTTTCTCTATTTGCCTCACCTGAAAGAACTTTCTAAATTTAGACATTAATCCCAGTTAGGGCTGCCAACCTCCAGGTGGGGCCTAGATAGGGTTGCCAGGTCCCTCTTCACCACCAGCGGGAGGTTTTTGAGGCGGAGCCTGAGGAGGGTGGGGTTTGTGGAGGGGAGGGGCTTCAATGCCATAGAGTCCAATTGCCAAAGTGGCCATTTTCTCCAGGTGAACTGATCTCTATCGGCTGGAGATCAGTTGTAATAGCAGGAGATCTCCAGCTAGTACCTGGAGGTTGGCAACCCTAGGCCTAGAGATCTCTCATAATTACAACTGATCTCCACACAGATCCATTCACCTGAAAGAAGAGGATGCTTTGGAGGATAACCTCTATGGCGTTATACCCCACTGAGGTCCCTCCCCAATCCCGCCCTCCCAAGGCTCCACACACAGATCTCCAGGAATTTCCCAACCTGCAGTTAGCAGTGGGAGCCTGTTATGCACACTTCATTGCACATTTCAAATATTCTAGAAAAATGGTGGTGGAGGTCCTATACTTGAAACTTCATCAACACAGTAATGATTCAAGAAACCTTTGTTGCTGAGAGCCATTCTAGATGTGACGGTGTGATGGTGCCCTCATGGCCACCACAAGGACGCTGTCACTATTTTAAAGTGAGCAAGGCAGGCTGAAGTGCTCTCGCGTGGCTGTTCTGGCACTAGAAAAGGCATGTGGGGGACAAGAGTGCCACACAGCATGCTTCTAAGCATTTTAGAATCGCTTTAGAAGAAGAGTAGGTTTTTATAGCAACAAAACAAGGGGAAGAAAAACCTTAACCCTATGAAACCAGAATAAGGTACCCAAAATGTAAGGAATCAACATGAAACCATGGGCTAACATTAGAGATTGGAGAACTGTGACTGGCACAAGGTCAACCAGCAGGCTTCATGTGGAGGAGTGGAGAATCAAACCCAGTTCTCCAGATTAGAGTCCACTGCTCTTAATCCCTACACCACGCTGGTTCTTATGGTGGCCAGAAAGACTCCATCTAGGGTTCCCATTTGCTTGGTTATGGTGAGCAATCGCCCGCCAATTAACCGGGTTATCCGCTGACCTTCAGCTGGTCAGCGGGCAGAAGCAGGCCAGATGAAAGGGGGAACGATCCATATGTGCGGCAAAATGACATCACTGCCCCAGAAGTGTTGGCATCATGATGGGGATGCTCTAGCACTCCCCCAAAAAACTCTTATGGTTCCCATAGAGTTTTTTGGAGGACAGTGCTAGAGTGTCCCAGCATGATGCCAACACTTCCAGGGTGAAACTGGATGTGACATCACTGAACATGCATAGATCACCGCTGCCCCCAGCCCCGCCTCCATGAAGCTCCCGCCAGTGGCTGGGGGACCTGGCAACCCTAACAGCTTCACATCTAGCTTGGCCCTGAGAATTACCACACGAGATGTGTGCAGCTGTAGTTTATCTAGAAGTTACAATTTATAGGGTTGCCAGCTGTCTGGTTTTGAACTGGACTGTCTAGTATTTGAACTTTCTGTCCAGTAACTAAATTTAGAAAATACTGGACAGAACTCCAAGCCTGAGCTTTCATTCAGCAACAGCGAGAGACAAAGGCTGCTGATTAGAGTGAGATTGGCTCAGCTACCCCTACCTCCCCCCGCCTTGGCAGCTGCTACAGGCTATGCCTCTGATGATGGCAATAGCCAAGGATGGAGATGGCTGGTGCTCAGATTGTGAGAGGGGGCTGGGTCACACAACCATCCTGTCTTGCCTTGTCCCACACTTGCACAGCCAGCCAGCGGCCATCCATCACTTGTATGCAAGGCAGGCTGCACCCCAGGAAGGCGCACATGCATCACATGCTCCTCTTTCACACCACTCCTGCGTTAAGTGGCTGCCACTCTTCCATCAGCGTTTATTATTCTATCCTCCTCCTCCTAGGCTGTAGCACAAGGTTTGGACTTTCTACCCCCGTCTGCAATAACTGTTGGGCTGTCTCACTCTCACCTGCCCTTCTCTCTACCCCCACGTGCCTTCAACCATCCTGCAAGCTAGTTCAATGGATATGGTTTGCAGATGGATAGAATTAATGCTGCTCAGGCCCTGGATCCTGGAATCTGAGAATGAAGAGCTTTGTGGAGCGGCTTCTGCAAACGTGCCTCACTGAGACAGCTTGCACACATGTGTAGCAATTGCTACCCAGGAGATCCTGCTTCTGCAGTAGTGTGTCAGGAACAAATTTCTTATAAGATATTAGGGTTGCCAACCTCCAGGAACTAGCTGGAGATCTCCTACTATTGCAACTAATCTCCAGCCGATTCAGATCAGTTCACCTGGAGAAAATGGCCGCTTTGGCAATTCGACTCTATGACATTGAAGTCCCTCCCCTCCCTAAACTCTGCCCTCCTCAGGCTCCGCCCAAAAAACTCCCACTGGTGGCAAAGAGGAACCTGGCAACCATATAAGATATAGGATGACCTATATTTATCCACACAGTTCTGAAGACTTCTGAAACTTGGTTTTGGAGGAGGGGTGGTGATTTCTGTCAATCTCCCCTCCCACTGCAGTCATGAGCCCTGACAAAACTGAAATGTTGAAATGGTTGGCTGTGATCTGTAATCGATTAATAATTGAAAAATAAAATGTAATGTGGAAGTAAACGTCCCACATCGTATATTTTGTGTGTTTGTGTAAGTACCCATCTAGCAACCCTAGTTACACAAACCCCTGAAATGGAAGTTGAGGTGTCGGCCAGCATTTCTTGAAACTTACATTTAACTGAAGATTTACGGAAATGGCTTAAATAATTGATTACAAAGTTAGACAGATCTCAAAATTCCAACGAGTAGGGAAAGGAGTTCTAAAACCAACTTTTCAAGCCCCTGGACCCATGTCCTTTTACAAACCTTTAAAGATAATTGAAAAGTAAAGATTTCATAAGAGACCACATATAAATAAAAAGGTATAAGCAAAGAGGTTTCAAAACACTGTCGACATTATGCCTAAGTGCACAATGATCAGGTTTTGCCTTTCTAGCCACAGCTAGAAGTGGCCCTGAGCCAAAAAGGGTTAGCAACCAACTGTGTAATTCTAGACACGTGATCTCAGCTGACTGGATTTGGGTTAAGAGACTTTGTACATTCCAACAGGGACTGAAGTATTAACTCTGCCTATCACAGTATATTTCAGTTGCTGAATAATAAAGGTTTGCTGGAATTTTCCATGATTCACATTCTAAGGATTATTACTTATAACGTGATTATAATAACGCCTGCATACGTGAGTATCTTCTCTGTATAAAGGATATTACAATTAGGAGACTGGGGGGAGCTACTGGTGTGACTTCTGGGAAAGAAATGATTTCAATCCTCTTTAGGAATCACTGGAAACTATGATTTTACCATAGAGTCTCCAGAGATTCCTGGAGAGGATTGATGGCATTTCCAGGTTTTCCAGGAAGTGATGCCATGCTGGTGGCCAACAGCCATTTCCCCCCCTCCGGCTGCTGCTCCACCAGGGGCAAGGGATCCCCCACCTCCTTCAGAGGCCTGGCAAGTCTGATTACAGTGTACATGTTGGAAAGGTCAATTAATGATTTCTACAATTGCATACAGTAAGGACCTATCTGAAAACTCACCATTCGCCCCTATACAACATGTGTCAAGTGGAAGACCATTTCAGCTGCTACTCTGAATCTTTTGAGTGTGCCAGAGGCCTCAAGAGAAGAACAGGACTGATGATGACTACCAACAACAGCTGGCTACCAGGGACAGCCAAAGTTTGTGATCACCTTTGTGGTGCATTACAGAATGATGTCACTGGGATATTTTGTTTTTGAAAGTGTGAATGAACAGGGTCAGCTGGCATACTCAATTTAATTTAAGCAGCAACACTACTATATGATCTTAGGCAGATAATGAGAGGGAGGGCATCTTGGCCATCTTCTGGAAATGCAGTGGGGGTCACTGGGGGTGTAGGGGGGAGGTGGTTGTGTTGTGTCCTGACAAACTCGCATACACACACACATTCCATTGTCTGGAAGCAGAAGCATCACAAGCACACACACACAGCCCGATTAGACTGTCTCTACCCAAAGACAGAGGCTCCCCTTCCCCCGTTCCAGCACACAAGGAACTCTCTGGCCTTTATAGATTGCTTTGTTCCTCTATGAGAACGCAAATGGCTAGTTAGATGTGCATGCGTAAGAGAAAGTGCTGACTTTGTATCTTTGATCTCAATGATGCTACTGAAGACTTGTATGGTTGAATGTATCTTTTACTGAAATGTAACCGCCTTTAAGGTATAAAGAGAACTGTTTCTCCTCTGCTCGGGTGTGACAGCCTCCCGACTGTTTTGGGATCTGTTCACCCAGTTATGTGCTTTGGCCAAATAAAAGAGCTGTAGTTCATCCAACCTCCTCCCTATTATCTTCATTGGACTTTTATAGATAATTGGGTCCAACAGTTGTGAGTTTCCTGCATTGTGTAGGGGGTTGGACTAGATGACCCTGGTGGTCCCTTCCAACTCTATGATTCTATTCAGAAGATAGGCAAATACAGCAGACAGCACAGAGACAACATTATACATCTAGCTGTTGCAGCCCTTTCAAGGAGGAGTAAACAAGAAGGCACTCCTCAATTCTATTATCGGCAGAACCTCTACTCAGAAGTTAATACTGCCCATATAGCTTCAGGTAAAATCAAAAAACATGGTTAAAATCGCCCACGTCTGACCTACTTGGAAACCTCACCTAGATCTCATTTTCTCTTGTCTGTACATTGTGAATGTATTTGGCATTAAGAGACTGACAGGAGGATAATGTATGACTTGCAAAACAGCAGCGCTCTACCTCTTCTTCCTCTGCCCCCCCTCCAGTTTACATCCAGTGAAATAAACATGTGAAATCACACTGTGAAGCACAAGTAGGAAATGAGAAAGCCAAGACAAATCTTAGCCAAGTGGTCTGCTGAATGTTGCCTAGGACGGCATACATGCTATTTAAAATTCAAGATAAAGAAGAATTTGGATAGGAAATAATTCTCAATCCATAACACCGTTGATAATTACTAGCTAGACAACTTGTATTTTGAACTAGATAATTACACAGGTCTAGATGCTCATTAAGCTTCCACTAATGGTAAGGGGGGTAATTTTTCCAATCCCCCCTCCCTCTGCAGACCCCCAGTTCACCCCTTGTGCTGTTCCTGAGGGCCCCTGTCAGTTGTGTTAAGTAGGTAAAAATCTAATCCATTCTGTTTTGAGATACCGGCAATAATAGCAGGTGGCCAGTGGGAGAAACATTGCTAGATTAGTACACAAACCTCTGACTTCTGCACAGCTCGAGGCAAGCAGCTCTCACTCCT
This sequence comes from Euleptes europaea, assembly GCF_029931775.1. Lineage (NCBI taxonomy): Eukaryota > Metazoa > Chordata > Lepidosauria > Squamata > Sphaerodactylidae > Euleptes > Euleptes europaea. The sequence goes on from NC_079316.1 coordinate 80,231,353, forward strand.
GCCTTACTAACTGATAATGCTGTAATGAAATAAAGCAAGCTGCCCCCCTGCGTGGTGGCATTTTGGCTTCAAGGAATGTTTGAGGGGTTTTTTGTTTTTAAAAAAGGATTCTTTGCTGCAGTCAACTGACAATATTTTATTGGGCAACTGACTAGTGCAAGCCCTACTTGGGAAACTTGTGATCCAAACATAGATTTCAATGGTAAAATAACATCTGCTTCAAAAAAACTATATTACTAGAAGTCATGACACCATCGGATGGGCAATAGACAAACAACTGGCTTTAGCATGACAAGACTGTGGTACTTCTAAAGAAGGAGCTAATACGAATGTACTAATCTAGCACATTAAGCAAGCCAGTGGAAGTCATGGTTAGGAGCACCCCACCACTTCTTTTAATAAATGCGTTTCAGATCATTTTTCCTGATGAGAAAGTAGGACCATAGGGCTTGCTTCCTCTTTAGTCAGAGAAAAGGTCCCACATCTGACCTACTTGGAAACCTCACCTAGATCTCCTTTTCTCTTGTCTGTTGTAGTATCTGACCCAGCAATCAGGGCTTTCTCTAAAGACTCAAACTGGAGTCCACATATTCTAATACACAAATTGTATAATTCTTAAGACACATTTTGATTAGTGAATTATTATCAGCTAAACTACCACTTCTGTCCTAACCTATAAGACCTTGAGAAAATGTTCACTACTCATGTTTAGGTTTTTCGGATGAGAAAAACACTTAAGATTCTTGAAGTTGGCTACACCAAGCTGCTGGAGATGAATGAACCACTTTGCAAAGACCAGAGAGAATAAAAGCTCCGACACTAAAATATTTTGACATTCAGCGTTGCTTCTGTCACCTCCTTAAATCTTTATTTAGAGCAGGTTAAGAGACTAGAACTATTCATTTAACACAAGCTTCAGGGGAGATTCTGTCTATGCCCAAATTAGACTAGACTAGGTTGTATGTTCCCCAAAACATAATCTTAGTACATTCCGCCTTAGGCACAATTGCACAGAGTAAGGAACTAGTAGAAATCGATGAGGGGCTACTTCAAAGCAGCATAGGTCCTGAGAATTTTTCACATGGCCCCCTGACAAAATGACATTTTATCTAAGCAGTCCTATTGACTCTTCAGGAAAACCTGCCAAGATTGTGTATTTGGCAGAGTGAAGACTTATTCTGGCTGATTCTTGTGCTTCCTATTCAAATACTGTGCTATTCAAGTGTTACTCTCCCACACACACACAAAAAAGACTAATAAGACTAAAATACCTGCTTCCTAGCAAAAATAATAATAATCAGATAACCTAAATTACCAAGAGAGTGCTGTTGGTGAAGATAGATAATCATAGGAAAAGCAGTACAAGACTTTTCCAAAGCCCGTCGCATTTCAACATGCCTAGGTACTCCCACTATAGAATGGCCAGAGTGCCTCATATTTGACTTAAGCTTCACTTAGTAGGCTAACAGCCAGCCATAGGGTTGTCAGGTCCTTCTTTGCCACCGGCAGGAGGTTTTCGGGGGGAGCCTGAGGTGGGTGGGGTTTACGGAGGGGAGGGATTTCAATGCCATAAAGTCCAATTGCCAAAGCGGCCATTTTCTCCAGGTGAACTGATCTCTATTGACTGGAGATTAGTGGTAATAGCAGGAGATCACCAGCTAGTACCTGGAAGTTATTAAAACAGAACAGCACTGATGGCTAAATACAACAGGTAAGTATTATTGAGCAATAGTGTTCCAAAACCATTGTTATAATGTATACAGCAATATTACAATAAATTATTTTACTCTAAGTTGTCTCCAGATGTAATTATTCACAATAATGCATAAATCATGTCAGATCATGGAGTAGATACCACAGTACATTACAAAAACCTCTCACTGTGTTCTGAAACAGTGTCCATACTCTGTAAAGTCCATACTCCTATTGGAGCAACAATAATCATGGAGTTATGCAAAGAAGACGCCACAGGATTCCATGAGACAGGCTTCCGGTAATACACCCATTTCACCACTGGGGTTTCTTCAGTCGGGAAAATCCTCTGTGTGGATATTAAGCAAGACGCCTGCCATGTAACAGAAGAATTGCATCTCCTCTTTCAGACGCATGGCATATTGGCTCACTGTTGTGAATAATTACATCTGGAGACAACTGTTTAGAGTAAAATAATTTATTGTAATATTGCTGCATACATTATAACAACGGTCTGGGAACACTATTGTTCAATAACACTTACCTGTTGTATTTAGCCATCAGTGCTGTTTCGTTTTAGTACCTTTGGAGTAATAGCACGAGGTGTGTGTTGAATTCTAGTACCTGGAAGTTGGCAACCCTAGCTAGCCAGTCTGAGCTATACTTGCCTTGCCATCACTTGGCTCTCCAAAATATCACAGCAAGTCCTGAAGTTTAAAAACTGAATATCTGAAAAAGCTACAGACCAGGAAATACCGTGCAAACAGGTTAAAGAGCTACGGGGCAGTCTCAAATATATGTTTGCAATAAGAACATTAATAAATTATGCTGTAAATTGCAATCCTTTGTGTGTTGAGTCAAACATGCACTTCAAATGGGCATACCTGTGCTACTGAGGAGCCCTGCAAACTAAAATTGTATTGCCTTTGACGCTGTAACTATGCATTAAAAGTTGATGTTAACGCACCTAAGGTTATACGTATGTGTATGTCCATCTGTTCTTTTTTAACTGCTGGCTCATACTGCCCTTGGAAACTTTAAAGGGACAGATCACATTTTTATATTTAAGGATAATATTGTCTTGGCGCTCAAGCCAGATTCATCAGGGATAATTCTGGCTGAGAAAGCCCTGGTAGTGAAAGGATGGAAGGTGATGCAATGCTTGAGAAAAAAGAAGAAGTCACACCACTAGTAGGGTTGCCAGCTCCGAGTTGGGAAATACCCGGAGATTTTGGGGGTGAAGCCTGAGGAGGGCGGGGTTTGGAGAGGGGAGGGACTTCAATGCCACAGAGTCCAATTGCCTGACTTCTCCCTATTCCTGTCTTTAAGACCTCTAGACAGGAGGGAATTTTATGGCACATCAATTTCTAGACCATATTAAAACTGTGTGTGTAAGGTTGCCAGGTCCCTCTTCACCACCAACGGGAGGTTTTTGGGGCGGAGCCTGAGGATGGTGGGGTTTGTGGAGGGGAGGGGCTTCAATGCCATAGAGTCCAATTGCCAAAGCAGCCATTTTCTCCAGGTGAACTGATTTCTATTGGCTGGAGATCAGTTGTAATAGCAGGAGATCTCCAGCTACTACCTGGCGGTTGGCAACCCTACGTATGTAGCTTAGGGTTAGATCTTCCAGATAGTGGCTGGAGATCTCTGGCTATTCCAACTGATTTCCAGATGACAGATCAGTTCACCCAGAGAAAATGGCTGCTTTAGAAAGTGGACTCCATGGCATGGTAACCCATTGAAGTCCCTCCCCTCCCCAAACCCCACCCACCTCAGGCTCCACCCCCAAAATCTCCAGGTATTTCCCAACCCGGAGCTGGCAACCCTAATGTGGCTAGATGACTTTTCAAGTAGCTGCTTCTAAGGCCTAGTTCCTGCTGAGTCAGGAGCATCTGTTAAGAGATGTATCACTTCAGACTGCAGGTGGGGGCTCACGTGACTGAATGCTCCTCTCTCCAAAAAAAATTATTTGCACAAAGAAAACAAATATGGGAGGAAATGTCAGGTTTCTAGACTAACCTTCTCCTGCACATTCTCGCTTTCTGTTTGGGTGGTTTTGGGGGGGGTTTTGCCTAGAAGAGCTTAATACAATGTGAGCCTGCATCTGCAGTCTGATGGCACAGTCAAGATGCAGATGCGTCTCAGTGAAAACTAGGCCTAAGTTGCCATTCAGTTTGTTAATATTTCCTCCTGCAATTGGATTCAATGAAGTTCCAAAGTCTTTAAAAAAAAAAAAAAGGTTAGCTACCCAATTGTTTTCTAAAATGTGAAGAAAACACAAATTCCTGTCTAAATGTAAAGCTATGCCGAAAGGTGCAGATCGAGTTGCTGAGTGGTGTGAAAGCTGCAGGAGGATTTTTCTCGCTTCATAATGGGGCAACCAGAGTTCTCAAACCTGATTTGCAGTTGCATGTGGTTAGGTTTGGTAGTCTATGATCTTCTCACCAGGCAAAGACAAGGACTTGAATTAAGTCCCTCTAAACAGCACCAAAGCTTGCTGTTCCATTCCCCACAAGCTCACTTTTTATTCTTTTATGTTTAAATTTATATAACTTGCCAGCAATGGGGCAGGTCAAATAGGATTACCAACCTCCAGGTACAAGCTGGAGATCTCCTGCTATTACAACTGATCTCCAGCTGAAAGAGATCAGTTCACCTGGAGAAAATGGCCGCTTTGGCGATTGGACTCTATGGCACTGAAATCCCTCCCCTCTCCAAACCCCACCATCCTCAGGCTCTGCCCCAAGGTCAAAGTAGCTTTTACAGTCAGCAGTCTTAGCCCAAGAGATCTTCTTGCGCACCCATAAGGCAAAGAAAAGTACAACATACAGCTCCCTGCAAGCTCATGCCACATTTCTGAATGGCCTCATACCTTGCGCCCACAGCTTGGAACAGCAGCAATCCTCCTGTACGAAATTCTACAAGTGTGAGAAGAGACGCCTACATAATGTATGTGAACATGCAGAGCCTTGTATGAGTGGAGAGCAGCCATCTTAGACTATTTAAGTCTGTACAGAGCTAACATATGTTCATAATATGTATGATTTAATGATTTTATTGTTTATGTAAATGTATTGACATGATGTTAGCTGCCCTGAGCCTGGCGCTGCCGGGGGAGGGCACGATACACATAAAAATTGTTATTATTATTGTTAATGATCTTCTAGAATCAAGGTAGAAGCCAACAAATGCCACCACATCTTATTTACATTATTTAAAGCTCCAGGCTACACAGACTTAACCAGCCTTCCACCTGCATTTGCAGGAGCATTTTTAATGCTACTGGTACAACTCTAACATTTTTGGAAAACAGAATGTAACTGATATTTCCCAAATAAATTACTGTATTTCACAGCCACAGCATTTCAGACTGTAATGTTTTAGTTAATGGACTCTTTTTTTTTTTTTTTTAGCAAAAACTGTAGTTTAGATCAAGGGGAAGTTCATTTCCTCTAAACCAGTCACTCCAAAGTAATGAGCTATTTCAAATGGTGTTTTCATTCAGGTGAAGCTCCAAGTCCTAACTCTTCATGGCCACGGGGGGGGGGGGGGACAGTACTCCACTGCTCTTAGCACCAGGTCCCACCCATCCTTTGCCCAGTGCTCAGCTTCCTACAAACCATCCCTTTGATATGACTACAGCTACAGCCTTTATGGCGCACAGATCTCATTTAATCCTGAGTCAGAGATGGCGATGGCTTAGATCTCTCTGCTAGCCTCCAGGTAGTCAGATCCCAGGTATTCCTAGACCAAAGACCTCTTACCCCCCTGCCAAACCCTAACCACTAGATATCGGGTTTGATTCCCATGTTTGATAAGCAATTATAGTGATTATCTCAATGTTTATATAATAGTTGGGGTAATATTTGTTGAAACCATTTCAATGCTCTCTGTCCCCAATGTTAAATAATTCCTAGAGATTTTCAGCAGTACTCAAGTTTAACTAAAGATTTAAGAGACTGATGTGGTAGTAGACATTAGTATGAATTATTAAACTAACAGCTGCTCAAACCATTCATTCATAAGGTTTATGATGAGTACTAGACGTAGTTTAATTTATCACTGAAGCTGAAAGAACAGCCTGGTCTGCTCAGCTGAAGAAATCATCAATATTTCATTGTATCTATCAAGCAGTTCAGTTTGTTAAAAATGCAAACATTTTCTGTTCCTGTTCTCAACCATTTGAGATCTGTCTCTTACTCATATAGGAGGCATTATAATGACAGGTAGATATTTAAAACAAGCATATGAAAATATACTAAAAATAATCACCCATTTCACATTAATATAGTTAGATTTTCAATTGTGCATGTTTTTAAAATGAAAACTTAAAACTGAAGGCTTGATATTTTATAACAGAAAAAACAACTCTACAGAAATCATGATTACTTAACATCTTATTGTATCATTAACCACATTGCATACTTACTCTTCACCTTGGATAACTGAGGTTATGAAATCAAAGAGTAGCATTAAACATTTAGCAACTTGTTTACTAGCAAAAAAGGTATAACGTTAACGATATAGCAGCAAAAAGCTGTTTTTCTTTTAAAGTGAGTATGAACATATGAATATTCCTAACCTGTAAAATGATTCCTCCACATAATATCAGCGAAACTCATTGGTGGGCCACTGGGAGGGTAGTGTTTACCTTTAAGAGGCTCATGATCAGTCCTTATCATATCCATTAATGAGTTTTCCAAAGAGTGCAAGTTAAAAGTATCATAGGGCCGATTCCGGTCCTAGGAAAAAACAACAACAAAAAAAGGACCGTTACAAAGTCATCAGTAAATAACACAAGCACACTTCTTCACCACAAATTACTGTTAAATGAGCAAAATGTGCAAATTGGTCACAGCTTCAGGGAAATTTAACAGCATCAGAACATGGAAAGAGCAGCACCCAGATGTATACCTCTTTTTGCTAAACAATTTACTTTGGTGCAATCAGATTGTTACAATAAATAACAGACACAATCTTAGCATGACAGCTTCTTTGAGCAGAAAACTTGCCATATATTCTCAGAAAACTAGTATCAGATTGAAATAAAACCCTAAGGAATTTTTCCTTTCCTATCATACAGTTTACACATCTGGAAGGGATCAGATCACCAAAACGAACTCCACACCTAAGGAACTTCTATCCCCTCAGATATTAACTGAGAAATTGAACACACATTCTCAGAGAGCAAATGCGAAGATAAATTACATTTACATACAGAAATTGTCACCCAAATTACTGTGATGCATCTGTCTTACATACCACTAAACTAGAATGGGCAAAGCAGACTATTAAGGAACATGATTAAATCTAGAAGAAGAGCCTTTTGTTTTTCTTTAACCCCACTACTGATCACACGTTAAGATTACTGAAAATATTCTACAGAAACCTTAAGATTACTGAAAATATTCTACAGAAACCTATCTTCAGTAAAGTAGAATTTATACTGCCAAATGTCTTTGTAAAATAAACTGAAGTGTGAGGTAATCAAACACTGCCATTTGTATCCTAGGAATGTTATCTGCACTGCGTACATGCAAAATAAGGGAATAACTCTCACACAGTGAGATTGCACAAACAGCTCTAAAGTGGATAAAAGGAGTGATGCACAAGAAAAGAATAGACAGCATGCAGCAGCCACTTGAAAATCCTCACCAGATTCATCCGGTTTATATTTCAGTGCTAGCGTGTACTGCATATAAAATCAATTATTAATCCCCAAGAGCCTATAAAACTGTTCAGAAGATATACTAAATTTTACAATTCCAAATAATTTCTGTATTGATATTCTAAACCATTTACATATTGATCTTTTCAATTAATTGCTTTGCTACACATTAAGTAGGGGCAGACCTTATCTATCTGGAGCTGGAGGAAGAATCTAATGATCAGATTGACTGGCATCACGCTCATACATCCATCTGTGAGAAAATCTTATTGATCAACAGGAATGTACTCCCACTTCAATGCATAAAACAGTAACCTGACAGTTGGGTTAAATTGTGCTCCACTTTCAGGGTTAGGTGCAATCTCCCTTGCATGGTCAAAGTGGCACATTTATATTACATCAGTGAAGAGACCACAGGGCCCAGAAGCTGCTCTGTGAAAAGCTTCTTGCATCATGGAGAGACAGTGCGCCAGCCATAAGCGTAAACTTGGGGTGGGGAGGGCTGAGGAGCTCAACCCCCCCTAGATATGACAGGGGGGCTGAGCCCCCCCACCCCAGCCCACCAGTTCCCGGCAATATTGATAAACTCTCATGAGGGACTCAGTTACAATGGCAGCTGAAGCAGAGGACTGCCCTACCTTCCTGTTGTGTCATATTACAATTTCTATGATTCTTTGGGGCTTTGTTCATGTTTGCTAGTATGTCTTTGTGTGTTCATTAAGATTTTTGCACTGCCTTAAAAGACGTGTGCCTAAGGCTCACACAGGTCTTAACCCTGCCTGGATCCACCCACTTTCAATGCAGCAACAGTCAGACTGCCAGGCCTCTGTTGGGCTCAGCATACTTGCTTGGCTCCAATTTATATTTGGGGGAAAATTTTATTTTACTTTTAAGTTATGTTATCATTACATTGTATTTTGGAAATGGAACACTGGGGAAGGGTATTGCCTCTGTGCCCTTGTTGAAATAGGTTTGTTTGTTTGCTTGCTGCTGTTGCTTTTTGCTGGGTGTGGGATGGGTCTCTGTCTCCTTGATTGATTCAGCCACTCCTAAGTTCTTCTTTCAATTTTCATTTCATTTGTATCAATCAATAATTTATTTGCAGTCACAGACAATCAAATAAAGCAAAATTGCATAGTTAAATAGTAAAGGATAAAAGCAAATGCAAAATAGATTTGCTATTAAAATGGTTAAATGGTTAAAATGGCAATATTATCAAGGTGCATAACTAATTAATATCCGAACAAAAACAAAATGTAGGTAAAATTAGAATGCTTGATAATATCCTAAAACTACAGAGGCTAAAACTAGAAGGAAAAATAAAATAAACATGCATTCAATCTGCAAGATCAATCAGTATTCATTCTCTATTTCCTTGGTTATTGTAGGTTCTTAAGCAAACGCTGCCTGATTTTAATTTAAAAAATAGTTATGTAGCACTTTCAAAACTACAGCAAATGTATTGCTATAGGATTTGGGGATTCTTTTGGTTGACAGAGATTTTGTGTCTTCAAGCCTGTGATTTTCTACGTTTGCTGACGTGGATGCTCAACCAGTTCCTTTTTTAAATTAATTAATGGCCCCAGCAAGCCTGTTAAGCATTTTTTTTTAAATGTCTACACTCTAAAGCAGAGGTGTCAAACATAAGTCCCAAGAGCCAGATCTGATCCCTTGAGAGCTCTTATCCGGCTGGTGAGACAGCTGAGGCAGCCCCCCCCCCCCACCTCTCGATCTGGGCTGGCAAGGCATGGCCCGTTCTGACCAAGTGGCATTATGTCATAGCCAACCCTCATAACAGTTGGGTTCGACACCCCTGCTCTAAAGAGTTGGTCAAGTAGGTGTGTATTGATGATTGTTCACCACCTTGGAAACTACAGCTAACATGAACTGGTTTCAAGCATATATTATTGCACTATGGCTTACTTGCATGGTGGCTGTTTGGATACAAAGATATGCAACATTTTGGCAAATTTGAAATGCTATTACAAAAAGCTAAAAGCTGCAGGGATGACACACAACCTGCACAAGCCTGCACAACCCAAGGAAGCCTGTCCCAGAAGACATTTGCACATATTTGCCAAAGACCTAAATATAATATCTAATGCATACAGGCCAAAATATTAAGACTGCATCTAATATTTTTTTAAATTTTATTTTTAGGTAGGTTTGTGTTTGTATTATTTCAAACTTTGACCCCCTTCAGAATCAGGTTAGAAATCTATGTTCTCTGATACTATGATTAACATGGCTACCCGTCTCCTATTTTTTACATGTAACTTCACCTCCTTCAGAATCCTAACATTTTCCTTTGAATTGTTTTCAGTCCACCATTCCATTCAAATGGATAGATTTGTAATTAGAAAGAGGAAAGTCCTTTCTGATGCTGAAGATACCTCTTGTACATAAAATCCTAGGTGGCATAACTGTGGGCTTTCTTTGTAGTCACGGCACAGTTCTGATTGCCTCAAAATGTGATTGTGCTTACTTACAAGATATGAGTCTGAAGTGAGAAGAAGATTGCTACTACTCTGAACTCTGTACATTGCTCAGAAATTGAGTGCACAACAACTGTTTTGTATTCTGCCCTGGCTCAGAGACTTCAACCATGCATATACCAAATGAAGGCATATCTGTGATGCCATAATTTAATAAATTTCAGTACTAAGTCACCCTTATGAATAAGGCAGAAACAAGACTCCTGTAAATGAACATCCACGAAAACTTCAAAAAATGTTCCCTTACAGGCTTTTCTGTGTTGCTTTTCTTGGTGTCAAATTTGTGACCATTAGTTTGTCCTATGCGCATGGTATGTATATTTGCAGATCTTAAATGACTATCCTAAAAGTGAATTTCAAAAACAGGACACAGCAGGAGATAGCTGAGATACTACTATAACCACTGGCCAATTTCCACCTTTTCCTAGGTTTGGCCTAGCCCAGGGGCATTGTTTCTAGGGAGCCCCTCCCTAAATCCCCCCACGGCCCTGCCACCATAGATAGTGGCAATGGAGGCCCCTCCCCATGATGTCACTGGTTCCTCCTTGGGAAATTGGAAAGTCTACGCCCTTGGCACCAGCACTATACAAGGACTCATCAGATAGGTTGGAAGGAGAAGGGTTACAGAAGCAACACAGCCATTAAAGAATTCCTTGCAAAGCATCATAAAAGGTTTTCAGCCCAAGTGTGGAGTCCCCATAAAAGTTATCTGAAATACTTTACATTCAACCAGTAACCTTAATAACCCTACTAGTATTGTTTAGATTATGCTGCACTAGCTGTCCTTTGTAGGGACCAGACCTTGCTTTCTTTCTCAAACCACGCACACTGTTTAAAAAATCATTGCCATAGTTACCAGGACATAGTTCAGGGTTGGAAGAAGCAGAGAGCATTGCTTGAAGCTCTTTTCTACCACATCCAAACAATGTGAAAAAAGGATGTTAAAAGGATGAGGGCAAAAACCATACCTGAACCACTATCCTCCTCCAACATAATTAACATACAACATACATCTTCTGAGGTTTATCAGTTAAAACAATAGCTTGTTCATATTGCACTTTCTTGTCCAATGGTGACTTGGAACACTTAACATAAAAATATACATTCTTTATTTTCAAATAACCAATCCTCATTCTGGCACAACTTGCCGCCAGCAAATGGCCTACCAAAATTTGGGATGAGTCCACCCTGGTTCTGAATCTAGCCAGCACCAATGTTGGCTTCATGCCTACTTGTTTAGTTAGGACCTTTTCAGTCTATTCCTCTAACCAGATCACAATGAAAGAGAGGAGAACAATGTAAGCTGCTTTGAATCCCCACTGGGGAGAAAGGTGGGTATAAATAAAAATCAATAACTATTTAAATATGGCCAAGTTCTCTGATGCAGTACGAAGCAGGTAGAGAAAGGACTCTCTCGTGGCCAATTAGAGATAGTCCCCAAAAATTCCTGCCCAAAGCAGCCAGATAATCCTACACCGTAAGGTCCAATTAAAGACTTTTGTTAAAAAATTGAAAGGAAGTGAACCAACAGTCAATTCCCTAAAAGCAACCGGATAAATAAAAGTTGATTGTTTTGAAGATTAATATGATCAAATATTTTGAATAATCAAGCTGCAGACCAAGAACCTACAAATTGCTTTGCTGAATGAGAGCAAGGTCTCTGTAAACCAGAATTCTTCACCCAACAGTAGCCAATCAGATGCTTCTTGGCCCTTCCCTGTTTGTCTGGTACTCAAAGAGGTATACTGTATCTCACATGAGAGATTCATTCAGCTATTGCGACTAACAGTGATAGATTTACCCAATGAATTTGTCTAATGATTTCTTTTTCAAGTAAGCTACTGGCCATGACCAAATCTTGTGGTGGGCAAGCTTCATAACTATGCATTATGTGAAGAAATCCTTCCTTTTGTCAATTCTAAACCTACTGCCTTATCTGGTGACACTGAATTATAAAGTCTACCACAGTAAGCTACAATTCCCCTTCCTTTGGGTATATCCAGATGCGAAGAAGGGATTTTAAGCATACTAAGGCGGCTGTAGTGCAAAGTTAACACAAAACATTTGAACCTGAAACTATTAACCAACTGGTTATCTAGTATTCTGGCAGATCTGTAATATACGCATGCTGCACATTGTCTATCAGACAATGTTAATGTTTAACTCACCTAGTAATTTAAAAGAGAGAGACGAAGGGAAAGGGGTAAAGTTTCCATCATGCCAGAATCTGACAAATAAAATCTAAAGAGTAACCGTGGTCTTGGAATTTTCTTTCCTGACGTTTCGCCAGCAGCTGTGGCAGACTTGACACTGAGAGACACTGTCCTTCAGTGTTACAACTCTGAAGATGCCTGCCACAGCTGCTGGCGAAACGTCAGGAAAGAAAATTCCAAGACCACGGTTACACAGCCCGGATAACCTACAAGAACCAATGAACTCTGGCCGTGAAAGGCTTCGACAAAATCTAAAGATCTCTCAGCTATGGGCTTCCTCATCTGCAGGGCTTCATATGGAAAGAGGAAGATCTTATCAGTGGCCACAATAACCAGCTACAGCTTAGGAAAAGGAGGCTAGGACCTACATATAATCCTCTTCTATTGTTCAATTTGTTTTACTAGGAGCCGTGGGACTAAAACCTGCTGTAACTGATGTCTGGGAGACTTCATTTTTGTTATAAAAATCTGCAAACATTCAACGTTTCTCTTAATAGGCATTTTACATCTTTTTGTAATATGCTTGCTGACCTACTTTGAAAACCCATGCTTTTCCTATTTCCCAGTTACAATGTACACCACCACAGAAACATACAGCTGAAAAAATATACGGTAGTTCACCTGGCCCAGCACTTCAAAACTGAAGAGCTCTTATTCCTGCCACAGACATTAGAATACAAATATTGCAAATTGCTTTTCTTTTGTGTTCGACCACAAATTGAAAGCCATTTTTCTTTCTTTATGGCTTCACTTGTGCGAATTATCTGTGGACGTTTTTATAACTGACTGAGCACTTAGCAGTGGCATTTAGGTTTATGGTTGCCTGGTACTAAACAAAATGCTTTAGATAAAATCTGCTCAAGCATTCTGATTTGTGAGTGGATATTTAAAAGCTAACAGAAGCACTTTCTATTCTGTTTACACACCCAGTAAAATCAATCCTATACTCAAAGAACAGGCAATAATTAAAAACAAATCACACCCAAGATGGCCATTACTTAAAGTCAGCCAGAAAACAAGAGTATCTGAAGAAGTGAGCTGTGGCTCACGAAAGCTCATGCCCTGCCAGAAATTTGGTTAGTCTATAAGGTGCTACTGGACTCTTGCTCTTTTCTACTAGAAAACAAGAGGGGAGAGAATTTCTTCTGAGCATCATATCTCTGAAAAATGAAATGGCATGGCTCAAACAAAATGAATTTTTATACTGGTCAATTTATGACGCATTTTACCAGCAGAAATAAAGTAGATAAGAAAACTAGAGTTGCCAGGTCCCTCTTCGCCACCAGCGGGAGGTTTTTGGGGCAGAGCCTGAGGAGGGCGGGGTTTGGGGAGGGACTTTAATGCCATAGAGTTCAATTGCCAAAGCGGCCATTTTCTCCAGGTGAACTGATCTCTATTGGCTGGAGATCAGTTGTAATAGCAGGAGATCTCCTGCCACCACCTGGAGGTTGGCAACCTTAATAGGAACTGCTGTAGCTGCATAGCATCACAATTCATATAATTGGGTATATGAATCACAGGGTACAAGCAAGCAACCCCAACCAACCCAGGAAGTTGTGCTCATTCAGCAACACATTAATAAGCTAACAGTGGCAATTCCTCCCAGATGTAAAGGATGCAGAATAGGAGCAACCTGGAAGATTACTCCCCCCCCCCATGGTCTACAGTCACTGTTCTATGCAGCTGAAATATGGTAACAAATTATTGTGAAGACACGTCAGCTGATCATTTCCAGAACTTGTTTGACTGATCTCATACTTGTATTTTATCGACTTCAGCTATCTGAGCTAAACAATGTGTGCTAATAAATTATAAACATTTACAAGCTACCTAACCAACAAACATTTGGTACCTCGCAGAAAAACAAGGAACTCCCACCTCTTTCTTCAAGAAAATCCTAGATCAGCCTTGTTCCTGGGACATGTGCAGATAAGGCTGCCATCCTCAAGGCAGGGCCTGGGGTTCTCCTGGAATTACAACTGATCTCCTGACTATGGAGATCGGTCCCATGGAGGAAATGGCAACTTCAGGAGGTAGGCTGTACAGCATCACACCCCCACGGAGCTCCCTCCCCAAACTCTGCTCTCCCAAGGCACCACTCCCAAATCTCCAGGAATTTCCCAAGCTGGTGTTGGCAGCTTTTTATACACGAGAGAAGCAAAAACACCATCTTTGCAGGTGCCCTCCTGATTCCAAACAAAGAGGAAACGAGCAAGTGGGCTCCATGAGGCAAGGTTTTGGAGTACTGTGTACAAAGCAAGAGAGGGGCTCCAATTTAAAAAGCAAACGAGTTGGTTTTTATATGCAGACTTTCTCTACCACTGAAGGGAGACTCAAACCGGCTTACAGTCACCTTCCCCTCCCCACCACAGACACCTTGTGAGGTAGGTAGGGCTGAGAGAGCTCTAACAGAGCTGTAACGTGCCACGGTCACCCAGCTGGCTTTGTGTGTAGGAGTGGGGGAACAAATCCAGTGCACCAGATTAGCCTCCGCCGCTCATGTGGAGGAGTGGGGAATCAAACCCAATTCTCCAGATCAGACTCCACTGCTCCAAACCACCACTCTTAACCACTACACCACACTGTTGCGGATAAAGAGTGCAGAATTGTACTTCTGTGAGCGGCTTGCTTGTGTGGTCCCTTTCCCTCAACCACTTTTCTCCCAACTAGACATTTGCAGTATCTGGGTTCACACATGGGAAAACAGATATTGGAGGACAAACTGCACGAAAGTAAGCCGGCTGTGGAACCCTCAAACATTAAAACTGAGCATATACACACATCCCATGTAATTGTACCAGAGTCCCAAGCACACAAACCAGCCAGCGTATCTAGTTCAGCCTTGACGTGGTAGCTAATCCTAATTATTTGTGCTTTCTAATGTGGATCTAGCAAATTCGTCCACCTCAGACTGTGGCCTGTTCTCTTAGTGCCCCAAGACCTTCCTACGTTGTATCAGACAAAGAGCTCTGGACAGCTGAGCAAAAAAATCCCCTGAAAAGCTTACAAGTTTTGTAGCTTCTTTTTCTGTCTATCATAGAGAGGCAGCACCTATCCATCCTAGTTGTCATGGTGGTTCAGTTATGTGGGCTAAGAAACCACTTTTCCCTCTCTGCAGCTCTGCTACATGAAACCTTTGGTGATCACTGGGTGAGAGCCAGCGTGGTGTAGTGGTTAAGAGCAGTGGACTCTAATCTGGAGAACCAGGTTTGATTCCCCACTCCTCCACATGAGTGGCGGACTCTAATCTGGTCAAACTGGGCTGGTTTCGCCACTCCTCCACATGAAGCCAGCTGGGTGACCTTGGGCTAGTCAGAGCTGTCTTCAAGTTCTCTCAGCCTCACCTACCTCACAGGGTGTCTGTTGTGGGGAGAGGAAGGGAAGGAGATTGTCAGTTTGATTCTCCTTAAAAGGTAGAGAAAGTCAGTATATAAAAACCCATTCTTCTTCTTCTGAAGGACCCAATGGAAATTTCCACTTTCAATGCAGCAGGACAACTAGCACTAGAATCACTATTTTATACTTCTAAAATTAACAAACAGGGTAACAGCTTATTGCTTCCGTTTCAGCTGTTATCAGTCTAAAAACACTCCCAGGTAAGCCAATTTTAGATTGGGAGTAATTCAAACCATCCTCCTTTACTCGAAGCTCTCAAAAGAATGCAGCCGTTTCTTGAGAGCTTATATTTAAACAGACTGTGCTAATGAAGGATGTTTTTTCTTACCTCAGATATAAACATGTAAACTGTCCTGGCATCTGTGCATATACTGTGATGTTTTACTAACTGCCAATTCAGTAGGATATTTATTCTGCTCATATTTTAGTTAAAACAGTCAAATCCTATGTACAATGAGCTACACAAAAATATTCTAGAAGAGAAATACTCAAATGAAGCTTAGTTTAAACACTGCATCAAGCACTTGTCTTGCTGTAATGAGCGGAACATATATTCACCCTGGTAACATGAGTATAGATGAGAGATCACAAATATGTAACACTTTCTCCTTCAGCTGCTTCCCCGATTTCTTCCCCCCCCCCTCAAGATTTCTCAAAATTGGGAATTTATTACTACAAGATGTGAAGATGACCACTACCTTAGAGGGCTTTTTGAAAAGGAAGAAGAGTTGGTTTTTAAATGCCAACTTTCTCTACCACTTAAGGAAGAATCAAACCAGCTTACAATCACCTTCCCTCCCCACCACAGACACCTTTGTGAGGTAAGTGGGGTTGAGAGAGTTCACAGAACTGTGACTAGCCCAAGGTCACCCAGCTGGCTTCATGTGTAGGAATGAGGAAATTAACCCATTTCATCAGATTAGACGCCACTGTTCATGAGGAGGAGTGGGGAATCAAACCCAGTTCTCCAGATTAAGTCCACCGCTCTTAACCATTCCACCATGCTGAAGAAACAAACTAATTAACGCAAGACAATCAACTGATATTAGCTATAATAGCTAAATTGAGCTTTCCTTTAAAGAGGCAGCACACTTCCGAATACAAAATGAATCATCTTCATTCTTGCGAGTGAATACCCAGAAGCATCTGGGCAGCTGCTGCTGGAAACAAGATGCTATGCATAGATGGATTTTGGTCTGATCAAGCAAGGCAATTCTTATATTCTTAATGGCTAAATGGAAAAAATCCTAAGCGTTTGGCTGGGCACAACACAGTAAAACATTTCTAGTTGTGTGGGCTGCCTCAGGAACTTGGATACTCTAGCATTCTATTAATCAGGTTGTCAGTCAAATTTCATAAGCAACTACAGGTAATTTAATGTTGACTTTATAAAAAATAGAATGGCATATGGCTGAGAACATTACTGCAGGAAAAATGTAATGGAAAGAACAAAGATGAGTGATATGCAAAGAATTATAATTATTCAAGGTGACAACAGTCACTTCATCAGAGCAGATTTCCCCTATGAAAGCCTTATTCATAAATCACTGTACAGCAGGGTGCAATAACCTTGTACTTTTAAGTTGTTGGAAAGTTAGAGGTTAACCAATTTTATAGTCTCTCATAATATATTATCATTTTAAGTACATGAATAGTTAATTCAGTAGTGATCTGTAAAATATGCAGTACATGAGGAACCAGAAATGGGTCTTCTTCAACAGCTCTTCACTGGTGACAACAGCACTTCCTTGTTTCCTATATTTTTGGCTTAATCTTATTTGTGGCTGCAAGAGTTTACTCCGCTGAGTAGAATTTTATATTAGTTTCAAGAAGGTCTAATGCATATAAATACATAAATCTATTTCCCAAAGTTGATTCCTTTGAAATGTGGTGTTGGAGGAGAGTTTTACAGATACCGTGGACTGCCAAAAGGACAAATCAGTGGGTTTTAGATCAAGTCTGAACTTTCCCTTGAAGCTAAAATGACTAAACTGAGGCTATTGTACTTGGGTCACATTATGAGAAGACAAGAGTCACTGGAAAAGACAGTAATACTAGGAAAAGTTGAGGGCAGCAGGAAAAGAAGAAGATCTAACATGAGACGGATTGATTTTATAAAGGAAGCCACGGCCCTCAGTCTGCAAGACCTGAGCAAGGCATTTTGGAGGACGTAAATTCATTGGGTTGCCATGAGTCGGAAGCAACTTGACAGCCCTTAACATACACACATTTTCCAATTGCATACAACTGAGCTCCTATCCAGGGAGTGATCTTAAGCAGGTCTACTCAGAAGTAAAGCCCATTTTATTTAGTGCAGCTTACTCCCAGGAACATGTTCTCAGAATTGCTCTGCCAGTCACCTATACAAAAAGAAGTACGGTAGCGCTTGTGGTTTCTGCCTTAACAATTGTAAGCAAAGAACAAATTTTGTTTTTAAAATATAAGATGGTTATTACCAGCAAGCAAAGAGGAATAACTTCAAAAGTCTCATAGCAAGCTACTTTGCATGGTCTCCAATTATTTGTTCTTGGCTTCATCACTAATGTACAAGTCACGTTACTGTCCTTCAACATCGCAGGAGAGCTTCTCTCTTTTCCTTAGAACAATGGAAGCAGTATGATTACTGTAAGTGTATAAACCCCATATTTGAACTTAAACCAAATGTGACCATTGAGCACTGAAAAGGTGATTCACATGCTACAATTACAGTACATTTTCAGACACCCAACATTTATTCAGCTAAAGTCTATTTTCCAGTGGAGGAATCAGTCTAAACAGCTAAATAGTTTTCCAGATCTATATTTATAAATGGTTAACAAAGAGTATATAGTCAGAAAAATTGTATTTACCAATGGTATCATTTTTAAAACTACTAGTTAAGTAAAAGGCAAAGCACCAAGAAAGCCTTTTTATGCTTAGATTCATTTATAAGAGTTTAAGATTAAGTTTAAATACAAGGGTTTTCAACATCCAATTATAGTACTCTATTATTTTAAATGTGCTTATAAAACAGCAGAGTAATATGCACCATTTAATTATAGACATCTATTTTAAATATATTAAATGAGCTGGTATAATTATTCTCTTGATTTAGCAGTGTTTACAAGTTGTATGTCAGTAGCTGAACAGAAGAGGGTGCGTGTGGGATACAACCCTAACAAATGTGGGACTGTCATGGAAGAGCAAAGGTT
Source organism: Euleptes europaea (assembly GCF_029931775.1). Classification (NCBI taxonomy): domain Eukaryota; kingdom Metazoa; phylum Chordata; class Lepidosauria; order Squamata; family Sphaerodactylidae; genus Euleptes; species Euleptes europaea. The sequence goes on from NC_079316.1 coordinate 80,250,008, forward strand.
GTTATAGTTGACTGTTGACTAGTGTTATAGTGAAAAAAAGTTGTACGATCCACATCGGTGCCAATGGATTCATATTAACACTGTCCAAAACACTTCCCCCACAAAGGTCATAACTGAATTCTCTTTATTTTTTTAATTAAAGTTGGAAGATTAAATCATCAGTTTTAACTATTTTAAATAGTTACTGCATCCGTTGATTAATACTCTAGTCTTAACAACAAATGAACTGTAGCAAATTGGAGAGAATTAATTTTAGGTTTGAATTTAAGCGACATGAAAAATTATTCAGCCATCACTCTTAGTGCAACCCATTCATCAGTTTTCCATATGCTGACCTGTTTTAGCAGCATCTGATACTTCATTACCAAGCTGACGCATAGCTATTGTACCATGTCAGAGGAGTTAAAGCCATCATTCTTAACATTTCACTTGTGTTCTTGATTTCCAGCTATAGTATTTTAATTAGCAATAATCAACCATAGCTTAAAGGCAGCTAGAACAGTACTCTGTATCCATAAAATGAATGGATCAAATATCTATAAAGCTATTAATTCTGAAGGCCAAGCTTTTACAATACTTAAAATATAGTGTACACATTTTGGAATACAGGACCATCTTAGCACTTTCCAACACTAGTCAGCAATGCACAGGCAGAAGCTTTATTAGAGCCAAGATAGTGGGTCTGACGGCTTGCTTTTATTTCTGCTTGGGAAGCATAATTATTCTTTTAGAGCAACATATGGCAGAACACTTGCATCTACCAGTATAGGATTAAAGAACATCATACCTCAAGAACTTAATATATTTTAAATATATACTATATACTAAAGGTCAGTCACCAACATTACTGAAATTAAGCTTTCGCTCACAAGTGTTGTATTTCCCTAATTTGCACTCAACATTTTGGAATTGCTCCCAAGGGGCATGATGAGGACATAAACCAGAAAAGAATTTAGAGCTTACTGTACTAAATGAAAAGCTGACATATGGAACAGTTTTCAGAAGCATATACAGTAAATAAGAAACAAACACTTCTCCCAACAGTAATACTAATGTAGAAGTCCCCAAAACCCCAGGACAACCAGGTAACAATTGAAAGCAGAATTCTTCCAGAAGTAATTAGAACAACAGATTGAATGTTGTCCTATAAGACAACCTTTAAACCAAATGGGATGTTTGATGATGGGAATGCTGTAGTATTTAACTGGGAAATATAAACACAGTTTTAAAAAGGTAATAATTATGGACAACAGCTTAACATTCTTTCAGAGAAGCAGGCAGCTGTACCATACTGATAAAATAGAAAATAGGTTTCTTCTCAGTTCGGGCAGCTGTCACTATCAAATGTTTTGTACATACTGAGACTGTTTACCTTTATTTCCTTCAATTAAACCCTGACTTTCTCCCCAGCGAGGACCCAAGGCAGCTTACATAGTTCGCCTTTCTTCCATTTTATTCTCATAACAACCCTGTGAGGTAGGTTAGGCTGAGAGAGTGTGACTGGCCCGATGTCACTCAATGAGCAATCATGGCAGAGTGAGTATTCAAATCTGGCTCCCCAGATCCTATTCTGACAGTCTACTACAAATATCTATACAAAAAGGATTTGAGACCTTTCTCCATTAGTACTACTTGGCTCGCTTATATAAAACAATTCTATTGGATACAGAATCCAAATCATAGACTGTGCCACATTCGTTCTGTGGTGTGCTGATCAAACAATGCGGCAGATTTACAAAAACAGCCTGTTAGTATTTTACCATTCACCCCACGCATCCTTCTTATGACCACATGCAAGGATGGCAGTGATTATTAAAGAGTAATTATTTCTTGAATATCACTACTCAGGCCTAAATATTGATAAACCAGCTAATTCCCCCCCCAGTTCATACACGAAGAAGAAAACATTCAACACCAAATTGCCTAATTTGCTTGTTTCATGAACATATTAAGCAGCAATGTAAGAACAAGAATTGTGTCATGGGTTGTTCCGAATATTAGTACCAGTTAATCGAGTCAAGGAGCCCACCATTAAAACGTCTATAGTTTTTTTCCTGTGCTATGAACTTCCATTAATTTTATTCATGTTGGTCATCAGGGCTTACCCCTAGTGAATCCTGGAATTAGAGTTTGATAAGCATGCCAAGAATTCTGTAAGTGACCCCTAACCCCCACCTTCAGAACTACACAGTTCCTTGGACCTTTACAAATTTTAACCTGACATCTACGCTACCAACTACCAATATGGCAGTCCATATATTGCTAGAGGCAAATTATTATCCTTCACACTTAATAGAATGCAATGATAGAGCAAAATCAGCAGAGCTGTAATGGCTCAAGAGAAGTCTGTTTCTGATATCCACCCATCCCCCTTGGCTTTTAGGCTGCAGAGACTGACTGGCAGATGAGTGTACCCAGCTCCTCCTTCTGCACAGAAAAACCAATAGGAAATTAGCAACTCTCCCTTTAAACAGAATGAAGCAGCAAAATTACATTTGAAGGCATAGCCTAACCCTCTTGATTGAACAGAAGGAAACAGCATTCTGAATACCTGAGAAAGGTTTATACTATACCACAAAATGGTGATTTGTATTATAAGCATGATTTATATTATTGATTGCACACGTTTAATAAGATGTGACAGTTTCTGCTTTGGGCTGTATTTCTTTAAAACCAGAAAACACAGGTCATTTTGTTGCACTTTGAAGAGTATTCTAATTTATATATTTGGAAGTGGTCATTATAGCGCCCAAACCAAAAAAAGGTGTTTCTCTTCACCGATCATGACATATGATACAAAGTGAAGTGCACCTGACAATTTATTCGACCAAGAAGGCATTTCACACCAAGACATGTTCCACTCTACATTAAAATTTCAGAGCTTCTATTTCCCCAGTTTCAGTCATTGCAACTGATCTGCCCTGACATCTTAGATAACAAAACCACTGAAGGACACTGCAGCTTTAAATATTTCAGGGCTTATGTAGCTAGTAAATAGGCTCCATTGCAATATGGCTGTGAAGGTCGTGTCCTATTGAATCTTCCCTCTAATAATGTACAAAATTGAAGTGTTCCCCCCCCAAATACCTTCTCTGCATTTCTTAATCTTGTTGCTGTCACAAATTTCCTTATTGAAAGAGGATGATACTGAACGCTTTCAACACACACCCAAAACTCCTCCTGAATCTATTCACACCCACACCCTAAGCACAGACTGTATCATGATTACACTTCAGCATTTTATTCGCTTGATTTTGCAAACACGATCCTGTTGAACTTCATTTCTTTGTATTAATAAGGAGAGCTCTTTAAAGAAAAAAGGTTTAGCCCTTTAATGCGGAAAAGGTAATTAACCGGATTCCTCAAGCGTCCATGGCTTTAGTCAGCCATTTAGTTCAAGATTTTAAGCCATCTAACATTAAGGTATCTATAACACTGCCATATAATCAAATATTTTAGTAATTCTGTAACCCATCAAAATGTATAATACATAAAGCACACAAGCAGTGGAGAGGAATGGTAACAGAGAAGGGCATCGTCCAGCAGCAATTATTCTTTCAACACCAGATTTAAAGGGAACAAGAATTAAGTCTGCAAACATCATTGGGCATGACATATGTGACTCGATGTTTGCCAAGACCAACATGAATGACTTCAGGGAAGATGGGTAACTAACACAGGCATGAACTGGAATGGCAAGACGATATTTGGTTTTAGCCAGAACTGAATTACAACACAAATACTGAAATATGCATCCATCCCTCCCCTCAACCTTTTGCATTCAATAAAAAGACTTTACCTGAAAAGGCAACAGATTGTTGCCATTATCTGTCCTGAAGGCGTTGTCTTCCACCCAGGATTTGGGAGTTAGGGGAGCAGCCCTTGGGAACTTCGGTGGAGCAATGACATTGCTGGAGAAGGGCTTTTTCAGAGGCGAAATGGGATTGAGTGGGGACGGTACCCCAACTCCAACCCCCACCCCAACTCCCACACCTACTGCCCTTCGAGGGTCCCTGCCAGCTTGCAGCCCACCCCAAGGATTAGAAGGAGTACTCCAGGCTGCGTTTTGGTGGTTATTCCAACTGGAAGGGGAAGAGGTGGAGGCTGAGGAGGAGGAAGGCTTGCTGGTCATGATGGGCTGATGGCTATAAGCGGCATTTCTCTGGGCAAAAGGTGCCTGGTTAGGGCTAACCGGGGATCTCCTTTGCTGCTGTTGGGCTTGCTGCTGCTGTTGCTGCTGTTGGTGGTGCTGAGTCTGAGCTAGGCCGATCTGGGGGGAGAAAGTGCCTCCAAAAACAGGATTGACGTGATGAGGGAAATTCTGGAAAAGCATTGTCCCATTAACTGGGGTAATCCCTTGGAAAAAGCTATCATCCACAGCATTTGTGGTTCCAGTGGACCAGGTGCTTCCGAAGGAGGGAGACAAGGAGGTGCCAGCCGTAGGTTCCTGCTGAGGCTGGTGAAAACTTAAGCCTGGCAAGATGGGGGACTCCATCTGCATCTTTTCCTTGCTATTTTGGGCAGGAGCCGATGAGCCGATGCTAGTCGCTGGGTTGCTGTCCTCCGGTTTGGGTGTCTCTGAAGCGATGGGCGTAGAAGGGGCTTCTGCTGCGGTTGGATCTTGCTGCCGCTGCTGCTGGGCTTTGCTTTTGTCCATCAGTAAATCATCCTGCATGGTTTGCGCAGCTGAAACGAGAGGGAAGGGGGGAAATCCCACAAAGACAGGTTGTTAACATTCATACAGCTGCTTTAGCCTTCTGCTTGCTCGCTAGAATTCTACTGCTCTAGTACAAGGCTGCCGCAAGTTGCAAGGCAAATACGTAATCCCCCCCCTCCCGAGTAAGCTGTTTCAATCAGCGTGATCGCTCCACGCCGCCTCTAAAAATACATTTGAAGACGCTTCACCCTTTTCGATGCCTTGGTCCCCTTCAGTGTAAAAGAAAGATGTGCTTGTAGGGCAGAGATATACAGCAATTTCGCCACGTCTCTTTCTTTTACACCGGAACTAAGAGCTCTCGCCCTTCAATGAGAAACTGATTCTGGTTCCTGTTTTTCCGGGCACCCTCCTCCTCCTCCCCTGTTATTTGCATACGTCAATAAATACTGCTGCGTCCTTCAGCAAGGTTAAAAAGACAGCAGCCTTTAACTCTTCCCCACCCCCTTTCCTATGAATAGACTTTTAAAGGAGCCGGCTGCCTATTTTGCTTAATCAACAAACCGGTTCGGTCAAACGGTTGAAAACTGCTCAGAATGACGCTTGCAAGCCTCAGTCACGCGCTCCTCTTCCTAAACGACTCAAGGAAAAAGCCTATCCTGTACAAATCACAACGTCCTGTTTTGCCTGACTGAACAGCCTTAAGCTTTCCCCTTCTTGCCATTCTTTCACGAAAAGCAGCTTGCTTCACACAAACCTTTTTCCCGTTGTTTATCCCGTGCTCTTTCCAGAGTAATGGGCATGAAATTTAATCATTCAAGAGGGGTGGGGGGGAAACACCCTGCGCGAAAATATACCGGCGTCCTGAACCCCGCATAACACTGGCGCAAGTATTCACGCACTAACATTTATTTCCCTGTAGGCAACCTACAGAAGCTTTTTTCCCCCCACACGTTGCCCATACGAGACTAATTAAAATGAAACCGGCGAGATAATCACGAGGTAGCAGTCAAAAATAGGACGAGATAAAAATATGAGGATTCACTCGCTCATGACCAGCAAGGAAGCTATCAGAGGAAGACTAACTAGATACACAGTTAAATAGGCCGAATCAAAGGCAGTCGTCCCGATAAGACGCTAAACAGAGGCACACATTAACCAGGTTTATTTCAACAAAACGTATTCGGAATCAAATCTCCCTCGCCGACACACAACCATATTCCTTAAATCGCTCTTCCTTGCTCTGCGACAGCCTCCACTAATTAGCCATGATGTTAAAACAGCAGCTGCTTTAACAGTATTGAGGACTGTGAAGGTGGCAATTTCCTTTCTCCCATGTACTAAATTCAGAAGACGCCTGAATTGGAGACGCTTCTAAATAAACATAGTATCGGGGGGGGGGGGTGGAGTATGCCCTCTACAGCGAGGATCGATAGCGACGATATATCCCAGCAAGGAAGTTTGCAAGGTTATTTTCCAGATAGCTTCTCTGTGCACACCATCTCTAAAATGATGGAATTTGGACAGGGCATAGACGCTAAATTCCTAACCCCAAAAAGGAGTAAACGAGCGCATCTGAGGCACGCAGCTCTGCTGCTGCGGGGGGAGGGGGGGAGGGGGGGAGGGGGGGGAGGGGGGGAGAAACCTTTGAAAGCAGTTTAAGACAGCACTGCAGTAAACCATCATACTACGGGCTTTGTGTAGTTTTCCATTAGATGCACTCCCAGCGAAGTCATCGCCACAGTGAGGGTTGACAAAACAAATACAGAAGAGGTATACAATAAGGAGCAACCAGGTAAATTGTCCTCCTTTTTAACGACCGGTTTAGGTTTAGACACACCAATGCGAATATTAAAACTCCTCCTCCAAATTTATTAGGTGGCTGTAAACCACTAACTCATCGGGCAATCGCTGTCGGTTTAGATACGGTTTGTGAACTTCATTGTGAGACCCTACCTGGAAATGTTTGGGTTTTTTTTTTTTTTTTAACATTATTACTTGTACGTAAGATTTCACTACAAAGCCCACCCTTCCTGTCAAGGTCAAACTCTACGGAGAAAAACAATGTTTATTTGAAAATCTAGCCAGCCATGTATCTACCATCGGGCTAATATGCGGCGCCTCTTGATCCCCCCCCCGTATGTATTTGTTCCAGTCTTAAAGTAATATCCCCGTAACAATAATATTTCGTTTGCATGCAGTAACCCAAGTAACCAAGGCAGAATCGCTAAGAACAATTACCTTTTGAGTATTCTGTATTTAAAGATCAACAAAGGTAAGGGACAGTGAGTCTATTTCCTTCTTTCAGATTTGGTAATATGACAAATAGAGATTGCTCTGGCAAGAGCACTTTGACAACTGTAAGCTTAAGGCGCATGTCCACCCACGGAATTGTGGGCATTGGAGTCTTTTCTTGAGCAGAGGCAGGCTGGGAAATCAGTGCTCAAAGCTCAAATACAAGCTAACAAGAAGGAGCGACTGCAGCTAGAGAGCCACGCAGCTAAAAGCCATTCGCTTGCTCTTCAAAAAAGGAAATTAGTTTTGGAAGCAAGCCTGTTTGATCTTACTTTACCCATAAATTAAAGCACTATAGGTTCTTACTTTTTAAAGCAATTTTATTCATGTTTAAATTAAGATCAAACAAAAAATAGTGATGCAAAACAAGTAATTATAATGCCAGTCCCAAAGTGGCAAATTGGGTTTCTTTCATTTAAAAGGGTGGGCATACACACTCGATTGCCTTGGAGAATCAGGCTCAAAAATCAATCTAACACCAACCTGTGTCACCATCACTGGCCAACAATATGCCCCTGGGGAATTTTACCAGCTAAGCATATTTCCAAGCATTTACCTTCTAATATCAACAAAGATATTTTGTCTCTGCATGTAATTTGATTTTTTTAGTTGTCCTGGTTTACAACAATTATTTAGACTCGTTTTCCATCTAAGCAACTTCAGATTTGTGGAATCACAAAATGGAGGCACTTTAGATAGAAAATGGCAGTACATGGTAGTATGCAGAACCATATGACTTTATAAATAAACCAAAAGAAAAAGAGGCAGACCTCCAAACGTAGCATTATTGGGGCATCAGTATGCTCCTGAACATTGAGGGCAACTGGGTGTCAGTTAAAGGGGGGTGGGAAGGGAGCAAGATGAGAAATGAGCCTCCTCGTGCCCTTGAGAGCTTAGAAAATACCACAGGGAGAAATTTTGGAAAGTGGGATAGAATTTTCAAATTGTTCCCCCTTCCTATGATTCCTCTCGAGGACCCAGCTTGTTTTAGTCTTAGTCCTACAACTAAGAACATATATTTCTACATATATTTGGTCAGAGTACATTAAGGTAAAAATGATAAAGCCACCTTTTTAATATTAATTTAATATTAAAACATTTTAATACTAAAAATATTTAATAGCATACACCAAAATGCCCTAGAAAGCATCTTGGCAACGATTAATTTGGCTAACTAAACATAATAAAACATTTAAAAATGAAATAAGCATTGCTTGTCAAAATGCCGTATGAAGATCAAAGTTCCGTTTCTGCCCCATAAGGACTCCCCTTCTACCACCCACAGACCTAATGTCATTAACTCAGTCCGAGTAATTAATGTACATCTTTACTAGAAATGACTTTAATTAGCTATCTTCCTGTATTATGATCAAGAATGGAGCTTTCATAAGCCAAGTAATAAAGACCTCTGTACATTTCCCCATATTAAATCAGCTATGTAAAGAAGGGGCAAAAAAGTAACGGCTTTCAAAGAAAATACTGAAGGGACCAATAAGCATTGTGCTTCAGAGAATCCTTGGGGATGACAAGGCCCTGAGAGTTTTATGCTTAAGTAGTACAAAGTGCACAGTTCTGTTAATAATATGCAAGGAGTTATTATGTAAACAACTAAGTTAGGTTTCACTATGGCAGATCTCCATCATGAGTTCTGGTAACATGCCAATTGCCTAATCCACATGTGTTTATTCAGATACAAGTCCCTTTGAGTTCTGTAGGGTTTTCTTTAAGTAAACATACATAGGATTGTATCCTGTTTTTCCAGAGGACGTAAGGCCAAAGATTGGGCTATGAGAAAAGAAAATTTGATTCATGCATAAATTAGTGGTAATTAACATAAAGTCAGCCAAAAGGAAACTAGTTTAACTTACATAATTATGATAAACAAGATTTCTTAGTAATACATAAAGAGGACACAAGTATCTGGGTCAGTGTATACTAGGCACGAGGAAGTAATCACAGGTAAGTTAGACATGTCACAAATACCAAATGAATATTGTCAAAGGCTTTCACGGTCAGAGTTCATTGGTTCTTGTGGGTTATCCGGGCTGTGTAAAAATACCAAGACCACGGTTACACAGCCCGGATAACCCACAAGAACCAACCAAATGAATAGTTTGCATGCACTTCTAATAATGGGGATGGTGCAATATAAAATGGGAATGAGTGAAGTATTTATCATACACATTACTAAAAACGGGCTGATTAAAGCAATAAAATGTGATGGTTTTTGTAGTACAGAGTATAGTTATTTGGGCCCTAGAATATTGTTTTTGAAACATGTGGAGTTTGTAATTTCTGAAAATGTCAGTATTTGTGGAAAAGAAGATGAACTAGCCAACAGCTGTTCCTTCTAATTTCTCCCCTGATCTTTTCATCTGTCCTCTTCCCCTTCTTGCTACAACAAACAAGAGACATCATTTCTCCTGCTGCAGACAGAGAGGGTTGGCTCCAGGTTGGGCCAGGCAACAAGACCAGCAAAGGGCTCATTGCCTCAGCATTGTCACTTTACACAGAACACCCAAGGAGGAACTAGGACATGTGAGGAAATTCTCAGTTTGCATGCCCCACCTCTTTCAGGTAAAAGAGATTGACTGATTATACCTTGACAGAACACACCCCTAAAGTCTGGAGCTGACACTGCAGGAAGTGGACAACAAAAACAACCAAATAAATATAAAGACTTGGGAGAAACAAGGTGGATCAGCCATGGCTACCCTGTGTTTTACTTAGTTGACACTGTCTACACGAAATCTCTATGTTGCAATGTGGCGTGCATAAATATTAGTATGCAGAAAATACACTTAATGAGAAAACAAATGAGCAAGCTTTGAATACTGAAAATCACCACATATTAGAATCAATATTATTCTTCTAATACAGCCTGTTTACCAGTCATGTGATTTCCAGAGCTATTACAGTCTACAACAAAGAAGTCAATTCCACAAGAGTTCTAATATTGGCCCATTCACAAAAAGTGCTATACAAATTATAAATGCTTTTGCTTTCACTGTTACGTGGTACTGTTTACCAATAATTTTAATAGCAATGGAAGCACCAATATAAATTATTTTTACAAAAAATAGGTGGGAGAACTATTGCTCATCAATGAGAAACAGTTAAAGGTTAGATCCTGATCATGGTGGAAGCTCTAGGTTTTTTGTTGAGTTCACTAACTAAAGATGCTACAGCGTGGTGTAGTGGTTTGGAACGGTGGACTCTAATCTGGAGAACCGGGTTTGATTCCCCACTCCTCCACATGAGCAGCAGACTCTAATCTGGTGGATCGGGTTGGTTTCTCCACTCCTATACATGAATCCAGCTGGGTGATCTTGGGATAGTCACAGCTCTCTTAGAGCTCTCTCAGCCTCACCTACCTCACAGGGTGTCTGTTGTGGGGAAGGGAAGATGATTGTAAGCTGGTTTGATTCTTAAGTGGAAGAGAAAGCTGGCATATAAAAACCAACTCTTCTTAATGGCACTAAAAGCTAGATGCTTACGTAAATTAGCACTGATGGTCAGTGATCACTAAGCAATGGGCAAACCTCTCTGGCTTGAGTGGGGGTTAGTCAATTAACAGAATATTTAACAATCTATACCCTGCCTTTGTCCCTCCCCAGTGGGGACCAGAAGCAGTTTACAACCATGTTCTCCCCTCCTACACTTTATCCTCATAACAATCCTGTGAGGTAGGTTAGCAAGATCCTTGTGAACAAATATGTATTTCAAAATCTCTTCCACGCCAGCACGCACTCTTCACAGGAGAAAACTAATCTTGTAAGAGGCTGTCCCCCTGGGAAACTGGAGGTACAAAACACTGCCACAATCAAATTCCAGCCTCAACACAGCCGGGGCTCCCAACAGGAAACAAGGGGTGGGGGGAGAAAGAGGGTCAGAGGCCATTTATGCAAGGGAGCTTTTGCCTTGGATTGGCCACTCTCTAGATGCACATTTTCCCCATCTGAATTCTCAAAACTCTGCCTGGGGACTTATTTTTGAGTTTTGAGAATTCAGATGGGAAAAATGTGCATCCAGAGAGTGGCCAACCCAAGGCAAAACCTCCCATGCGTAGGTGGCCAGAGTCACAAGCCCATTCGAGCCGAGACATTATATAAACCCTCATTCGCTACTCAAAGCACCCCTGCTTGTTGCCTTTAGCATTTTTTTTTTAAATTAAGGACAGGTATGTCCCCATCCTGTTGTATGGGGCTGTAAGACTCTTTTAAGTTAACAATGAGACTCAAAAATAAGCCCTTAGGCAGAGTTTTGAGAATTCAGATGGGAAAAATGTGCATCCAGAGAGTGGCCAACCCAAGGCAAAACCTCCCATGCGTAAGTGGCCAGAGTCACAAACCCATTCGAGCCGAGACACTATATAAACCCTCATTTGCTACTCAAAGCACTGCTGCTTGTTGCCTTTAGCATTTGTTTTTTTTTTTTAAATTAAGGACAGGTATGTCCCCATCCTATTGTATGGGGCTGTAAGACTCTTTTAAGTTAACAATGAGACTCAAAAATAAGCCCTTAGGCAGAGTTTTGAGAATTCAGATGGGAAAAATGTGCATCCAGAGAGTGGCCAACCCAAGGCAAAACCTCCCATGCGTAAGTGGCCAGAGTCACAAACCCATTCGAGCCGAGACACTATATAAACCCTCATTTGCTACTCAAAGCACTGCTGCTTGTTGCCTTTAGCATTTGTTTTTTTTTTTTTAAATTAAGGACAGGTATGTCCCCATCCTATTGTATGGGGCTGTAAGACTCTTTTAAGTTAACAATGAGACTCAAAAATAAGCCCCCAGGCAGAGTTTTGAGAATTCAGATGGGGAAAATGTGCATCCAGAGAGTGGCCAACCCAAGGCAAAACCTCCCATGCGTAAGTGGCCAGAGTCACAAGCCCATTCGAGCCGAGACACTATATAAACCCTCATTTGCTACTCAAAGCACCCCTGCTTGTTGCCTTTAGCATTTGTGTTTTTGTTTTTTTTAAATTAAGGACAGGTATGTCCCCATCCTATTGTATGGGGCTGTAAGACTCTTTTAAGTTAACAATGAGAAAGATCCCACCACTTCCCTCAAAAGGATATCTTCCCGTGCACGCGGGAGATGGAAAGTGGACTCTCTTACAAGGGGGGGGGGGGAGAAAAGGAAAGGCAACTGTTAAGAGTTGGGAAGAGAGGGAGAAGAGGGGGGGTTTTTCCAAAATGAGCCGCTGTCTCTTCTTCCCGTCCCCCTCCTTTACTAACTGGGGGAAAAAATAGCATACGGACGTGGGGGCATTAGTACCATCACACACCACGATGGGACATTCGCCTTCCCCACCAACAAAACTGGGGGGGGGGAGAGAATAACGAGGGGAATGGGGTGACAACAGCCCCCCACCCCTCCACAGACGTGGCCAGGGGCAAGGTGCTGACCTTTCCCGCAGCGAACGTCGCCATCTCGCCGCGTCCCCCGGCCGAAGACAAAAACCCCACCCGGCCCGCGCTCAGACACGGGTTAGGCAGCAACCGTAACGCGGGCACCGTTAGACGAAGGAAAGGGAGGACGGGGCGGGCGGGGGAGGGGGGGGCTTTAAATCCCCTCAGGGATAGAAAAGGAGAGGAACTACATCTCCCATGGTGCCTCGGGTGATCTCCGCAGTCTCTCGGTTTGGAGCGCGTGAGAAGGGCGCCGTTGAGGGAGGGGGCGTCCTCTGTGAGGTAAGAGCGCCCCGCGCGTGCGCGCAGAGGTCTCGCTCCTCCTCCTCCCCCCCCGCTCTCGGAGGCCGCGGCCTGGTTCTCTCCCCTCCCCCACCCCCTAGCTTGCTTTCGCTCGGCGGGCAGGCCCGGCTCGGCTCGTCCGGCCCCCCCCCCGCGCGTCGTCGGTTCGCCGCCCCTCAACGAAGCGACTCCCGCGTCCCCCCCCTGTCCCCTCCTTCTCCTCCTCCTCGGCGGGCGGCGGGCCTCGCTTACCAGGGCCGGCTCCTGGCGCCCGTTGTGGCGGAGCCCCCGGGCTCCCCGCGCCCGGAGAGGATGTCCGAGCAGGCGGGTTCGGTGATGCCACAGACCATGGACAGGTGAGGGGGGGGAGGGAGCGGAGAAGCGGGTTGGGTAACGGGGGGGGGGCGTCCAGGCCTCGCGGTTTGGGTGAGTAAAGAGAGGTGAGGGCTGAAGAAGCAGCAGCCGCCGCCGCGTTTGGCGCCTCGCATGCGGGACGGCCTTGGGTGCTCGCCTGGAAATGCCACCGGTGGTCTAAAAGCGGCTGGCGGGTCTCCGGAGGGGGAAGGAGGGGAAGAGAAGAAAAGGGGCCCCCGAGGGGAAGCAGAAGGTGGTCAGGGTCAAGGAGCTGGCTGTGGTGTGGCTTTGCGGGACTGGGTGGCCCAGGCTAGCCTGAGCTCGTCAGGTCTCAGAAGCTAAGCAGGGTCGGCCCCGGTTAGTATTTGGATGGGAGACCACCAAGGAACACCAGGGTTGCTGTGCAGAGGAAGGCACTGGCAAACCACCTCTGATAGTCAATCAATAAACCTTTAATGGCATATCCAACATTACAAAGAAGAAGAAAAACTCTGATAGTCTCTTGCCATGAAAACCCCCAAAAGGGGGTCGCCATAAGTTGGCTGCGACTTGATGGCACTTTACCCACACACACGGGATAGTAGTTTATTGACGTATATCCTAAAGGGTAGGAAAATAAGAACATAAGACCGGCGTGAGCGTGTCCTGTCTGTGCTTTTTAAAGTTAGTAAGCTTAGGACCCTGACCTGGATGGCCCAGGCTAGCCTCATCTCGTCAGATCTCAGAAGGTCAGATCTCAGAAGCTAAGCAGGGTCAGCCCTGGTTGGTATTTGGATGGGAGACCACCGAGGAAGTCCAGGGTTGCTGTGCAGAGGAAGGCACTGGCAAACCACCTCTGTTGATCTCTTGCCATGAAAATCCCCAAAAAGGGGGTCGTCATAAGTTGGCTGCGACTTGATGGCACTTTACACACACACACACGGGATAGTAGTTTATTGACGTATATCCTAAAGGGTAGGAAAATAAGAACATAAGACAGGCGTGAGCGTGGCCTGTCTGTGCTTTTTAAAGTTAGTAAGCTTAGGACCCTGACCTGGATGGCCCAGGCTAGCCTCATCTCGTCAGATCTCAGAAGCTAAGCAGGCTCAGCCCTGGTTAGTATTTGGATGGGAGACCACCGAGGAAGTCCAGGGTTGCTGTGCAGAGGAAGGCACTGGCAAACCACTTCTGTTAGTCTCTTGCCATGAAAACCCCAAAAGGGTCGCCATAAGTCGGCTGCGACTTGACAGCACTTCACACACACACACACCGAAAGCGAAGGCGGTGTTGGGCCCACAAAACTGGCCAGCAGCGTCCCACCCGCTGGAAGTCGCTTTCATATATTCATGGGGAGGTTTTTGCCTTGGTTTTGCCAATCAATAGGTGCACGCTTTCCCCATCCAAATTCTCCGAAACTCAAAAAGAAGCCCCCGTGCAGAGTTTTGAGAATTAAGATGGGGAAAGCGTGCACCTATTGAGTGGCAAATCCAAGGCAAAAACCTCCCTATGCATAAATTGTTAGATCAGGAGACATTCTAAACTTTAATAAGTTGAAAAAGTAAATGGTCTGCCCATTCAGTGGTTTGCTGTTTTTAAGTACTTGGGAATACTCGGACGGAATTAGGGGTGCTACTGAAATATATAGGTAGGGGAGCTATATAGTGTGTGTCTGCATAATTATTTTTCCTCTTGTTCTTTGCAACTGGCCTTCAGCAGTGACTACTAAACAGGCTTCATGCCCTCCCCCCCCCCCCCCAAAAAGGTTCCTTTGGTTCAGAATAGCAAGAGTTTGGGTGTTCTGGTTTGCTGCTTGAGGCACATAGGAAGATGTGCAGAAGAAAGTATAACGTTTAGGCTAGTTATGTTGCAATTGGAGTGGTGATAAGATCCAAGGAAAACAAAGAGCAAAAGCTGCCCGTGGAATATTTTGGTTGTTGGGCAACCTGAGAAAGGATTACTGTTGTCTTAGGATATGAACCTGGGTGTTTCTCTACTTAGAAAAAGAGCCACTGTAGTGGTTAGAGTGTTGCACTGTGACCAGGAGACATGAGTTCAAATCCCACTTTGTCATGCATTGAGTCCTATATAAATAGATAATCTCTCTCCAGCCTTGAGCTCTTCACTCTAACCTGCTATGTGTGTGTAAAGTGCCTTCAAGTCGCAGCCGACTTATGGTGACCCCTTTTTGGGGCTTTCGTGGCAAGAAACTCACAGAGGTGGTTTGGCAGTGCCTTTCTCTGCACAGCAACCCTGGTATTCCTTGGTGGTCTCCCATCCAAATACTAACTAGGGCTGACCCTGCTTAGCTTCTGACGAGATCAGGCTAGCCTGGGCCATCCAGGTCAGGGCAACCTGCTATACGACATTGTTTTAAGAGTAACATAGGGAGAGGGTAACCACATATTCTGCCCTTCCTTTATTGGACAAAGATCAGGGCAATGATTTAATAAAATGAAAAACATGGAACTGTTGTTGTGCAAATCATATGTTCGAGAGTATGACCATCATTATACAAGTAATTAAAGAAACTGCACTCTCTCCATTCCAGAAATTCCAATCTAGTTATTGGCTGTGTCCTCAAAATCAATACTGTTATCTGTGTTAGGTTTTTGTTTTTTGTCAGATTGCCTGAAATTTTATAGCTAACAAACCAAAAGGGAAACACATGTAGTACACTTCAGTAGAACAGGAACTACATATCAGAGTGCTTAATTTTAATTGGTCTGTTGATTGCTGACTTTATTTGTCATACGCCTTTCTTCTTCAGACTTAAGGTGGATTACAGAGTTATAAGAACACTGCAGTAAAAACCAGTATAAGCCGTATAATGAACAGTGTAATCAAACTGGATCACACAATTAAAGAACAGTGTAATATAAACAATATAATACATCCAGTACCTTGGATTTCATAGATAACAGGATCCAGTAAACAATTAGAAAAAAATGAGATAATTACAGTATAATATATCCTGTAAACAATGTGGTGTGAAGGTGGAGGGAAAGAAAACTGAAAACAAAATGAAAAACCTAGCATGAATATACTTATCGCACCTAGGTATTTGCCTATTTTGGGTGGCAGGGCCCAAATACCCACTCTTGCTTTTGGACCAGTGGGAGAAATGTGGGAGGCAGAAATGGTGATACACTGACATCACTTCCAGGTACAAACCCGGACATAATGTCAGTGCATCAGGCAATACTCTGGCATTGAAGTTTGGAGCATCACCTGGTGCGCTGATGTTCTGTCAGGGTTTTGACCTGGAAGTGATTTTTTTTACAATGTCTTTCTTAAAAAAACAAAAAACAAAGACCAACAATGGGGAAAAAACTCAAAATCCAGCAACTAAATAGAATTTTTTAAAAGTGAAGTGATGCTGATACGTTGTTTTTCTTCTATGGCTTCAGTCTTCTCAGCTTTATGGCTGTAGGTGTGACTTGCTAGCAGTGGACGGGGTAGTGTGCCATTAGCAAACTAAGAGCTTGAGTGCTTGGTGGGACTTGTAGGGCTCCTGTCTCCAACCCCCCCCTTCTGCTAGCTGTCATTCTGCAGCAGGACTCCTGTCCATGTCCAGAGAGCAGTCACAGTAATTGAAACATTGGGATGAATTTTAGGATGGAGGGTGTTTCTTCGCATCTCCCTGTCCCTTTTTGGAAACAGGAACAGACAATTTAGAATGGTGTGTTGT
The DNA here is from genome assembly GCF_029931775.1 of Euleptes europaea. NCBI lineage: Eukaryota > Metazoa > Chordata > Lepidosauria > Squamata > Sphaerodactylidae > Euleptes > Euleptes europaea. The sequence goes on from NC_079316.1 coordinate 80,266,674, forward strand.
AGTGTACAAAAAGAAACATAACAGAATCAAACTGCTAACATACACATAACCATACTTCAAAGATTACATAAAATAGCTTGCAGATAATCCCATACATATCAGCGCAGAAGAGTCTCTCCTCTGTCAGTCCCGTATCTAAGACGAGTCTTTATTATTGGTGAGTGTCCTTTCTGGGGCAACAGCAATCCCATTATTCTTCTCAGAAATGCGTTCACGTTTCATGTTAAACGCCTATATTTTCCAAGACCTGTGTTAGAGTTTGGTGTTCCAAACCTTGCCCTGCCTCTGAAGTTCCCTGGGAGTGCTAGGCTATGGCCTGGCAACCCTAACTGAACCCATCTGATGGTTTTTTTAAGGAAGATTTTGAATTCTTGCTACTTTAGGTTAAAGCAGAAAAGACGTTACAGCTAAGAGTAAATTATAGGATTTAGCAACATGTTGATTTGTCTGTAGGTTTGCAAGTCATAAAAAGTGTAGTGTATACATGGAGCTGCCTTATACTGAATCAGACGTTTGGTCTAAGTCAGTATTGTCTACAGTAGTTTGAAATACCTTAAAAAAAGAAAATTAAAGGTGTATCCTGCCTTAACAGCTAAAGTAAAAATCTAAGGCAGCGTATAACATTCTAAAATCACCCAACCTCAAAACAACTGAACACAAAAGCAAAGCGTATAAAGGGGTGGTCCATCATAAGTATACAGCCAACTGAAATTAGAGATGACTTGGTAAATAAGATCGTTTCACTCAGTATCTGAAAGATGTTAGTGAAGGCCTCCTTGGTAATGCTGTCCACAAACAGAAAGACACAACAGACAGAGCCTTGTTTCCTCAAGACACCCACCTCATCTTAGTGGGGGAAAGTGACTGAAGCAGAGCTCCTGAAGATGGCATCGGCAAACAGGTAGTTTCATATGGGAGGAGATGGTACTTCACATATCTTGATCTCAAGCAATTTAGGGCTTTATGGCTCAAGACCAGTGCTTTGAATTGCACCCAGAAGTGAACCCCAGGCATTAACATCTCTAGTAATACACAACATAATAGATATCGTGACAGAACAGTTATAACAAATTGAAGGAAATGTATCCACTGGGGAAATAAAACTCTCTACTTCAGATTCTTGATGAATTTCCTTCCTGTAATCTTGCCATGAAAACCCCAAAAAGGGGTCGCCATAAGTCGGCTGCGACTTGAAGGCACTTTACACACACACACAATCTTCAGGAGGAGTGTTGGGATCCAAACACTTTATGTTGATTGGTCTGTAATGAACCAGCAAGCCATTCTTACTTAATGAACAACCATGATAATGTTAGGTATACAACATTTAAATGGTGATGCTTCCTTTTTTTTAAAGGGCAAATTATTCTAAATATATTGCTTTGGAATAATACTGGGAAAATGACACATAAAACTATTTCAGTATCAATTCTATTATTTGGTAAGGGTTTTTTCATGTAGCATGAATGTCAGCATGGTGTAGTGATTAAAAGTGATAAACTATGATCTGCAGAAATGGATTTGATTCCCCACGCTTCCTTGGGGATTTGATTCCCAATAAAGCCTGCTGGGTGACCTTGGGCCAGTCACAGTTCTCTCAGAACTCTCTCAGCCCATGCAGAGGTAGGCAATGACAAACCATCTCTGAACGTCTCTTGCCTTGAAAACCCTACGGGGTTGCCATATGTCAGCTGTGACTTGACAGAACACACGCATACAGTATGAATGTCAGTTGACAATTCCCAGTTTCTGTCACACTTCTAGGGGCTTCTAGTGGAACACTGAACAATTTGACATCTCAAATCAAGTCTGAGGCTTCCTACAATTTGAAATCAGTTCATTCACACCTTTTTAGATCAAATAGTTTATGTGGACTAAGATTTGGTCATCTACTTGCTGCTGAATGTTGCAGAGTTCAGTCTACAAAAATCTGGAAGCAAACTTTAAAAAAGCCAACAAGAATTCGGTGATTCAGACTTGCTGAAAACAGAAACATTCTCCAAACTGAAGAGCTATAGAATTATACTCTAATACTCAGTGCCTGCATGCACTGATGCAGAACTTATTTGCAAGGACTATAGTTTTACTACTTCTTAATACATTAATAACATTTTATACAGAAAATAAACTGAAGGAGTAGCAGAATAACAAATTGAAAAAGATTTTGGATCTTGAAATTTCATTGTTAAGGTAATATTTCCTCGGGTTAGAAAAATGTTCTAAGTATAGCTATTCACACTTCTTGAAGGATTGATTTTGTAGACCAGCGGTTCTCAAACTTTTTTCGACGCGGCTACCTTGTTGGGCTAAAAAATTTTTGCGGCACAGCTACCCTTAAAGCGGTTTGAATACTTAGGAAAAGAAGAAAAAACAGTGCAAATTTAATGCTCAGTTGTCTTTAATGCGATGAATGAAACTGTTTGGATGAATTTTTCATTATTTCCTTTATGTTTATGGGAAATTTAGTTAATTTTACCCTCAAATCACTTGACCCAGAAAGATTGCTCCTGTATCTGTTTTTTATGTAAGCGTACGTTGAGAATTCAGACTCACAGAGATAAGTTGAAGTAAAACGCACAAGTAAAAAAAGAAAGGGGGCACTTGTTGCTCCTCTTCGGGGTCCCCAGCAGAGGGACGCGCCTGAGGTGGAAAGGAGAAGGGGGGCACTTGTTGCTTCGCCCCCCCCTCAAAATGGGGGAGGCGAGCCTGAGGTAAAAAGGAACGGGGGGGGGGGCTTTATGCAAATGTGGCAGGGGTCGCAGGTTACTTGGCAATTGTAAAAGGGGGTCGCGACTTGAAAAAGGTTGGGAACCACTGCACTAAATAATCAGTCTCTTAAAAGAAAAGAATACAAATTTACCGTCAAATCCACTGGAATCTTTTTTTTTTGCGACAACAACCCGATACCACTCGAAACAAATGACGCACAACCACAAAAATGGCCGAGTGGCAGACGTAGCATATAGACAAGGAGATAATGGTGTTGCCATGTTATAAAAATGGATTCTACTGCTAAATTGCTAAATCTTAGTGAAAATTAAATATTATTGCCGCGGCACCCCTGGCATACGCCGCGGCACCCAGTTTGAGAACCTATGTTGTATACCATTCAAATGAAATGTGCCAAGTAACTTCAGTTGATTGCAATCAGTATTTCATTAGCAGAAGGTACTCACAGGGGTGGATCTTTGCTAGCCTTCTCTTTTCCACAGCAGCCATTGGGGACCTTTGAGAAAGTATTCCCAGAGGTCAAGGAATCCTTGTGGACAGTAAGCCATTGGGCACAGGTGGCTACAATGAGGAGGGGTAAATGGGCAATATCACCGCCCCCCCCCCCCCCGCACCTTTGGCCCAATGAGAAGTATGCTAGAGGACATGCAGCACTTTGCACAAATGCAAAAGAATTTTTTTTCTTGATTTCCCTCCCTACTTCAGCCATAATGACTCCTCAGTGGCTTGAGAGAAGAGTTGCAAATGCTACAATGCGAAGGGAAGGCAGGGATAGATCCATGGGTGTTCTCTGCTTTGTGTGAAAATGTAGTAAAGGAAGGGGGTATGATTCCTGTATTTCTCAGGTTTTATCTTTCCCCCCCTCTTCCATAGAATTTTGACATACTGCTTGTGAAAACAGAAAAAATCATGGGTTCTGATTGTATTGATTTTCTTGTATTGCCTGTTATTCTGAGGGAATTTTCCCCAGTGAAGTTCACTACATCTGTACATGGGAAGCAGTGAGTAAAACGAAAGATAAGGCAACAGCATCTTTGTCAACAGTCTGCACTAGAAGTGAAATGACATCTTTATCAAAACACATTAGGTACAAGTTAAAAATCTGGAGTGAGCATCTTTGCATTTTCAAGGCATTTTAAAGAGAAGAGACTGCTTTCTGCATTTATTTATTGGATATGTTTATAGGCCACCTTTTTGTTGTTGCACATAAAGCAGTCTACAGTTCAGAATATCACATACATTGTAGTGTATGCAACTTAGATATAATCGCTAAGAAAAGAATCACCATTTAAAGACAACACTTTGACCTACGAATAAGTTGATAACTTTGCAGATAGAATACTGTCATATTTTGAGCTTCTTATTGAGTCTGAAAACACTCTTGAGTAGTCTCATTGAGGTTCTATGGCCTTGAATGTGTGCTACATTGGGGTACTTCTTTTGCTTGGTCCAGACAAGACTATTTATGTTCTATAACCAGGACATTCTGATGATGGTTGAGGAAGCATATTGGTTTTCATTCTTGGAAACCTATTAGACCAAAAAGCAAACTGTTATAAAAAGAATGGAATTTTAACCCTAACCATAGCTCAAGAATGAAGTCAAAGAAGCCAATATCAGTATCTTGGGTGTCTTTATGGTCATACTACTCTCTTTGTTGTGTGATCCTGTGGATGTGAAGGTGAAAATAGGATAATAGGTGAAGAAGGCACGAATCTAAGAGGCTGAGGAATGAAGGCATTTAAGAAAGGTTGAAAACGATTCAGAATGGTGCTGAATGGAGAAATGTTAGAGGAGAATATGGAGGAGAGGAAAAAAGTGTGTATGAAATAGTAGGTTGTGGGGGGAAAGGTGGTTTATGTTTGAAGGGGGGATAAGGAATTGCAGCAGGGATTAATAGGTTTGAGGGAGAGGTGGAAAATGGCCAGAGAGAGAGAGAGAGAGAGAGAGAGAGAGAGAGAGAGAATGGATAGAGGAGGTGTACATGGCTGGGAGCTGTATCAGCACTGAGAGGAGTGTGAATACCTGTGACATAGTAGGTTGTGTCCTGTAGTGTCAGATATGTGAATTCAAGATATACTGGTTATTCCCTACAAAGCCCTTCATAGCCTTGTACCCTTGTTTCTGCAGGACCACCTCTTTTGTTCTCTGTCATGACAGCTTTTCTCATTTGAGTGAGGCCTGAAGGTATCACCTTGCTAATGGGTAGGATTAACAGCTGCCTGTACATGTGCTTTCAGAGTCCCACTTTGTGGAATGACCTGCCTGAGAAGGGCAGGTAGGCCTCCATAGTTCTGTTACAGTGCGTTAAAACAGAATTGTTCAGGGGGGCATTTCTATAAGGCTGTAATATAATGGAACAGAGGGTAATTTTATAAAGGAAACAGGTTTGTGGTAGGCATCATTTTGCTCTTACTCCTCTATTCTCTACTTCTGTAATTCCACTTTTACAATGTTTATGACATATGATGTCTGATTCTTTTCTGACTTTTGAGAAGTTGTATTGTTTGTTGAATGTCTCATACTATTTGACTGCATTGTGTTGCACTGTGTAAGCTGCCTTGAGTCAGCAAGAAAGATGGGCTGTAAAAGTAAACGAATAAATAAAACATCAGTCATGATTGTTTTCTATTTTAAGTTGGTCAAATTGACGCAGGTTCATTTTTTTTCTAAATGCCAAAGCTTTCTCCTGCCTCCCCTGATCAGAAAACCTTTTGACTCGTGTAAATATGGAATTTCCTTTCAGTCTGACATATCCAGTTGCAATCTAGAATTCTTTTTGTTTTACTCATTATTTCTTGATGGTGGTGATCTTGGGGGCATTTATGATTTTAGGCAGCCCCTTCTCCTGACTCGCAATGGCTTCTGACAGCAAGCAAAGGAGAGCTGTATTATGCCACTTATCCCACATGGAGGGTAAAATCCCAGATCCTAGGTTTCTCCTATAGGACCTTTAAAAAGCAACACAAAGCAAATAGGAATTTTGCACAAGGGTGTAATTAAATATACTTAGATAAAGTTGTCCTGTCTGGAGTGCTTCTTATTTTTGTTGTCATGAGCCTGTTGAGCCTGTTTACCACTTCAGATCCTTTCTGGTTGAGTCCTTTGTGGCAGCTCCAGAATTATGAAATCCTCTCCCTAAGGAGGTACAGAGGACCACTAATCTGCCTGTCTTCTGTTAGAGACGTATGTTTACTCTTTTTGTTGCTCTTGTACGGCTGTGTTGATTATTTTTTGGTTGTCTGCTCATCAGGGTTCTTGTTAGCCAACTCGTATGGCTGTGGTTGGGAAAGATGACATGTAATTATTTAAATAAATAAATGGAGGGGATCTGGTATTGCTTACTTGTGGGAGTAATGGGTTAAAGGTCAAAAAAATGGTTTAAGTGATATGTTAAATGTGTAAGTGTTAAAGCGTGCTAGCGGAGTCTTTCTTTGTGAGACAGTGCTTTGGTATCTGTGGCCAGCAGCCTGTCTCCATCAAAGTGGTAGCTCTAGTCATTCACAGATGCTTGATTTAAATTACCTTTCATTGTGTTACTCCATGTGGTTGACTGTCTCTTTTCTCTCCTTCTCTGCTGCAAGGACATACTTACCAGACGGTCCTAGCCGTAAGATTTGAATCTCCCAGAACACTTAAAGAGTTAGTTTGTTGCAAGAATGTAGGACTTAGAGCTGTTGTCTTTGAGCCAAATCATATGACGTTTTCCTGATGCCCTCCTCAGGTCCACCATGGGGACTTTTCAAGAGACATGAGCTGTAAGTTCCGTACTCAGAACTCAATTCCCAGGTTGCGGGAGCCCTATTTGGATTGGGACTGTGGTGCACAGTGAGTAGGGGATTAAACCTTCCGCCTCCTATGCCATTTTTCCCACCTGAAGTGGCCCCCAGTAGCTGCTGTTTGCCCCACAGGGAAACTTATATTTACTGATGGCTACACATAGTTTTCCCCAACAGGGCAACAGCAGCTGTTCAGGTCAGGAAAATGGTGTGTGGAGGGAAGCTTAACACCTCTGTGTGCTACAGCCCCAATGAGAATCAGGTCCTGTATGCCTAGGAACTGAGCCCCAAGTATGAAACATTTAGTACTCATTAGATGGAAAGTCCTCCTGGTGGACCTGGAAAGGATGTGAGGAAAATGTGTAGTAAAGTCCTCAGTCTCTGGTTCTTTTCAGAGGGTTGGGGTCCAGCCAACATAGCTGAACTTCTTACTTTCCCCCATTTGACATTTGCATGAGTAGACTGTTTTTGAACAACACCTTGAACAAAGAGACAGGAGTGCCTGTAAATTTTGGCACTTTGCCTGAATTTAAATCTGGCACTAGCCAGTACAGAAATATTTGTTTGGGGGGGGGGGGTAGGGTTTGCCCACTTCGTTACTTTTTATAATTTTTAGAAGATTTCTGCTTTCTGCCTTAAATGCAGTGTATATCTTTAGAGGTTTATTGTTTGTTTTTGTAAATGGTAGCTTCTACCATTTGAAGGTACATCTATGCGTCTAGGGTTTCTCACTATGCCTATGTTGAGACCACAAAAGGGCGTAACTTGATACCAGCCAGGTGCACCCCGTGGCCACTGAAGCCAGTAAAGCACACTGACAAATATCATGGCCTAAAAGATCTCCCACACCTTTGCCACATATTCAACTGATGAGTTCTGGTGAATTCAAATGTTTATTTGCTGTGTTGTGTTATTTTGGTTAGTCTGAACAAAATGTATTACATTTTTTTTGTTTGGGGTTACGGTGTCAGGGCTTAATAATCGCTGTTGGGGGGGGATCGTTGGCTGTCTTTATAAGATGGTAGAATAGGTTCTTTGGAAGCTTCTGATATTCCAGATGTGTCAGTTATACTTTGAGTTTGGATCCTTGTTTGGGTCATGATGAGAGCCAAGCTGCAAATGTAGGAATTTGAACCAGAACACACTTACCCAACACCTATTTTAAGCTCTGTTTAAAAACAATTTAAAAGGATTTCTTAAGCCCCCAGTAGACTAACAAAAGCATGTATACCTAGCAAAAGAGGGGAAGTGTAGGCTAGTACCTCCAGATACTAGTGTGACCACACAGAGCATAATTGTTGGATTATCAGTTTTGCAATTAGAAGAATTGTTGCAATATATAGAAGTAAATACCTTAAGCTTTTTACATAATCAGTAGAAAACAAATCTTACTACAAGTAATATTTGGCATCTTTGTCCACATACAGTCTGAGGGATATCTCTTACTCAAAGGCAGAATTACTTTAACAGTTTTACAAAAATGACATTTTTCTCTACCTTCTGCTTTTCTTGGAAGATTTTTGGTATAATGAGCAAGTAGTATGATGTACGCAGACGAAGAGCAGTGGATGGTTATTTTGATTGTGATAGTAGTAGATAATGACAAGGCACAAAGTTCTAGCCTGGTGGTGCAATATGATAAGGAAGTTTTGTACAGTCTTTGAGTAGAACCAAGATTAAGCACTTAAACTACTGCTTAAAAATGCACCGTTGTGTACATAAGGTTGTCAGCAATAACACTAAAGTTGTCAGCAATAACACTAAGGATGCACATCAGTATATCTAATTCTCAACATGGTGAAATCTATGGATACCTAAATCCAGTGACTAGAGCCCTGAACAGACAAGAGCAATCGGTGCTCTGTCCAGGGTCTTAAGCCTCAACCATACAGCCAAGGTCATCCAGATCCTGGAGGATCTTCGGTATTTATTGAACAGAGAGAATCTCTTGCCATCTCAGGGGCTGTAACACCTAGGGGTCACTGTCGACACCAGGAAGAATACACCCTACTTTAGGAGAAGATCTGCAAACTAAGCAGCCTATCCAGATAGACAATCAGGTCAAAGTCTGCACAGATCATGACCCTGATTCGTCCCCAAGGGTTCATGATTTCATGCTTAGGGGCTGGGCCCTTGCTCAAAACCTGGGTTGCAAAAGAATAGAGAACACCCTAGCAGAGAGCAAGCCAAATCACACTTCTATTTGTTATTATTATTATTTCAAATTTTAAACCCACCCTCCCCAGCCAAGGCTGGGCTCAGAGCGGCTTACAGAAGCGTATAACGTAAGAAGGAGAAGAAGAAGAATTGGTTTTTATATGCAAACTTTCTCTACCAGTTAAGGAAGAATCAAACCGGCTTACAATCACCTTCCCTTTCCTTCCCCACAACAGACACCCTGTGAGGTAGGTGAGGCTGAGAAGAGTGTGACTAGCCCAAGGTCACCCAGCTGGCTTCGTGTGTAGGAGTGGGGAAACAAAGCCAGTTCACCAGATTAGCCTCTGCCCCTCATGTGGAGGAGTGGGGAATCAATCCCGGTTCTCCAGATCAGACTCCACCGCTCTTAACCACTACGCCACACTGGCTCTCCATTAAACAAGATAAAATATTTAAAACAGCATTTAAAATAGCCCTGTAAAATCAATAATTCAAAACAAAAAATCTAAAGGCACCCCTAAGGTGTAACATATAGCCACAGCCGGGCGGAGTGCAAAGCTGTGGAGGTTTGTCCCTCATATATTTGAACCAACTTTGGATTGGAAGAAGATTTTGAAGTTACTGTCAGAATGCTGCATCTGAAGGTTGTTTCACAAACAACATAATGGTGTGATGTAGAAGATCTCTCTTGAAACACTTTAATAGTCCCTGGATTTAGAGAAGGACAATTTCTAACAATAGATAGCCATGCACAGATCTTGATCCTGAGAATGTCCCTTTCATTTACTAGTAACATATGCTTATTTTGCTTAAAAACATTTTGTGACACACCCTGGATTTTTATCTTGGATTAAGAATGCAATCTTATTTCTAAACCTGGAATAATATTTTTAATGCAGGAATGAGCTTGAAAAATATATTAGTGCTTCTTGATCTGGTTTTTTAAAGGTAGCAAGGGAGAGCAGCCTGAGTTTTTGGCAACTGTGCTTCATTTAACTTAGCCAGCTGTTTCTATTTTAAGTTGCTGTCTGAGTAGCGACCTGATTCTGTACTGAAGTCAAGGTAATGTTTTATTCAATACAAGAAAATGGAAAATCTAGCAAGAAGCAAGATCCTTGTGTCAATGGTTTTATTTAGCTTTTTCTGCTACCGCTACTGTCAATACCAAGATAAAGATGATGACAGAAAACAAAGGATTTGTTATTCATTATTCATAACTTGCTTAAGAATATAAAGGATATCATGTGATTCTTTTCACTGGTCATTCATTGTTTGTGAGCAATTAAATAAAATGTTGTTAAAAAAGTGACAATCCATTGCCATGTGAAGTGAATGCAAAAATCAGTGAGAGTAGCATCCATTATGCAAGTAACCCACATATTTAGAACTTCAAAGTTAATCTTTAATGACAAATTCAAGAGTGTTATTTTGCAAGATTCTGGGGGTTACTGCACTTTGTATTCCCAGCGATGTATTTAGAGTTTGAAAATGTTATAAAAAACATCGCTTTAAAAGGGTTTTTGGATACCACGGCTTATAAATGGTTGGAAGACGTCTTCACAGCTAAAGGGGCCAAACAAAGTGCGAACAGTATTTTTTATAACGTTTTCAAACTCTTAATACATCGGTGGGAATACATAGAAAGTGCAAACAGTATTTTTTATAACATTTTCAAACTCTTAATACATCGCTGGGAATACAAGTGCGGTAACCCCCTATATCGTCATGTTATTCTTCTATCATCTGGATGAACTTTAGACCTTTTCTTGGTCTCAAGTTCCCGCCGGCCATTTCTCAGCTTCATATCAGTGGCCCAGTTCTCCAGTTGTTCCTCATTAGCAGTTGTGAGATGACCATCAAACTTACTGTAATTCAAACAAGCTATGGAAGATGGTGTGGATGCATTGTTTGCTTTCTTGTAAAATAATTCAGAACCTCCACCTGGCTTTTAATTTCTACAAGCGTAAGGATATTTTTGACTTTGATTGGAAGAGCATGTGGGCTCAAGGCCCGGGCACAGATGGTCAAATTACGATCTTGTGGTTACATATAAACCAAGCTGCTGTGTTCATGGATTTCAGAAAGCCTGTGTAGCTATTGAGCACTGTAACCTAAATAAGAAGGCCATGACCTGACCTGCACTTACTTGTAGGTAGGTTACATTTAAGTCATTTAAATTAGTATGGTTGAGAAGCTAGGTCTCTCTCTGGTTTCTCAGTGCTAACTATTCAGGCACTATATCCAAGGAATACATTCCACTTACTAATGTTCATGGTGGGGAAGAAGAAAAGGTTTTTTTTTTTACCTCGCTTTTATCTACCAAGGAGTCTCAAAGCAGCTTACAATTGCCTTCCCTTCCTCTCCCCACAACAGACACCTTGTGAGAAGGTGGGGCTGAGAGAGTTCAGAGAGAACTGACTAGCCCAGGGTCACCCAGCAGATTTCACGTGGAGGAGTGGGGAAACAAACCTGGTTCACCAGATCAACGTCCACCGCTCTTAACCACTATACTGTGCTCGGAGACAAGCAAAATTTGTACTTGCTCTTGCTCAAGTTTTTATGAAAAAAACTACCCTATTTAACTGAAAGGAAAACTAGGGTTTTCCCCCATATGTGTTACCAAGAAAAAGAGGGAGCTGTTGTAAATTTGCATACAAGTTCTAGTAATTAAAGTAATAATAACTTTAAAATAATTTAAGGGTAATGATTTTATGGGACTCATCTTAGATTCAGGGTCAATTTTCTTTCAAGTGAATATATGTGTTTTTCCTCTATCCAAATCATTTTGTATATATCTCTAGCTTCATCCTTCATATCACAATGAGCTTAGAGACACAAAATCAAAACGTTTTTGGCTTCCTTTTAAGGTGCAATATAGCTATTGAGATTTCCTATCCAGGAATAAAATGGGCACCATTATTTCTCCTAAAGCTGTCCTTACATTTTCAAAATAATGCACCTACAGAGTCACAAAATTTAAAGTAGAATTTTAGCTGGCAGTTGATATTTTGAATCCATGAAAAAACTAAATAGTTTTAGAAGGCTGTTCCTTTGTGAAAAGCCAAGTCACAGTTTTTGACCCTGACCTGGATGGCCCAGGCTAGCCTGATCTCGTCAGATCTCAGAAGCTAAGCAGGGTCGGCCCTGGTTAGTATTTGGATGGGAGACCACCAAGGAATACCAGGGTTGCTGTGCAGAGGAAGGCACTGGCAAACTACCTCTGTTAGTCTCTTGCCATGAAAACCCCAAAAGGGGTCGCCATAACTCGGCTGCGACTTGACGGCACTTTATACACACACATAAGGGATAGTAGTTTATTGACGTATATCCTAAAGGGTAGAAAAATAAGAACATAAGACAGGCCATGCTGGATCAGCCCAAGGTCCATTAGTCCAGCAGTCTTGGCCACTGTGTGAACAAACTGCTGGACTTGATGGACCTTGGTCTGATCCAGCATGGCCTTTCTTATGTTCTTATTTTTCTACCCTTTATGATTTAGAATTTTATGAGTAGGTAGATGGACAAAACTGCCTCTTGGAGTGAAGGATTTCTGTAGATTTCTAGAGATTGTAAATGAAACTGGTAGCACCTGTAGGTTTGCAAGCACCTCTGAGAGATGCAAATTTGGCTCACAGTACTTGGCTATAATAGTACTGCTTTACCAGATGGTTCTGAAAGCTTCTCACAACTGTGTGTGATTGACAGCTTCACCTAAGCTAGCTGTTGACAGATCCTAGAAAGTTTTGATTCCCTTTCTTTTTGCAACTTCGTTGAAGCTAGCTGTTGACAGCTGGCACATCTTCGGAAGATCCTCCTGGCTTTCCTTTTTGGAAGGGTTGGAAAGTGGCAGTTCTTTAGTATAAGGCTGATCGAGTTTAGTTATCTAGAGTCTAGTTCTCTTCAGAGTAGCAGTAGTCATGCAAACTAAGAACACCACCAGCCAAACCATTTCAAGTTAATTCACTTGCTTCTCTTAATGTTATACAGGCAATCAAGTGTCGACAGTGCTCTCTTTAGTGGATGAATGGGCCAGTCCCTATGCAAAAGAATAAATGGACAGAAATCTGACATTAAACAGTAGGATAACATTTTAATCTTCCAGGACATTCCATTGTTGACATAAGAGGCGCAGTTCTACAGAGACGCTTCAAAGGGAGGTTACAGCATGAATGCAGAACTAACATTCATTAAAAAGCTCGGGACAGTGGGGAACCTCCCCCCCCAGGGGGGGGGAGGCTGAATAGGGACAAGATTCTGATCTCATTGCAGATGCCAATTTTCCGCATTTTTACGTCTATGCATATCTTCTTACTCTATTCAGCAAACATTGTCCACTGTATGTTTGCATCTTGATTCCAACTGGCTCTTTTTATCACCTTTCCCACCTTCTGACCTGAATTATTAGGTGCATTTAACTCTTTCCTACTTTTGTTTGTATTTCATTAGGACATAGGTATGCACTGAAGTATAACTGCCTCTTGTTTCCACTGGAGCCATCATTAAGGAAGTTAAAACATGTGGGGAAAAGTACCCAATCAGCTGTGTTTTAGTAAAGCAATTATATAATACAAGTGGAGGGCCACAAGACTCGTGGGAGGTATCCTTTCCTCCCCCCACTTGCTTGCCAAGCCCAGGTGTAGCTCCTTGCCACCCATCACCAAACTAGGCCCTGTGCAGCTCCCAGTCACTGCCATAGCCGCCTCTGAATCTGGTGTGGCTCTACCACAGACAATACTCTTTATTTTTTGGCAGTATTTGAACCCAATGTACTGTTTTAAGGTTTTCAGATTTTCCCACAAACCCTGGGGGGTCCCCCAAGTTTGCAGACGTATCTATTTTGTGTCAGTGTGGTCCCAATCCATGGATTTAAGTATCTGCAGATTAGGCCACATATAAAATAAGACTTGAGTGTAAAGTACTGTCAAGTCATAGCCAACTTATGGCAACCCCTTATGGAGTTTTCAAGGCAAGAGACTAACAGAGGTGGTTTGCTATTGCCTTTCTCTGCATAGCAACCCGAGTATACCTTGGTGGTCTCCCATCCAAATATTAACCAGGGCTGACCCTGCTTAGCTTTCGAGATCTGACAAGATCAGGCTAGCCTGGGCCAAGCAGAATTGCCCTTTCTAAATAGACAAGCTGGTAATAAACAAGGGTGGGAATGTTTTGCTTTTACTGTATTGGCAGCTACGGCTTTCTGATACGAGACTTCCACTTAATTTGCAGGAGCTGCTGGGTGTGTTTTGCCACAGATGAAGATGACAGAACGGCAGAGTGGGTGAGGCCGTGCAGGTGCAGAGGCTCGACGAAATGGGTTCACCAGACCTGTCTGCAGCGATGGGTGGACGAGAAGCAGAGAGGGAACAGCACCGCCCGAGTAGCTTGTCCTCAGTGCAATGCAGAATACTTAATAGTATTTCCAAAGCTAGGTAAGGAAAGAACTTCAGCTCAAGAGCATAACTTGAACACACATGAAGCTGCCTTATACTGAATCAGACTCTTCGTCCATCAAAGCCAGCATTGTCTACTCAGGCTGGCAGCGGCTCTCCGGGGTCTCAGGCAGGGGTCTTTCATATCACCTACCTGCCTAGGCCCTTTAATTGGAGATGCCAGGGATTGAACTTGGGACCTTCTGCATGCCAAGCAGATGGTCTACCACTGAGTCCCTCCCCTTCTTTTGATCCATCCCACTGGGCAAGTCACCTTTTGTGAAGGTTTCACAATTATGTCTTTTGCTGTTAATTAAAAAAAATACAAGAACATGTAGAGAAATATTCTCTGTTAAACATTAACAGACAGCAGCATAACTGGGCAAAGGAAGCCGTAAAAGGTTATACCTTAACGCTTGCATGGACATGGCTCATGCCGTCTCCCTCCACTGTTTTGAGGAAGAAGGGTCGCATCCATCACCCCCTTTACATTTATTGTGGCTTTATATATATAATGTGTAGAACATCTTCTTTACATTTTATTTATTTATTTTATATTTGTTTGTTTTTCAAATTTGTAGCCCGCCCTCGTTCGCAGCAAACCAGGCTCAGGGCAGGTAACCACCATTAAAACACATAAAGCCATCAGTAAAACATCAACAGCATCTATAAAACATCATAATTCAACCGTAAACAGGTGGTCTTAAAAATTACCCAGATGCCACCGTGTGACAGGATTTCAGCAGGTCACCCCCCCACAGATTTCAGGAGTGAGGGGGAAGGCTGGGGAGGCCAATAATGATAGATCCACTTGCGGCTGCCCTCGATTATAGGCCTGGCGGAATAGTTCCATTTTACAGGCCCTGCGGAACTCCTTAAGGTCCCGCAGGGCCCTAATGCAGGGCCGGAGCTGAAAAAGCCCTGGCAATTGTTGCAGTCAGCCACACGCTCTTCTACTTTGTATGATGGGAGTTGCTTCTGCTTCTCTGACACAAACATTGGGCCCTGCCTTAGTGAATGTGAACTGACCCATTGTATTCTTCGCAAAAAATGAAAAGCTGTCGAAGAACCAAAGCACTGGAACCACAGAGGGCTGGAGCAAAGCTTGGATGATGGGACTTCTCTGCCTCTCCATTCCAGCTGCAGCCTACTGAACCCCCTGGAAAATCTGCTTGGGTGGGTCAGGGGACCTTTATAAAAATGGGGATGAAGTATGGGTCTATAATGGGAGAAGGGAAACTGGCAATGTTCCCTACCGCCAGTGCAAGTGCCGTCCACTGATATAGGTCCTTTTATGCTGGTGGAAGAGTACCTTTGGGACCAACCCAAAATGTACAGATCACGGGTACACCACTCTTGGTGGTGGCTGTGTGACAATCACGTCAATTTTCTGCTAAATGCGAACGCTTCCAGTCCTGGCTTTAGAAGTGATTTGAATATGTAAAAAAACACAGCCATGCAGGTGGGGAGGTGAAAGCAAGAGCAAACTGAAGTAGAAAAACTCAACCATTAGGAAGTCACACTGGTTCTAATTTTCCTGCCCAGGACCCACGCCAGTTATATTGTGACTTGCTGTTTTTTATTCAGTTTCTTCATATTTAGAAGCCCCTTCAGATTGGAAATCTCAGCTGTATGCCAACCATAAATGACAAGGAGCATCTATTCTTTAGATAAGCATTTAGTTAATTTGAGTACATACATGAGTTGCCTTCCAGGAAGGCACTCACTACAGTAACTTCGTAGACATTTTAACATTGTCCTTTATCACGATTATTGAATGATGAAACAAATATGAAAATATATGGTTCCTTTTTCTTCGGTTTCAGTCTCAGTGTGACACTGTTCAAGGCCGAACTGGCTACATGAGCAGTATCATTAAAGCATTTCAAAGTAAGATTATTGAATGATGTTAACAATGAAATATTGATGCACAATTTCAGCCTGCCAAATGCTCAATTATTCTTGCCTTGTTCAGTTTCTGTGTAATTTTCTTAAACTTGGAACTACCAAAGCGATACTGCGACATAATTTTTCAGTTCACATCCTTAATTTCCAAATCTTGTTTCTTCTTTAAATTACAGGTCCAGTCGTTTACGTCTTGGACCTAGCAGATCGCCTTATCTCAAAAGCTTGTCCGTTTGCTGCAGCTGGAATAATGGTGGGCTCTATCTACTGGACTGCTGTCACTTACGGAGCTGTAACAGTGATGCAGGTTCAGATAAAATTTCTAAATGTTAAATTATTATAATCGGCCTGGAAACTGCTAGAGCTTTGCTGAAGGAAACCCTTTTTTTGGTAAGGAAGAGGGTTCAGGGAGAGGATTGGAAAACAGTTTACTAGGCCAGCGTGGTGTGGTGCTTAAGAGCGGTGGTTAAGAGCTGCAGACCCTAATCTGGAGAACCGGGTTTGATTCCCCACTCATCCACATGAGCAGCAGAGTCTAATCTGGTGAAACGGGTTAGTTTCCCCATTCCTACATATAAAGCCAGCTGGGTGACCTTGGGCTAGTCACAGCTCTCTTAGAGCTCTCTCAGCTCCACCTACCTCACAGGGTGTCGGTTGTGGGGAGGGGTAGGGAATTGTAAGCTGGTTTGATTCTTCCTTAAGTGGTAGAGAAAGTTGGCATATAAAAACCAACTCTTCTTCTAGGCCTGGCTCTAGATTTCCCCCCCTCTTTAGCAATATTTTTTGTCTTCCCTCAGTCCCCTGTTTTTTGTGTACACACGTGCTGACACAGATTACAACAAATCCTATCCAAAAGAGATATTTGTATTTAACTTATCACACACAATGGGAAATGAAATGGCGTGCATCTGCACACATTTCTATCCATTTTCATTCCACAGTATCTGGGGAGAACTATGCAGAAGGTTGTTCATGGAAGAAAGTGTTGCTATGTGGAAGAGGGGGGAAATTCTTCCTCCCCTTGAACTCTTCTCATGTTGCTTTTGAATATGAACCGAGGTTTCTCTTCTGTTTTCTTCTCGCTCTTACCATGCATCTATTGTGACCATGTAGTCAACTTCTCCCACTTTGGTTCCATCTCTTCTTTAGTCTGTTGGAGCAGTCACAACATGCATATTAGCAGAGGGTTCAAGTGATGGCAATTCAGTGATCTCTGTGTAGCTCTTGTTATTGGTTATCCTTTGCAGAGAAAGCCCTTTGCAGCTGCAGAACTGAACGTGTGAATCTGGTTTATCTTTCCCCCAATCCTTTAAACCTGGACAGCAGCCTAGATTAGCAAGATTCTGGTACTAAGCATGCGTATTCATACTGGAATACTGCAGATTTGCATAGATGCATATGTGCTCTAGGTTCTAGATTTTGGTGACACTGGTGGAGAACAGTAACTTCTGGCATTAGTCTGCAGGGATCCAGCTGTCCTTGGCATTGGAAATTTTTTCTGTGCCTTGTCTAGATGATTGATAGTGCTTGAAATAACGTTGGCTGTTACCGCACTTGTATTCACAGCGATGTATTAAGAGTTTGAAAACATTATAAAAAATACTGTTCGCACTTTCTATGTATTCCCAGCGATGTATTAAGAGTTTGAAAACGTTATAAAAAATACTGTACGCACTTTGGGGGTTACCGCACTTTGTATTCCCAGCAATGTATTAAGAGTTTGAAAATGTCATAAAAAACATCGCTTTAAAAGGGTTTTTGGATACCATGGCTTATAAATGGTTTGAAGACGTTTTCACAGCTAAAGGGGCCAAACAAAGTGCGAACAGTATTTTTTATAACGTTTTCAAACTCTTTAATACATTGCTGGGAATACAAGTGCGGTAACCTCTTTGTTTGGCCCCTTTAGCTGTGAAGACGTCTTCCAACCATTTATAAGCCATGGTATCCAAAAACCCTTTTAAAGCAATGTTTTTTACAACATTTTCAAACTCTTAATACATTGCTGGGAATACAAAGTGCGGTAACCCCCGTTGTCTTCCGGTGGTCGGCTAGTTTACTATGAAAGTTTGAAAGGATCTTTTTATTGTTATATGTCTAACATAATAGGCCAAGAGTCAGTGTAGTCCAGCACTTCATTTCTGACAGGGATAAGCCATATGCTGTGGCACATTCACAAGCAGGTGTGATGCCAAAGTATACCCACTTTTGACCCCTACATCCATCTTCTTGAAATATTTACCTTGGAGTCTTTAATGGCAGACGTGTTCCTGACTGTCTTAAGTTCTTTCAAAGGCTGTCTAGAAAGCAGGTTGAAATTGTGCAAGCATCTTGTATACAGAAGTCCCTTTATGTTAAGGATGGTAGCTGTGTGTTCTTGCTCAGATAAAACCTGGTCTGGCTGTATTATTGTGGCCCTAGTTAG
This sequence comes from Euleptes europaea, assembly GCF_029931775.1. Lineage (NCBI taxonomy): Eukaryota > Metazoa > Chordata > Lepidosauria > Squamata > Sphaerodactylidae > Euleptes > Euleptes europaea. The sequence continues at coordinate 80,285,099 of NC_079316.1, forward strand.
CTTAATTCCTTGGATCTAATGCAAATCAGCGCTGCACTTTAAAGAACAGCTATAAACACTATATATAATAAATACTTTGTAATGTAGCATTAATGTAACATAATGTAGTGAGAGTGCTTTGCGTGTAAGCCTTATAACAAGATGCAAACACTTTTGAAAGGCAGTCGGCACTATTATTTGCATAATAACCACCAAGGGGAAACAGTGGCTTGCCTGAGGTCCCCCATTGAGTTTGCTGCAGAGTTTTTGGTCAGGGACTTCCTGGTTTATAGCTCTTAACTGCTATGTTGCACCAGCTCCTTCAGTTGTATGTGTTTCCTATTCAGTTCCTTTAGCGGACATTTATTGCTCAAGTGAAGGTTACAGTAGGTGTATCATATGTCTAGTCCTGCTCTTTCTGCAGACTGAGATACATGGTGATGTTATGCCATTGTATCCTCACAACTCCACTGTGAGGTAGATTAGGCTATGAGACAGTGACTTAAGAACATAAGAAAAGCCCTGCTGGATCAGACCAAGTCCTATCAAGTCCAGCAGTCTGTTCACACAGTGGCCAGTCAGGTGCCTCTAGGAAGCCCCCAAACAAGATGACTGCAGCAGCATTATCCTGCCTGTGTTCCAAAGCACCTAATGTAATAGGCATGCTTCTCTGATACTGGATATAATAGGTATGCATCATGACTAGTATCCATTTTGACTAGTAGCTATGGATAGCCCTCTCCTCCATGAACATATCCACTCCCCTCTTAAAGCATTCCAAGTTGGCAGGCATCACCACATCCTGGGGCAGGGAGTTCCACAATTTAACTTTGTGTTGTGTGAAGAAATACTTCTTTTTATCTGTTTTAAATCTCTCACCCTCCAGCTTCAGCAGATGACCCCACGTTCTAGTATTATGGGAGAGGGAGAAAAATTTCTCACTGTCTACTCTCAACACCATGCATAATTTTTATCATATCTCCCCTTAACCGCCTTCTTTCCAAGCTAAACAGTCCTAAGCGTTTTAACCTCTCCTTATAGGGCCTGCCCAAGATAACCCAGTAGTAGCACATCTGATATAGGGCTGTAGACAACTTTGTTTTATTTTAAACATTTATATCCCACCTAAAAGTTGGTTTACAAAAACATAAAAAGTAAAACAACATTGATAAATAAAATAAAACCGTAGACTAAAAACAGTGTTCCCAAAGTACAACGTCCAAGGTTGCGTTCTGTCACTCCATTCTAGTAAGTGCAGAGCCTTCATTCAGCAGAAGGAGCCTCTTCCTTCCAAGGAAAGCTCCAGTCATAGTGGAGTGTTAGGCAACAGTCCACAATTCTGATGCGCTTGAGTTGAAACAGCCACCATGTGCCATATGTTTGAGCTCGTGGGGCTTGGAAACCTCACCAGAGGTTCCCTGTCTGTTACCCAACTTCCTCAAGGAGTTATCATGCTGATAAAATAGCAGTCTTGTGCTGTGAGCTCTGTAGAGGGACGGCAAGGTACGGACATAATAAAGGAAAACACCAAGTAAGACCTGAGTGGAGAGCTCAAAGCAAGCCCTCGCCCTGATAAACTGACTTCTGGTAAACCTCGGTCTAGCTTGCCTTCCTCTCTCTTCTCTATTAGCCCAGGAGAGCACTGTGAGGGAGGAGGTGAGGCAAGGCGGACACATTTCTGCCAAGTGCCACTTGGAGCGTAAATGCATCTCCAGTTTTAACCTCCTTCCCTATTCCATCTGCTTACTTTGTATGCAATCTGTCTTAAAGTCTTGTCTCAACTGCACCAGTGCCCTTTTGATGTCATTGCAGTTTTCAGTTACTTAATGTTGATTGTTCATCGGTACACACACAAATGATGAATTATCAGTGTTAGAAAAAGGGTTTCTATTGGTTTATTTCCCAGGACGTTTCATACTTTTTCAGAAATGATATATGTATTGTAAACCTCTACACTTAATATCATGTCAAGATGCTTAGTAGAGTGGAACTTAGTAGAATTCCACTTAGTAAAGTAGAATTGATATTGAAAACAGCCTTTTCAAATTTTATTTCTTAGTGTTTACGGATCCAGTCAACTTCAGATCGATCTGTATTTTGTAATTGTGAAGATGATTTGCCTAGGTCCAATTATAAGATCCCCCCTCCCCCAGGTGCTCTAAATGAAGTAGTTAGTTAAACGCAGGAATGGCTTTCAGTAGGGAACAAAGAGGATTATTTGGTGACATGCCTTCACGCTGTATATATTTTTATTATTTATTTACCACATTTTTATCCCACTCTCACTCCAAGGAACTCAGGGTGGCATAGCTAGAGATGCATAAATAGTGGATTAATCCTATAAATTACTGCAGCAAGACAAAAAGACTAACTTAACTCAGAAACGCTTGTATTGGGTTGGCGCAAGAGAGACTGGCAGTGCCACTACAGTTGCACAATACAGTAACACTTGGATCCTGTCTAGTCTCCTTCTGAAGGATCCTGAGCTGTTTAGGTCTGTTGAAGCTTTTGTTACATAGTAAAGCCAGGGGCCTTAACCTCGTCGAGCCTTTGGGTAGTTTTGGAATATTAAGGAAGCTCACGGGTGCCACCACAAAATGGCTACCGTTGGGGGCAGTTAAAAAAGGATGGAAGGTCTCAAGCCAAGCACCCTCCTGTGATGGGGGGCAACTTTTTCAAAGGGCGTTCCTTGCAGACCTAGACATGATGCTTTCTGGGGTCTTCTGACACGCCTCCTGCTCCAGCGAGTTGGAGAAAAGCAATCAATCAGTATCAAAACCCTTACTGGCATAAACAACATCTGCAGAGAACGTAATCATACAGTTTCACTCAACAGAGCTCCCCTGTTCCCGTTTACAGTAACATTCACAAAGCCACATTGCTTGTTGCAAAAACTTGGCTACCTGGTCAATTGTGGCCACATCCTGAGTAGACATAAGAAAAGCTACCTTGCGCTCAACCGGGTGCCACTCCCTACTAGCGAACGATGGGTTGATAAATTTAAGGTGGATTCTCTGATAAAGGGGGCAGGGGGCAGTTCAAAAGGACATGTGCAACCGATTTTGTGTGATTCATTCCACAGGGGCATGACCTTGCAGCGAGTGGTATAGATTGAGATCTAGTTGGAGAAAAACCAGGATTGGCTCTTTGCACTAGGGGGAGGGTGCAGCATGAAACACATAGAGAGGCCTCATGATGTCCACAAGCACCATGTTTGCAATCACTGATAAAGGATAGATGGCTGTTAGAACTGGCCGATCCATAGGTTTGGGCTTCCTGGTGCTACCAGTGAAGTTTCCTTTTAGTGTTTGACTATAATTGTTTGTTCAACTAAAACAGTTATTAAGCCAAACCCAAGTACTTGAAAGCAAAATGGCCTACCTGACAAATTAGTAACTCAGCATTAATTATTTTTGCACCAATATAGAGCTAGCAGCACTGGTTTTAGTGTGTTTTTGAATTATGCTGTTCTGATTGCAAGTGCTTTTAAACGTCAGCCAGGTCTGCATGTATAGTCACTTTGGTCGTGTTTACAACATGTGCCACACCAATAATATTTGTGAGTAAAATGTCCCAGTAGTGTTAAAAAAAACACAGCAACCCCAAACCGTTGTGCTTTTTGCAGTGACTCGTCTGTGAGAAAGTCACATCTTGTTATACGTCTAGATGTTCTGCTTCGTGCAATAATACATCTTTCCTGTTTGCCAGGTTGTGGGTCACAAAGAAGGCCTTGATGTGATGGAAAGAGCGGATCCCTTGTTCCTTTTAATTGGCCTTCCGACCATCCCAGTTATGCTCATATTGGGAAAGATGATTCGCTGGGAAGACTACGTGCTTAGACTGTGGCGCAAGTATTCTAACAAGCTGCAGATCCTGAACAGCATATTTCCAGGTAATGTCGTAAAACAACCGACAATCTGGGGTGGTAAGACAGGTTTTGATATCCAGAATGTGGGCGTTTCCTTTTGTGTCTCTCTGCTTAAGTGAAAAAGGTCCTGTCCAACGAAGAGTGAGCCGTGTATGTTAGGAAGCACTCCAGCTCCCGAATGAAGCCCGTCAGAAATGTTGCAGTGTAAAAAATAAAAAAAATAAAACTGCATTATTCTGAACAGTGTTGTCCAGTGTGTGAAACTAGATGTAAATTGCCTTAAATTATTTTCACTGTATTAGTTGCAGAAAGGAGGTTTTGTGAATACGATCATACTTGAAAAAATAATTGGAACTGAAAGGTTAAATTTATAATACAAGTGCAAGTTAGTGTGCTCTAATTTCTCAGTTAGTGATGGTATTTTTCTTTAGGGATTGGATGTCCTGTTCCTCGTATTCCAGCTGAGGCCAACCCTCTGGCAGATCACGTCTCTGCTACTCGCATTCTGTGCGGTGCTCTTGTCTTTCCCACTATCGCTACAATAGTTGGCAAGTTGATGTTTAGCAGTGTTAACTCTAATCTTCAAAGAACAATTTTGGTAAGCCCACATCACGTTTCTTTCCAGCCGTGAAGCTGCAGACATTTTATTTCAGGTTGGGTTCAGAGGGTAGCTGTGTTGGTCTAAAGTACAACAGCTAGATTAGAGTCCCGCAGCGCCTTAGAGACCGACAAGATTTTTCAGTGTATGAGCTTTTGAGAGTCGAAGCTCCCTTCGTCTGACACCAAAGGGAGCCAAGGTGCTGCTGGACTTGAATCTAGCTGTTTTATTTCAGAATAAATGTTAAAAGTAACAGTGTTTATATAGAAGTTTATATATGAAGTTGTTAGAAAGCATTATCATGCTGGTATCCTTACAACATCTCTGTAAAGTATTCTCCCCATGTGAGGGATTTGGGGGCAAGATCAGTGAAGGTGGTTGGCTTCAGGCTACCTGTGGCTCAGTCAACCAAACTTTAAAGTATGCTAAACCGCTGTAGTTATAGTGAAGTTGGAGATGCCATTTTCATATAATTTTCGATTTGGTGCCAGGCTAGGGACTCTGGTGAGGCGATCATAGCCACCTGATGCTCCAGGTAAAACCTCCTTAAGGATGATCCCCCCCCCCCAAATCAGGGTTCAGAACATGTTCTGGTAAAAGTGCCAGTCATAAGCACAATCTTAATTGCGAGCTCGGTTGATTACCTCTGTAAAATATGTCAAGCCTGTGGTATGCAAAATTGCCTTCTGTGCTTGTAACAAAACATCATGGATAATTAGTTTCTCGCAAGCTCATTTCAGGGCCAGACTGAAAACAAGTTTGGCTACTGAGAGCAAGGTGGTCATGTGAATTGACTCATAATGCAGATATGGCAGTGAATGAGAATTTTCATAGTGCTGTTGCCAGGCAGAACTGAGAGGCAGATTTAGGTGGTGAGTTCATGGAGATGAGAGACAAGAACAGGTAATGGGGAGGTTTGTCATTGAGTTGCTCAGATACAGGCTGCCTGTGATTATGAGAGCCTATAAAGGCCATAGGGTCACATCCCTGTTGGGGGTATCACAGCCTCTCACATTTCCAGCATAGAGAAGCCAACAGCCAGGAATTACAGTGATATTGCTTTCATTGCTTTCTCATAATAGCCAACTCCTTCGCTCACAGCTTCAGATTGCTTCATCATTCCCTCAGGGTTGGTTGAGCCTATCAGTGTCCCAGGAGGTGCAACCCGCTGCCTCCCAGGTCTCAGTGAGATGCAATTTCTCCAAAATTCAGTGACTCCAGGCCTTGCTTGACTACTCTCCTTCTCAGCTTCCTACCTGTGCCAGTCAGCTGCTTCTTCCTGATGGGGCTTCTTATCCACCTTGTCCTGGCCACTCACAGTTCCAGCATAATTAGTTTTTATTATTTTGAGTCTTTAAACCAGATCTGTCCTCAAGGCGGCCTACAGTGGTAAACCGTTAATACAACCTTTAAAACAAATTAGAAATCCAAAAACAAGAATAATAGTAATACAGCAGACACAAAAACACAGTAATAGGCATTAAATCACAACTTGTTTTTTTTTTTTTAAATATGTACCACCTGGCTCAAAAATATTTTGAAATAAACACATTTTGCAGTTTTCTTATATGTGAGAAGCAGGGTCATACATTCCAAAAGAATGTGTAAACCAGGCATGGAATATTTTATGTAAGAGTAACATTCTAGTATTGCGTTGTGACAGGGGACCACGTGCCTCAACGGTTTATACACAATTCCTCTAATTAGCTTAACTTCAAAGAAAATGCTACTTGACAGTTGTGAGTGTGCGTACACAGTTATATATATATTTAAAAGATGTAGGTTTTGAACAGTTGCTTCACTTTTATTTCAGGGCGGAATTGCATTCGTTGCTATAAAAGGAGCGTTCAAAGTTTATTTCAAACAGCAGCAATATTTGCGACAAGCGCACCGGAAAATTTTGAACTATCCCGAGCAGGAAGGCGCATAAAAGTCTGTCGATGTATCATTCTCCCAGTCTCATCTGGTGTGTTTGGCAGCATCGTACCAACTCTGCTGCTTGCCTGCAGAGGTGGAGGTTGGACAATGTGCTGCTGATGTGTGTTCTCTTTTTGTGTCTGTTTTTCCCCCCCACATAGAATAATAAAGGACATGGCCGGGTAAAAACCTCCGTAGCTGTTGAGCCTGAAGAATGTGTTTTTTCTTGGTGCGTTTTCTTTGTGGCAGAAGACATCTGAAACATTTTATTACGGGCAAACACTGTCTTCGTTTCCAGACAGAAGGCAAAACAACCTTGTAAAGTTAATAAATTATGTGCAGACTATATTGCATTATTTTTTTTGTATGCTTATTGCAGTAGATGCACGGTACTTTGCTACGTGGGCCAGTCTTGTAGGACTTTAAAAGTATACATTTGATGGTTTATTGCCAAGTAGAACTGTGGAATGTCAGTTAATAGGTGTCCCTTATTCATAGATGTAGCTAAACAATGAACTGGAAGTCAGCAATTCATTCAAATTAATGATAACAGGCATGTCAATTTTCTAGCTATTTCAGAACAACCCAGCCTGCTAAAAAAGGTTTAAAATATACAAGCTGCATTTTGATAAACACTTGGGATTCCCACAAATTACTTTGTTATTTAATTTTTTTTTCTGTTAACCTTCTTTTGGCTCTTTGGTTGTAATGCAAGTAGTTCTGTATATAGCTGGCTCTGTTTGCCACTTGTGAAATTGAAAAACTGAATCACAGTCTGCTTGTAAAGAGTTGCAGTGCTGTGCTGTAGAGTCCTAGCCAAACAGTGGAGTCGTTGCCTCAAGTTAAATCGAGAAGCAAAGGTTCGAAAACCAGTATTGGCAGTAGATAGCCGTATCTAAAAGGCTGTAGAAATGTTTGGACATCAACATTGAGAATATTGGTTTCCAGGGTACAGATATAAATGATTGGACCAAGCAGTGATTTCTGTTGATGGAAGGGTTTTCTGTCGGTAGAATGGGATGTTCTTGGCTTCCCCTCTCCTGCTGTAGCCCAAAATGTTCCTTGAAATGCTGCTTCTGGGAGATAGCATCTGCAGCAAATTGGGGGTCTCCAGTGGAAGAGGGTGAAAATGCTCCCCCTTTGTGTTGGTGGAAATGAAACACTACATCCAACGCACAGTTCTGGAGCTTTAAAATGCTTGTGATTCAATAGGCACTCAGATTTTCAGTTTGTCTCTTTAGAAAGTGTGTCCCATTGATTTTAGCCGAGCTCTTGGTAAGGCCGCTCAGGGTCAGGATGTTTTTGGGGGGCAAGGGCTTGCACAGTCCCTTGCAACCAGCAAAACACCCAAGTTCATGTCCGAGTTGAGGTGCATAAATGATAACGCTGAAGTTGCACTTTTTTTTTCTTGACCACAGAAAATGTATATTAATGTTAAATGTCAAGGGTTTGTTAGGGTGATTCAGACCATAGCTGCACAATAAGCAGCCGTCACCCTGGATGTTCAGGTGCCATTTGTTTTGGCAGGATTAATTAAAGAACCAATTAAGTGTCTTTCAGGCTCTCAAAATTATGTTCCAACAGTGAATCTAATGCGTGGAGAAAAGTAATAAGCTCTCCTTCACTGTAAGTACTAGTAAATAAGAGTTTTTCACCAGAAATGAAGCAAAGGGGGAGAGGCTTCATGTTTGATTGCAATAATGTATGCTGAAGAACTGTTATGGTGATTTTTCCATAGCAAACATTACTTTAAATACTGAAATGTAATTAGAGTGTACAAAAAAAAGTGTATATAATGACCAACTAGTATTCCAGCACCGGTTTATGTGAAAAATATAAAGCACAAGAATACAATTTAGTTTCTTGTTGTAATTACGGAACAAAATTGCTATTAAGTTTTAAGTTGTAATTGGACTTTTGATATATCTATTTATGTACAGCAGGATCTTACAAGATGCTGGCTTTCTAGAAGATAGATTTTCAGAGCTATGGAACATTTATTTTGCAGAAATCCTCATGGCAAGGAGGAACCTTCTCAGCAGTCTACACTGTATCTATGCCATGCCTTTGTATCTGCTGGTTTTTAAATTCTATCTTATAGAATCTTAACAGAGAAAATTAGTGGATTTGGAATTTGTTCTAATGTAAACTGTCATCTTTGAAAATTGCTGAAAATATTGCGTATTTTATGATTACAAATGTACTGTGAAGAGTATGGAATTTTAATTTCAGTAGCAAAAAGCATATTACCTTGGTTACTGTGCTGTTAAAATGTTTTAGTAGTAAAATTTATGATCGCATACTAGAATAGATTGAATAAATTTTTTTTACATTCTTTTAAGTGTGTGATGTCAGTTCAACAGTTATCAAACACAGTATGTTAGGTTTTAATTCCGTCATCTAGTAGGCCAATACATCACTTAAAAACGGAACCATACCTCAATTATTATCCAAAACAATAGTTTATAGCAAGGATTACACTGAATTTAAATTGCAAAATCATTTGATAAGAGCTTATCAGCTCAGGTTCATTGGCTCAGCTTTAAGCTGACATTCATACCTATGCTGAACTGATTCTAGATCTAGACATTTGTACCTTTAGGGGTCCACTTTAGATCCTTGGAGCAGCCACTGTTTTCTGTGCTTCATTATAAAAAATAACTGAGCTGTCCTTTTTTCTCCTGCTCTCACTGTGCTTCCCAATGTGTATTTTTTATTTGTTACAATATTTCCAGTCCACCATTCTCGCCAAGACTCAAGGCAGATTACAAAAGTTAAAATCCAACCATAAAAACTAGTAATACGTTTTCGACAGACATTAAAGCTAGTCATGACAGCATCCCATCTGCATGAAATGCCCTCCTAAATAATTAGGTTTTATACTGCCCGTGGAATAATAATGTCAGGGCGTTCCTGACCTCATCAGGTAAGTTACTCCACCAGGTGGAGGCCCACCTTTGAGAACGCTCTGACGTTTACCTGCTCACAGGATAGCACCTTCGGAAGGCTCTGCTCAGTGGAGTGGTTGCAACAGAACATATTGGGAGAAGTGATACTGTAGATTTGTGGATCCCCAGGCCATGACAGACTTTATAGATAAAAGCCAGCACCTTGAATTGACCCTGGAAACCAGAGGAGCATAGTTGAATAGATGTAATAATGCTCACTTTATCTAGCTCATGATGATATTCAAGCTGCAGTGATTTTGCACCTTTGACGCTTCCTACTGTTTCCCTGTAGTCTCCTTGCTGCATCAAACACCCTCCTCACTCAGCTACAAACCTGCCAGCAGCTCTGTCTTCAGCGCCTGTCTCCCAGCCCAGCTGATTAATAAAGCTACATGTTACACATGAACGCAAGCCATCATTGGTCCTGGTCTCTATACTTATTACTACACTTAGTTTTCAATAATTTTCACAAAAGAACAATCCATTTGACCATTACCTGTAGCTAGAACTATAATCAGCTATAGTTACAGTAAAATGCAGAAAACACCTAAGGTAAAATTCGCTGAATAACAGGGACTTGTTTGCTTCGTTTCGCCAGCCTGCATTTCTAGAGTCTTCTGTTGTGTCCCCTGCAGTGTGTCAGCCTTTAGTTCTTTCCTCTTGTGTACTTAACACTTGATTTTATTTTTGGAACTTTGATACAAATTACATAGTAAGTTCGTAACGGCTTAACTGTTCTCCCTTCTCTTGCTTCCATCGGAGGGATTGCTCAGTCCAAGATCCATCTATGCCAGCGTTCTCTTTTTGGGCAGTGCTGGACTGGTGGAGGCCTTTGAGATGCTTACAAGCCAAGCTCAATGGGAACAGCTCTGCCCTGCTGGCACTCCTCGGCACTTGGGGCTCAATTACAGCATCTCCTTACCACAGTTTTGCCTTGATGGGATCATTCTGCTTCTATTGTCATTGGTCCTTTTTTAATGACAATTGCAAGATATCCAGGAAGGAGGTGGATAATGCTGTTGGGGAATAACAGTGGCACTGCTTATGCCTCTTCCTTTAAAGCAAATCTTAAAGATACACTTGTGATCAGAAGTTCGGCCATGGAGGCCAGATCCAAGGACAGTTTTTTGGTATCTTTTTTGTGTGTTAAAAGCTAGATAAACGCACACAATTACAGCAAATAGGTAAAGTGTGGACACTGTACATGTGCACCTTTTAAGCACCTGAGTACACATGTGCAAACGCTATCTGAATGAGTAGGGTTGCCAACCTCCAGGTGGTGGCTGGAGAGCTCCCGCTATTACAACTGATCTCCAGGCAACAGATCAGTTTCCCTGGATAAAATGGCTGCTTTGGAAGGTGGATTTTATGGCATTATACCCCATTGCAGTCCCTCCCCAAACGCCACCTCAGGCTCCCCCCCCCAAAAAAAGCTGCAGGTATTTCCCAATCCAGAGCAGGCAACCCTACTAATGAGGCCTCCAGATGGGCCCTTGATGCCATGGGAAACTTGCGGAGCTATCCTGACCTAGCAAAAAAGGACACTTTAGAAAGTTACTACTGTTTGAACGATGGGAGGGCTAATTTGGTGCACAAACGAAAACATACATCCACCCATAAATGTCCGTCTTTCTTGTCCAACCACATTCTAGCCAGCAATAATGACAGCACTGAATGTGCTATCAGTGGGAAGTATTATATTTTATTAGATGTACAATATTGTACTTTGAGGGGTAAAGAAATGTAATATCCCGGCACTGGATGCACAATGCTGAGGGTTCTGGGGCATAAATATGTGATGGTACAATAAACTTTCTGCTGAATAGCTCTGCATTTTGAAAAGGATGCTTTATGCAAGTATTCTGATCAATAAATAATCTGCAGCTAGAACTGCTACTATAGTCTTATCACAACTTGGCGCTGTGCTTATCTCTGTAACAAGAATACAGGCTATGTCATTCATGCCAGTAAAATGAGCATCACTAACAGTAAACTGTGTGGCTTGTGCCTGTCAAGAAAGCAGGAAAGCCAGGCCACCCATAGACAAGGCAGAGGTTTCTACATATGCAGGGCACTCTCCAGGTTCACACCCACACAATCAAAAAGGTACTGCAAATAGGATTGCCAACCTCCGGGTGGGGCCTGGCAATCTCCCAGAATTATTACTGCTGTCTAGACTATGGCAATCAGTTTCTCTGGAGAAAATGGCTGCCTTGGAGGGTAGACTTCATGGCATTATACCCCACTGAGGTCTCTCCCCAAACACAGTCCTCTCCAGGCTCCACCCCCATATCTTCAGATATTTTCCCATCCCGGAGTTGGCAACTTGAAATCTGCAAATTGATCCCCCCCAAAAATGGCTTGTTGGTAACTGAGCCTTTCCCCGGAGTCATGGAACATTAAATTCAAATTTCAATTAAAGACAGGGCAGAAGCAGACAGGGAAATTTACTTGCCTAAGTCCCCTAAGGTCTTATAGAATTCTGGAGTGAGAAATGGGTGGGGGGGGAGAGAGATTCCAAGCAGTCTCCCTCTAAGACTCCTTTGGAAGAGGCCTTTCTAAGACCCCCAAAGCTTCATATGTTTGAGTGCAAGGGTCTTGGTACCATAGTGAAAGGACTAATTTGTTTGCGCTGGCAAAATGAGCTCAACCATGTAATACAGCTGAGCAGCAAATGTTATTGCACTAGTGCTGTCCCTGTGACCTTGAGATAGACCAGGAAACTGCACAAGAGGCTTGTTGTAATCAGGTGGCAAGATGGGTGGTGTAGTGGTTAAGAGCAGTGGTTTGGAGCGGTGTAGTCTGATCTGAAGAACCGGGCTTGATTCCCCACTCCTCCACATGAGGGGCAGAGGCTAATCTGGTGAACTTGATTTGTTTCCCCGCTCCTACACACGAAGCCAGGTGGGTGACCTTGGGCTAGTCACACTCTCTCAGCACCACCTACCTCACAGGGTGTCTGTGGTGGGGAGAGGAAGAGAAGGTTTGATTCTCCCTTAAATGGTAGAGAAAGCCGGCATATAAAAACCATCTCTTCTTCTGGGTGTGGGCTGGCCTCAGTCTTTAATTCACTACTTAAGTACCTCAGCACGCTGCTTACCGTAACTGCAAACATCCACTAGGAATGTAACGACAACTGGGACCAACCTTCCATGGTTTTAACCATTCTAGTAAAAATGGAGCAGCACACTCTAAAGCAGGCATTTAGGATTGGTAATCCGTTAACCTGGATTTAGCCAAGATGAAGGAAACAGACAGTGCCTATAAGAAAGGGGGCAGTGGCCATCTGTGGTCATGATATATGTAAATGCTAACACAGGTACTGACCTGACCTGGATAGCTTCAGGCTCCTCTAATCTTGTCAGATCTCAGAAGCTAAGCAGGGTGGCCCTGGATAGAGACCTCCAAGGAATACCAGGGGCATGACACAAATGCAGGTAATGGCAAACCACCTCTGAACGTCTCTTGCTTTGAAAACCCTACAGGGTCGCCATAACTCAGCTGTGAACATAAGAATATAAGAAAGGCCCTGCTGGATTAGACCAAGGCCCATCAAGTCCAGCAGTCTGTTCACACAGTGGCCAACCAGGTGCCTCTAGGAAGCCACAAACAAGACTAGTGCAGAAGCAGCATCCTGCCTGTGTTCCACCATGACTTGATGGTGTGCGCACACACACAAAAGTACCTGGATCTGTCGGTCAAACTGCAGTTATTAACTTCAAGCTGTGGGAAGCAGCTGTTTAGCATCTTGGCCTGCAGAACTCCAGCTGCTACAACTCCACCTCTTGCCTACAGCCAGCATGGTGTAGTATAGTAATATCTAGTTCCCCTCTTCATGAGCCATTCAGAGCCAGTATGGTGTAGTGGTTAAGAGCAGTGGTTTGGAGGGGTGGACTCTAATATGGAGAACAAGGTTTGATTCCCCACTCCTCCACATGAGCGGCGGAGGCTAATCTGGTGAACCGGGGTGGTTTCTCCACTCCAACACATGAAGCCAGCTGGGTGACCTTGGGCTAGTCACAACTTTCTTAGAGCTGTCTCAGCCCCACCTACCTCACAGGGTATCTGGTGTGGGGAGGGGAAGGGGAGGTGATTGTAAGTCAGTTTGATTGTTCCTTAAGGGGTAGAGAAAGTTGGCATATAAAAACCAACTCTTCTGCTTCTCCTTCTATAAAATATCTGTTGGCTAGGAGTAGACAAGAAGGTGCTTACCATCTTGGCCTGCAGATCAATTCCACCTGCTGAGCTCCAGCTGTTGCAACTCCACCCACACCTTAGGGGCTGGGGGAGAAACTGTTTTATTGCTCGGCTCCGTGAAGTTCCAGTCGTCTGCCTAGAGATGGTATAAAGGATCTACTGACTCGAAAGGGAGAGGCTGTTTAACATATTGGTTTGCAGATAGGCTCTTGCTCTGACTCCACCAGTAGAGCTCTGGTGGGACAGTATAAAAGACCTGCTGGCTGGGACTGGAAGCAGAGAGGCCTGCTAAGCTCCAGCTGTTTTAATGTCATCCTTAGAACTGTAGTTGCCCCACCAGGGGTGGGTGGGACTACTCCCGCCCAAGACCTGGCACCAGCCCTAGACATTGTTCCCTGCAGCAGAGGCATGACCTAGAGATGAAATGGAGAGGGGCCGTGGCGCAGTGGTACAGCATCTGCTTGGCATGCGGAAGATCCCAGGTTCAATCGCCGGCATCTCCTGTGAAAGGAACCAGGCAGTAGGTGATGTGAAAGACCTCTGTCTGAGCCCCTGGAGAGCTGTTGCCCGTCTGAGTAGACAATACTGACTCTGATGGACCAAGGGTCTGATTCAGAGTAAGGCAGCTTCGTGTGTTCATGACAGCCAGGAGGGCCAGTTACTTGGAATAATATTTCTGCCTACCTCCCAAATATTACTGCTACCTCCCAAAATTACAGCTTAGCTCGGGTTGAGCCCCACCCCACCAGTATTACATTTGGTTTTGTCGTGGTAGGTGATTGTGGAGAGGGTGGAGAGTATTTCCCCCCAAGATTGATTGCTGGCCTTCAAGGGTGTTTTTTTTTTGTAACTATTCAAGTGAGCCTATTGGAGCTGAATGATGACTAGAAAGAAGCCTCAGGGTTTATAATTAGTTGACTGATACGTTGATATGTACTCGGGTTTTGGGTGTCATTTTAAGTCTGTGAACTATTTTGGGTCCTGTAATGCGAGACAAAAGGGGCATATTAATATTTTAAATAAATTTTTGGGAGTGCTATGTGTGCCAACCACGGCTCTTCCACACCTTCTTTGCTCACAACCCCATGTAACAACACTTCCTCCCTTTCAAAATGTTGCTTTTAAAAAGCAGGTCGAGGTGAGGGAAAGGGAGGGCCTTTAACTCTTTCCCTGTCCATATTTATCTTTTGCCCCATGGGACTGCAAACAAGTATTTTATTTTTCCGGAGGACTTAGCTGCCTGTGACAGGAAAAACAAAAGGGCAGCTGGCAGCCTTTTAAAAACAGGCGGCTGTGGAGTGCAGAGCCCATTTCCTCAGTTGCATGAAGTTACATTATGACCATTTCTGCACAAATCACAACAGATTTTCCTCATAGTCGATCTGCAAGGCTTGGAAGCACATTCGGGTTTGTTTTTTTTGTCTGCACGACTCCTCTTTCACCACTGTATTCTGCTTTCCCGAGAACATTTAACCCCTGTCCACACTCTCCTAAAAAGAACAATCTTTTCTCCTGGGAAGCGTGGCTTCATTCGTGATGTTGCGGATACTCCCCCCTTCACCCCCTTTTTTGTTTTTGCGCATGCGCTGCAGCGATGGTGTGCTGTGATTGGTCGCCGTGTCTGGGTTCCTTTTTTTGAGTGGTGGTAATGATTTGAAAGACAGGGGGTTGTCCTGAATGGGGTGTCCCTCACTGCAAATACTGCAAATACTGAAAAACCCTCTTGAGACATGCTGCAAAAATAAACACCAAATCATGCTCCTCCCCCCGCCCCCCAGGTATCTGCAAACACCAACACCCGCCACCAATTCCTTCCCCTATTCCCTCATCTCCAGGTGAGCAAAGAGACAGCTTCCCATCTTCGTGGCTCCTTTCTATCCCAACACCCACAGGAAATACAGTAACCAGGACCCTGCGCAAATCAACAGGGAAGGGTTATTAAAATGCTCAAATGTTACTTCTTTACTTCATTGCTTCGTTAGTCCTAATGCATTACATTAAAAAAAAATTAAACACTGGGAAATGGCTGGCGGGAGGAGAGGGGAGGGAACGGGATGGGCTACACAGCAGGTGTGGACAATGGAGGGGCAGAGAAATGAATGGCGTCTCAGGCATGTCCACACCTTGGGGGGGAGTCGTCTTTGAAATGGAGAAAAGGGAAACACTGTCATATAAGTGGTTGCAGAAAACATGGAGATTAAACGGTTGCAAAACATTTCCAATACCAAAGGGAGGGAAAACAGTGCGGACACAAGGAAATAAAATGTTTCATGAAATGTTGCAAAGAATTGGTGTGGAAACGGCCTATATTTCAGGGAGTCAGAAGTCTCCTTTTTGTTTACTCTGATGAGTTTTTAACATGAGTTTTACTTCAAGTGAATTAAAATACACACACACACATTGAGGTTGCAAAGTTGTTGCTACTGTAGGCAAGAGTCAATCTTAAAACCATTGGTTCTTGTGGGTTATCCGGGCTGTGTGACCGTGGTCTTGGTATTTTCTTTCCTGACGTTTCGCCAGCAGCTGTGGCAGGCATCTTCAGAGGAGTAACACTGAAGGACAGTGTCTCTGTCCTTCTTGAAACCACTTAATCTTAAAACCACTTCTCATTTTCCAGAAAGAGCAAGGGAGAAGACATTGATTGCATGCATCCTCAGTTTTATCAGTTTAAGCTGACAAATAGGTTATGCAAAGCTCAAACCGTACTTTCTTATGTATTTGGGAGGGCCATTCTGGGATCAACAGAAGGAGACCTCTCCAATGCCTTAATCAAAAACACTTTGGCTGGCGGTAAGATGGTATATTGAGATGGTCTACTTTCTCAGCCTTCTTGGTTCAGGTGGTGATGGTATTCCAAAGCAGGAGTCCCCACATTTTTTGAGCCTCAGGGCACCTGTGGAATTCTGACACAGTGTGGTGGCACAACCACAAAATGGCTGCTGCAGGTTACCCGGAGTCACACAGTGAAGATCCTTGTGCTGTGACGGCCGCTGCTGCTGAAGCTACATTTTTAAAAATCTGCACAGCCAATCAAAACTCCAATGGCCAATCATAAGCCTTGCTGGTCAAAAGCCCCATCTAGCCTCGCTCACTTCCTAAGAACAGCGGGCAGAGGGAAAGTTGACAGCGAGCTCCATGTTGGCAAACCCTGCCCTAAAGCTTAGCATTTGCCAGGCCTAACTTCTTCTCCAATACACATTCCCAGTCAAATAAGGGAAGATAATGCTTTGATTGGTAGGGTTGCCAGGTCCTTCTTCGCCACTGGTGGGAGGTTTTTGGGGCGGAGCCTGAGGAGAGCGGGGTTTGGAGAGGGGAGGGACCAATGCCATAGAGTCCAGTTGCTAAAGTGGCCATTTTCTCCAGGTGAACTGATCCCTATCGGCTGGAGATCAGTTGTAATATCAGGAGATCTCCAGCTAGTATCTGGAGGCTTGCCAGGATACAATCGAGTTGTCAAATAGAAGGTGGTAGCATTTCCACTCATCAAAACATACGCAGAGGAAAGTTCATAAACCCATCAAATCAAAGACAGGGATCCAGTATTCATCCTGTTTCGAAATGCCTCTTCATCAGGGTTCAACACTGCATAATAGCTAGTTCTGTGTTGAATGGAACAGCAACGTTCTCTCAATGTTTGCCATACTTCCTATTACAACAGGCAAATCTTTATCTTTAGTACCTGGAGGCTGGTAGCCCTATTGATTGGCCAAGCAATACAGAATAATATGCTAGAACAACTCTGTTCCATGGGTTTAGAAGTACTTCAAAATGTCCAAGCCAAGCAAGCACAGAGGCAGCTGACAAAACTTTCCCCACAGGCCCATAATTAAACGCTGACTAGCTAAGGCAAAGCAAAGCAATCTGCCACTGCAGTTAAGGAGTCTCTGAAAAACAAAGCACCCGAAAGTCACTTTTTAACAAATCAGATCCTTTGGAGATCTTATAGTTTCTCACTACAGCACTACACGACATTTCCATGGAATGAAGTGGAATTGGCACAGACCCCCTAAAGGAAAGAACCTCTTTTCCTCTCTTAGGCTTCTCACATGGCAAAGCAGCTGTGCTGTAGCTAGGAAGGCCGCATTCAAAACCCCCCTTTTTTTTAAACCTTAGGAAGCTTTTCATGCTCTTTCAGAGGAAGAAGGTAGAGCTAGATGGGTCAGGCAAGGCACTTTGAATCCATTGGCACAACCATTTAAACTTAATTTGTACTTTCCTACAAAGAAAATACTTTAGAGAAAAGACTTAACAGAGGTGTATAAAATTATGTATGTGGTGGAGAAAGTAGAAAGAGGGGGTTCTCCCTCCCCTCTTATTAGAACTTGTGGACATGAAATTAATGGGCGGTAAATTCAGGACAGACAAAAGGAAGTATTTCAGTCGAACAGCAGTTAACTTTTGACCTTCACTACCATGAGATGTAGTGAAGACCACTAATTCAGTTGGCTTTGAAAGAGGATTAGATTACACCATGGAGGACAGGTTCATCAATAGACATCCACAATTAGGGTTGCCAGCTCTGGGTTAGGAAATACCTGGAGATTTTGGGAGTGGAGCCTGAGGAGGGAGGGGTTTGGAGAGGGGAGGGACTTCAATGCCATAGAGTCCAATTGCCAAAGCAGACATTTTCTCCAGGTGAACTGATCTCTATCGACTGGAGATCAGTTTTAATAGTGGAGGATGAAATCAGCCAGAAGGAACATACGAAGAATCGCCAAAAAAAATTAATCCTTCATCATCTTTCAATCCCTCAGTGTTCAATTATTTGTATTTGAATGTGTTGCATTTGAATGTGTTGTGTTGAGAGATATTGAAGGTGGTCCTATGCACAGTACTTTACAAGTTTTAGTGGTTCTGAGAAGCCTGCTTTTTCCTGTTGTTATTATTAATGGTTTTTATCTGGACTTATTGTTTTTTTAGATTAATTTTTGTAACTGCCTTTGGCCATATGCAATAAATGTGAATCTGAACCATTTTACTAATTGCAACTCAGCTCATGTTATTTATGTGTTGCAGTGTTCTTGTAATTTACTTTATGTAGGCACGACTACTCGCCCCTTAAAGCACAGATTATTGGAACTTTGTAGTAGGATTGGAAATCAAAACATGGATGCTCCTTTGGTCAGTTACTTTTTATCTTTGAAGCATAAGCCTACTGATTTTAAATTCTTTGTCATTGAGAATCTGGTTTTTAAACCTTTCTCTAATTATGACATGGAAAAACAGCTCTGTCAGAGAAAGGCTTTTTGGATCTTCACATTAAGATCCACACATCCTACAGGTCTCAATGACAGATTAAATTTATCAGCCTGTATTGAATAGACATTTTGTTCTGGTTAGCACACATACCTTACATGACTTTTTAGCTAGTTTTCATTAAGCTCTTTTGACAATGGAGTAATTTTTTTCTGAATGCTTTTGGTCTTTTCCACTTTTACTTATTCCCTTAATCATTCCATCATGCCTTATTAATTCAGGGCCGGTGTGCCCTTCTTATTCCTTTGCACCATTTTCATTTTCACACATACAGTTCTTATTGACTTTTGAGCAGGAGCCAAGATGTAAATATGTTACTATTTGGTTATTAGTTTCTAATGAAGTTACGATGTTAAAGGTTTCATATAATTGGACTGATGTTATGTCTATAATTGTTTTTACAGGTTTTTCTTTTGAGGTCATACTGTTCTACGTATTATGAATGTGCCTTTGAAAATCTGGTATATAAATATGTCTCTTATTCTAAATTACATGATTGAAAGCAATATTTTATTTGGTTTATAAGTTGCCATGTATTTGCGACTGCTTGTAACAGGCTCCTAAAGCAGTTGGTGCAAGGTTGATCAGGACTGATGAAGATCCAAAACAGGAATGTCCTGTCTTTGAAGAAGAGGAATTGGTTTTTGTATGACGACTTTCTCTATCACTTAAGGGAGAATCAAACTGGCTTAAAATCACCTTCCCTTCTCCTCCCCACAACAGATACCCTGTGAGGTAGGTGGGGCTGAGAGAGCTCTAACAGAGCTGTAACTTGCCCAAGGTCACCCAGCTGGCTTTGTGTGTAGGAAACAAATCCAGTTCACCAGATTAGCCTCTGTCGCTCATGTGGAGTGGGGAATCAAACCTGATTCTCCAGATCAGAGTCCACCGCTCCAAACCACTGCTCTTAACCCCTACACCACACTGGCTCTTTGTTTTTGTTGTGTACCTTTTCCATTTTGTATATTTCTGGAAAGAATTGCCACATGGTGTATGTTACTGATATTTGTACTGTAATTGAGATTTGCTGAATTTTGGATATATTGTGGTGCAACCATCCGATTTTGTGAACCATCATCATAATAATCCTTTGTATTTTCACTTTTTGTTAACTTTTGAATTATATACACTTTGATAATTTTTTTTTAAATTACTGTTCCAGACCTCTGGTACTTGTACCCTTTTCCCTCATTTTTCAGAGTTTTCCTCCCCCCCTTCTTTTTACTACCCAAAATCCACCTTCCAAATTATGTTCTAAAAAACTTTTTAAAACCGCTCCAAACCACCGCTCTTAACCACTACACCACGCTGGCTGAAGGTAATGAAAGCTGGTCTTTACGTTCAGAAAGAGAGTATGTGGTACAGACTTCTACAGGATTGTACCACTTCAGAGGGAGGATGGGGTTGGAATGGCATATTTGAATACTTAGGCGAAAATGCTTAAATGCTTTCTCCCTGATGTTTCCCATAAACATGTTTTTCAGAAGTCATGCGCTCCCCACCTTCCACTGTGAAGTTACCCAGTCCCAGCGGAACCGTATTACATGCTTTACCTGAATGTGTGGGGTTGTTTGGGGGATAAAATAGGGGAGGAGGGGCACACAGGGGCACATAAAATAGGGGCACACAGCCTACGTGGCTTGTTGCGCGCGCCACTTGAGGTTTCTCTTCCTTTACCCAAAAGGAACACTCAAGTATACCTTGGGAGGTATCAATGCAGTATGATAATGTAACCGAGTGTTGGATGCAGGGGTTAAAATGGAGATTCAGAGAATGGAACGCATTGCAACGGAAGGGGTTCTAAGCCAAGAAAAATAGTATGAGGAAACAGCAACACTAAACCCCTGCATAAACCTTGTTTAACTACAGTAACCTTTCTGGCACAGTTGTTCACGTTCCTTGGCTGCTCTGGTAACCAAGCTTTTCCAAGACTTCTTAGCAGTGTTTTTCCTCAGTCTTCTCTTCAACCCTCTCTTTGCCCAGCTGCCACTAATCAGCTTTAACTGACTTCCAGCCGAAGGGCTCTACGTTTTCTACCAATCAGGAGCAGAGCTCGCCAGCCTTACCAATCACAGGCCAGCCGAGTGTTAACCAGTCTTCTTTTTGCCAATTTTGGTGAGAGCAAAAGATTTCTCACTATTTTGGGATATCTTAACTGAACCGAAAAAGAGCCCCGTGGCGCAGAGTGGTAAGCTGCAGTCCAAGCTCTGCTCACGACCTGAGTTTGATCCCAACTGAAGTTGGTTTCAGGTAGCCGGCTCCAGGTTGACTCAGCCTTCCGAGGTTGGTAAAATGACTACCCAGCTTGCTGGGGGTAAAGGGAAGATGACTGGGGAAGGCACTGGCAAACCACCCCGTAAACAAAGTCTGCCTAGTAAACGTCGGGATGTGATGTCACCCCATGGGTCAGGAATGACCCAGTGCTTGCACAGGGGACCTTTACCTTTACCCTTTACTTAACTGAACCTAATAAAGGAATTACCTACCATTCTGTGGCATAAGAATATAGTGAATCACTTTGAGACCCTGTGTACTGCAACAGTTAGGGACGGAGTGGGATCTGGGCGACCCAATTTCAAATTAGGATTCGCAGCCACGCACTGTTGGTGAACACTGGGAGAATTTTGGGGAGGTGGCTGAGGATGGTGGTTTCAGGAGATGTGACAACATGATGCATGGTGTTCTAGAAATGTCTCCAGTCTCTATGGTAAAAACCAAAGACTGTAGGGATTCCTAGAGCATCACCCCCCCAAAAAAGTGAAATTACATTCTCCAAGCCTCCACCTGGAAGTGATGGCACTTTCAGGTGACACTCTAGGAATCCCTACAGTCTCTATGGTCTTTAATATAGACATTGGAGAAATCTCTAGAGTGCCACGTCTATGCTATTCCCCTTCCATTTTTCTCCTGCTTCTCAAATAATCCAAGGTGAAGGATTTGTGCCAAGAGCAGAAGTTTGCCTGTTGTGAGCAGGAAAGCACTCCCATGAAGTGGGATCTGACGAGATCGGGCTGTACCATGCTGCCTTCCCTCCTAGTCTATATAAATACTAGGTATTAATTAATATTATACACAGGAATTCCTTTATAAGCGATGGATGTGCCAGAAATAATGAACACTAACAAGAAAAGCAGCGAGCCTAGTTCAAATCCCCACTCTCCCATGAAGTGTACTGGGTGACCAGTCACTCTCTTTCATCTTGACCCAACTCGCAGGGCTGTTGTGAGGACACAATATTTATTTATTTAACTCTTTTTTTAAATTAAACAAAAGTGGGGAGGATGATATACACCACCCTGAGCTCCTTGGAGGCAAAGCAGGATAGAAAATGTACTAAATAAATACAACATCAATAGTCTATATAAATGTGTGTGTAAAGTGCCGTCAAGTCGCAGCCAATTTATGGCGACCCCCTTTTTGGGGTTTTCATGGCAAGAGACTAACAGAGGTGGTTTGCCAGTGCCTTCCTCTGCACAGCAACCCTGGTATTCCTTGGTGGTCTCCCATCCAAATACTAACCAGGGCTGACCCTGCTTAGCTTCCGAGATCTGAGGAGATCGGGCTGTACCATGCTGCCTTCCCTCCTAGTCTATATAAATACTAGGTATTAATTATCATTATTGTAACACAGGAATTCCTTTATAAGCGATGGATGTACCAGAAATAATGAACACTAAGAAGAAAAGTAGCCACCATTCAATTAACACTGTGTTAAAATCAATGGCAGCTGTCAAACCACCGAATGGGATCGCAGACTTCTCACAGAGACACAACTCATTACTTGCTCAGAAAAGAAAGAAATGAGCACAGTATTTGCCCCATTAACCCAGATGTAGGCAGCCTTCTCCATATGCCACACACTGTTTTCTACAGCGAACAGCTGCTGGGTTAGTACTGCATTACATGATGGCAAACATCAAACTGGTGTAAGACTCTGCAGTGGATAATTTAGCCTAAGAACGACAAGGCAACCGCCTGGATTTCGGGCCAGCAGAAAAGCTTGCAGGAGTGAGAAAGATGCAAAACTAATGAAGTGACTAACTGGGATACATTAAGGCATAATGTACCAATTTTTTTTTCCTGGACTGCACCACCTCAGAAGACAGAGATGGGATCACATGAATCTTACAGTTCCTACCTTTTAACCTATTCAGTGACAGGCAGGCCAGCCATTCTCTGGATTAAGTAGGGCAAAAGGAATTTAACACCTCAAGGGGGTTATTGCAAGTTACCTTATAAGTAATAGACTTACTGGTGTTGGATTCGGTCCTGTGGATCTATTCCACTAGTAGCAGTGTTTCCATCTTGCCTCCTAGCACTTTGTATTCAGAGATGATGGTGAAGATGAAGAAAAGTTGGTTTTTATATGCTGACTTTCTCTACCACTTCAGGAAGAATCAAACTGGCTTACAATCACAAGTGACAAGCACCTGGAACCTAATGAAAACACAAGCTCCTTTACCCCCACTTTAGGTTGGAGTCTCTCACCTCATTAGACTTAGAAGAAGAGTTGGTTTTTATATGCCGACTTTCTCTACCACATAAGGAAGAATCAAACCGGCTTACAATTACCTTTCCTTCCCCTCCCCACAACAGCCATCCTGCGAGGTAGGTGGGGTTGAGAGTGTGTGACTAGCTGTCAGCGAGGGCTGACACTAGCCCCAGGTCACCGAGCTGGCTTCATGTGGAGGAGTGGGGAATTAAGAAGATAACTCAGCCATGAGAACGGACACCCAACCATTCACGTTCTACAAGGGTTGGAACAAGGAAAGGAATCGAAAAAAGGATACCGACCAGAAGACATATAGAATCATAAAGTTGGAAGGGACCACCAGGGCCATCAAGTCCAACCCCCTGCACAATGCAGGAAATTCACAACTACCTCCCCCCCTCACATCCCTAGTGACCAGAAGATGGCCAAGATGCCCTCCCTCTCATCATTTGCCTAAGGCACTAGTTCCCAACCAGGGGTCCATGGACCCCCAGGGGTCCGCGAGAACTAAATTAAGGTCTGCGAAACAAAGTTATAAACCCATAATAAATTAATATTTTCAATTAAAAGTTCTCTATTATAAAATATATATATTCAAATATAATTCTAAGTTTAATGTTTAACTAACAGTTATGATTAAAGTTTATTTTCAAATTCCCGGAATTTTTATTTTGAACCTTGGGGTCCCTGCACCGAACAAAAAAGTCCTAGTGGTCCCTGGTCAAAAAAAGGTTGGGAACCACTGGCCTAAGGTCACAGAATCAGCATTGCTGACAGATGGCCATCTAACCTCTTCTTAAAAACCTCCAGGGAAGGAGAGCTTACCACCTCCCGAGGAAGCCTGTTCCACTGAGGAACCACTCTGTTAGAAAATTCTTCCTAATGTCTAATGTCTTTTCCTAATAGAAAATGAAATGTAACAAAACAACATATTGGATCATCAATCTCCCAACATTATTAATTTATAGTAAATAATAATTCAAACTGTTTCAAAACTCAGAGAGCAACTCTGCCATTGAAAGCTCTAGAACAGTTCAAATAAGCCTTCATACATATAACAGTTTCTTCCACCCAAGAATGTACACAGACGGTTGTTTCTCTACTTCATGCTGATAAGATCAAAACATTTTTAGTGCCGTGTGTTGGGGGAGTGCTCTTTGGGAAAGGTTGTTACTGTACTGAACACAGAAATGCCCTTTACCCGCTTAGGCTGTGCTCTGGGAAACTGGTTCTGTGTGTTTGAAGCAAGCTGTGTTGTGAAGGGCACGGACAGTTTAGTGCCTGTGTCACTGCCAACCTATTATGTGCCCACTGATCCCTTGGACAATTCTGCAATTTTATAAAACATTTTACGTTTGGGGTCAGTCCTGCCACACCGCCTGAGCTCATTCTACAATTCTGATGAGCAGAAAAAGGTCAACACACCATGTAGCTCTGTGCATGTGTGTGTGTAGGAACATTAGATCTGCTGAGTAAGAGCTATGTGGATGTACACTACATTTTGTTAAATGAACACAAAGTCTCCCAAGATGCCACAAGAACTGCATTGGAAAGAGAACAACTGGTCATTCAAAAATGAATGTTTATGACCATGGGTTTCACAACCACTGGGGGAAAGTGCAAAAAAAAGTTAAGAGTTTTGAAAATATACAGAAAAAGACAAAGCGTTTAAAAAATGCAGGTTATATTTGGCACTTTTATTTTTATTTTATTTGTCATCACATTGGTATGGCATTAAGGGGGGAAAACCCATGGTCTATTAGAATTTTTTAATTATTTGGATATAAGAAACAGATTTTGCAAAATAATTAATCATTTATAACAAAAAATACAGATGAAAAAGCTTAGAAATTCAGTAGGCAAATCCAAATGAAAAATTCACACTGCTGCAAAACATTTTAAAGATGAACTGTATATTAAATGTAATCTATTTTTTTAAACGTAAGCATCCATTTACATAATTTTCTAAGTATACAAACATACACTTATAATCCAGGATTTCCCCCCTCCAAAACCCAGGTCATGCACAAAACACCAGACATTTGCAAACATCACGCTTTTTATATGGAAGCACGGTTTTATTTTTCATCACAGTACCAAGAAACACAATCATTCTTGTCTACGGAGGAGGAAAAATTGTCTCACTTTTCAGATTGCTGATCTTTTGAAATATTTTCCCATCAAGCATTATTATTCCTAACACATTAAATGACTTTAAAAGATTAAGACGTCTGACATGACATGCTTGTAAACGACCCAAAAAACAACAAAAGCCTTAAATAGTTTTTGCATAGCATATTTTAATAGCTACAAGATTTAAGGCGATCTCTCCAGTCCAGAACCCTACATGCTTTCCTATTATTAGTGCCTGAAATATGGGATGGACCCAGCAAGCATGAGCCCTATATGTTCATTAACTGTCCCTAGATCTCGGATAAGCCAGCAGAAATTTGTCTTTACATGTACCACAAGAACTTACTTGGAACGCAGTCCATTTATCTTCATCGTCACTGTTTCGCCCTCAGCGGACATACCTACTGCTAACAGCCACCTTTACGGTTGCGTACCTTATCAATAGAATAGCCTGATGGGAATGCCTGCAGAACAGGTGTGGGGTAGGGCAAGATTCTGCCTTCTCAGGGGAGTTCCCACATAGGTAGGAGAATGCCAGTTTGTAAATTTGAAAAAAAAAACCGATAACCTGATAAAAGACAGAGTACTGAGGGCAGCTGAGGGTCAGTTACAGGAAGGAAATAAAGAGGTAGTGGGGAAATTCACTCGCCTAAGCCCCAAAAGCAGCGATCTCCAATACGGTGCCCCTCTGGTATGTTTCCTGGTGCTAACCTGCTTCTTCCCCAAAGCACTTCTTGTCTAAAACTAAGAGCCAAACTTGGCTTTTCCCCACCTCCTTAGAGCAGAAGGCATTACAGTTAGCTCTTCAGGGAGCACTCATTTAGAAGCAGAGGCCCCCAGCATAGGAGGATGCTCGGCACCTCAAGACATTTTTGGATTGGCTGCTCGATTGATCAATCAATATCAATCAAGCAGCCATTGATTGATTGAATGGCTGCTCGATTGGTATATGCAGCTAAATGGAAGACAGTTGAGATACCAGATAAAAAAGACTGGATGAAAAAGATGCTGGAACTGATCGAGATGGTGAAGCTTACAGCTTTGATGAATCAGAATGATAGTGTACAATTTTGGGGGGAATGGGAGGTTTGGAGAATGTACTGTGAAAATTATTTTGTTAACAGGACCATTTAAAGGATACTCTTTGATCTAACCCCTTATTCATACTTTCTATTAATTTTTATATTAGGTATTGATTTAATAATGTTGGATACGACAAGAACAGGTTAATTAAAATAATATTGGGATTAGTTCCGTTAGCAAAAGTTCATACCATTTAATTTTAGATGGAAGAGGGAGAGGTGGAAGTCATTCGATTGTTAAACTAGAAGTATTACTTATTTTTTCTTTTTATTATTACTATTATATTGTTTCTGTTGCTATATTAAATGAAGAAAAATAAAAAATATATATTATAAAAAAAGACGTTTTTGGATCGCCCTCCCGTGGCAGCCATTTTGCAATGGCAATCGTTACCCTTTCTAAAACTGCCCACATGCTGCGCTAAGACAGTATCCTGGAAAAGGAGATTTGGGTAATGGGAAATATCCCAATTGATTATTTCCGTTTGGCCTTTGAGGGAAGACTCCTCAAGGGCAGGCCTGGGACTAGCAGCAGCCACTGGCTGACTTGATACCACCTGACTTCCATGACTCAGCTAGGCCTGGCTGCTTGCTACTCTTCAACATCAGGCACCCTATGAAAGTCAGTGTGGTGTAGCTTCACAGTAAGGTTGCCAGATCCCTGGCGGGGGGTAGGGGGTAAGGTTACCAGAACCAGGTTATGAAACTCCTGGAGATTTGGGGATGGAGCCTGGGAAATACAGGGACCACAGCAGGTTTTGGCTAAAGGATTTGAAACTGCATATTTATTTATAACCTGCCATTCTCCCCAATGGGGGAGCCAATGGGGACTTACAACATCATTCTTCCCTCCGAGTTACTTCAGGCTAAACTCCGCAAAATCAATGGAGTAACTCCGAATAGGTTTGGATTGTTAAGACATTTACACTCCAAAATATCTATATACGGATAACAAAGTCAGTTAAATCTGAGGATACTTAAATCCGGTGACTGGAGCTGTGAGCAGGCAAGATGAAATCTTTCTACAAACCTGAACAACACCCCAGGCTTGTAGAAAAATGTGAAATCTAATACACACACACACACACACACTGGGGTTTTTAAAAACCCCAGCATGATAAAAGGAGTGCCTGTAGCTTTAACAGATTCCCTCAGTGGGTGTTGCTAGGCAACCACAGCATTTCAAGGCTCAGTTTATGGAACCAAAAGGCTGGAGGGCAAGGTCCTTTCTAGAGCTTTTTTGGCCTTTGAGGGAACACTCATCAAGGACAGGCCTGGGCCTAGCAGCAGCCACTGGCTGACTTGGTATCAACCGACTTGCATGACTCAACTAGGCCTGGCAGCTTGCTACCCTTCAACAGCAGGAACCCTATGAAATTCAGTGTGGTGTAGTGGTTAGAACTTCACAGTAGGATTGCCAGGTCCCTGGCAGGGGATGGGAGGGGTAAGGTTGCCAGAACCAGGTTATGAAACTCCGGGAGATTTGAGGATGGAGCTGGGAAAGACAGGGACCTCAGCGGGGTATAACGCCACAGAGTCCACCCTTCAAAGCATCCATTTTCTCTAGAGGAACTGGTCTCTGCAGTGTGGAGATGAGCTGTAATTTCAAGGGATCCCCAGCTCCCACTTTGAGGATGGCATCCCTACTTCAAAGATGAGGGTCTGGGAGACCCAGGTTTGAATCTCCATCTTGCTGTGGAAGCTCACTGGGTGATTTGGGACCAGTCACATACTTTCAGCTTAGTTTACCTCACAGGGTTGTTGAGAAGATAACATGGAAGAAAGGAGAATAAGGCAAGCTGCTTTGGCCTCCACTTCAGAGAAAGATGCAGTATAAATGAATAAATAATAAATATAGCTGAAGATACGAGGCAGATAAAAGGTAGGTTGGTGAACGGCTGAGAAGATGAGAATGAGGCAAGGAAATGGGAGTGGATATGGGAGTTGCCAGGAGGAGGGAAAGAGGAAATAGTGCAGGGTAGAGGATAGAGGGGAAAGTGAGGTGCCCTTCAAGTCCTTGAGTGATCCTGTTCCAATGGCTGGCACCATAAAACTGTGCTATAGTTTTCTTAGGTAGAGGATGCTGGTGGGGTATGGAAAGCTGAATACAGAGGGACAGATAAAGGGAGGTTGGCTGTTGGGTGGGAAGGAGAGAAGGAAGCAGGAAAAGGGGAGAGGCTATGGGAGCTTTCAGGAAAGGGAAAGAGGAAATACTGGGGCAGGGGGAAATGAGATGCCTCCCGCAAGTCCTTGCAGGTTCCCACTTGTGACTTTTAAAACAGATTCTTTGCTCGTTACAAATCCGTAATATTTCCTACTGCAAGATGGACAGAAAGAGTAGAAAGTAACCTTGCCATAAAATCTTGACAGTAAAAGCATGTACTGAAGCCTTTATATGGACAGCCCTAACCTTTAACTTCACAATGAGATGTAATCGAAAAATGTCAGTTCTCTCCCCCACTAACATTCCAATCATTAGTCAGCATTCTGAGATTCCATTTTTGATTAGTATATTCAAGCTTTCTATGCCTTTCCATTGCAGCAGGGATTCTCAATTCATTCTTATAATACGTCATCCTAAGAATGGCCCATCTGTCCCCGAAAGACCAAAACCAACCAGTATTTTCATATGCATTTTGTTTTTAATAAATGCAGTCCTCAGAAGTGAGACATATGGAGTTTTATTGCTAAGGGCAGGGTGTTTCTCACTCAAGCACCTAAAAGGATTCTGGCAGGTGAAATACCATTTTGTACTAAAAGTTTGGTCAGGGCATTTCAGTGGCTAACAAAAGTCACAGGGACCCTGCTTTGAGTGGGTGCAGAGGTATCGAGCATAATTTATCAGCAAATTTAGTACAGCTTTAAAAGAAAAAAAGGTAGCCCCCTGTGCAAGCACCAGGTCATTACTAACCCATGGGTTGATATCACATCCCAACCTTTACTAGGCAGACTATGTTTACGGGGTGGTTTGCCATCGCCTTCCCCAGTATTCTACACTTTTCCCCTGCCAATCTGGGTACTCATTTTACTGACCTCAGAAGGATGGAAGGCTGAGTCAACCTTGAGCCGGCTACCTGAAACCGACTTCCGTTGGGATTGAACTCAGGTTGTGAGCAGAGCTTTGGACTGCAGTACTGCAGCTTGCCACTCTGTGCCACAGGGCTTTAGCAAGGCATTCTTTCAAGCTTGTTCTTGGAAGGCCGCCTGCATTTCCCCGTACTTGCTATTTGTGAACCGTCACCCAGTCATAACATGAGTTCATCAAGCTAGCCCGGCGAACATCTTGGAAGCGAGTCCATATTTTCGGCCAGCCAAAAATTCCCTGGTACAACCCTCTTGCAATGAATGACAGCTGGGGAGCTTCCAAGGACGTGGTATATTTCACCATTGCTTCCTGGCCACAAGTAATTATGAGCGCTGTACTCCGCCACAGTAAAAACAGAACTGGAGATCTGCACCCAAGGCTTGTGACAATTACTGTTTTTCCCCTCAAACCCTTTCCTCGTTATCATCTTGCAAGTTCACTACAATTTTATGTAAATATCCCCACCCCCTTACATGCATACTAAGGATTTCCTGGTTCTAAACATTCTCCCTATTTTGGAACAATCCCTCTTGCCACATTTAAAGTGCAATCATATGGGCTTAGATTAGAGTAACTCTGCATGGGATTGTACTGTTAGATTAGGAAATACTGTGAACAAAGTACTGTGATACTAAGTTCTACATAATGACCAACAGACATAAGCAATTCTTTCTTCCAGTGATGCAGAATGTAATTTCCTCAAAGCCAATCAACAAACCAGTTAAACTGGATTACATGGATTAAAGAGATTTGTAATCCACCAAGGCATCTATAAACAAACAATCAGATGTGGTGAGACTTGCAGTTTAACTGCTTCATCTTGAACATCTAGAAGTCTGAGCTATTCTGACTGACAGCGCAATCCTAAAAGTAGTTACACCCTTAATAAATACATTGAAGTCAATGTATTTAAAAGGGTGTAACTCTGTTTAGAACAGCACTGCAAATCTCAGTGAACTCAGCTGGGACTTAATTCACGGTGAAATATTCAGAATGCAGCATTTCTGGGAAACACGTTTCATTTCTTTTGGTCTGTTTTGCTTCTTCAGCCTGTAGCTTTGCATCTTCTGGTCTGCTTTGGGTTCAGAGGTTAATGAAAAGGACAGCAATAGGTCAGGGGTCAGCAAACTCATTAGTCAAAAGAGCCAAATATCAACAGTACAACGATTGAGATTTCTTTTGAGAGCCAAATTTCTTAAACTTAAACTATATAGGTAGGTACATTGTTTATTAACTTAATAAACTTTAATTAAAGTTTTAAGTCTTCGGTACACTGAATAAAACTTGATATCATACTTAATAGTGATCTTATTTATTGATAAAAATTAAATTGTAAGTCCCTGCCATTTTCCCCGCCCCATCTGGAGTCCTCGTCTGGAGGCCTGGTCTACCACCATAAAAGCCTATTGGTAGACCTGGCCTCCGGCTGAGTCCCATTGGGAGGCCAGGTCTACCCATTGGCTTTCTTGGCAGTAGACCTAGCCTCCGGAGGCCCATAGAAGCCAATTGGTAGACCTGGCCTCTGAAGGGGGACTTTTCCCCCTCCTCGGAGTCCAGGTCTACCGCCAAGAAAGCCAGTGGGTAGACATGGCCTCCCAATGGGACTCAGCCGGAGGCCAGGTCTACCAAAGGAAGCCCGCCCCGCCCAACAGCTGATAGGCGGGGGGGGCAGGAACCACTGAGCCACCCGCCCAGCAATCGCGCAGCTGGAGGGGAGGCTTTAGCCTCCCTACCATTGAGGGCAAAGGAAAGGGGGGACCTGGCCATTCTCCATGGCGGGGGGGGGGGAGAGACAGCGCGCCCGCTCACCTGCTCTCTCTCGCTTGCTCTCTCTCAGGCACGCTGGCTCCGCAGCCCGGCTGCCGGTGCGAGAGCAGGGGCTCCGAACCAAGTTCGGAGAGCCGCACTCAACGGGCCAAAGAGCCGCATGCGGCTCGGGAGCCGCAGTTTGCAGACCCCTGCAATAGGTCATAATGCCAGGATGGATTTGCAAACTCAACTACTGGAAACAAACTGTGTTGCAATGAATGGGGCTCATCAATGTGTGTACTCAGGATCAGCTCACCTATGTTTTTTTTTTAAATCCAAAGCAGACCAGAATCCGATTTCTGGATTGCCAACAAAAGAATAGCAAAAATTCTACAAAATAAAAGAAAAACAGAGACCTCTTTGGTATAAGTTAAGATGAGAGGAACATAGCCAAACAAACCCTTTCTGACTGAAAATTACATTTGAATAAAATTCCAAAGGCAAATGTTTTAGATTCGATTAGAAATTACTACTATGACTGATAACAGCTGCTACTAAATCCTGATGGTTTAAACTAGTCACAGCTGGCTTAGTACCTTTTGTTGTTGTTGTTGTTTTAAAAAAAGGTTGCTTAGAAAACCCCAAGGTAAAAAGATAAATGTTTAAGTACTATTAAACCCTGTATTCCTAAAAGTGGTACCTTGGAGGCTAGCGAAATCAGCCACTGACAAATGAATTACTATGTTTTTGTGACGAGTTAGAAAACAAAACCATTTAGGAAGTCCAGAGGTTATATTCAGATTGTTTATTGTCAGGAGTGTGACAAAACACTCTGCCATACTATATGTCAACATGCACCCAACTCCACATCAACTGCTCAGAACAGCAATTGCAAAAATTACAGTCATCTAGTCATAATTTATGGTTTGTTACATAAATATTTGTTAACGAGCACTAAAACGGAATTATAGTGTAGCCTAGGTAGTTGGTTATTGCTTGTCGACACTGCAGCTTTGGATCTGCTAGGGAGAATCCACTGATATGCCTGAGTTATCAAACTGCATTGTATTCTCAAACTATAAAATGCTGGAGGACACTTAAAAAGAAACGCAACAATTGCTTGCGAATGAATTGTGTTTATGACAATTGAAGTAGATTAACTGCACAATCCTAAGGGGTGATGGTGGTTCTGGGGGCACCAAGCCGAAAATGTGCGTTTAGAGAAAACCCCGTGAAACTCTCCATTAAGTTCCATGGGGCTACACCTGCCTTTATGCAGGTGTAACCTGGCACCTGCAAAAAGAGACGTTCCCGGGCCGAGAGGATTAGGGAGCCAACTAAAGTCAGCTCTGCCCCTGGGAACGCCCCATTTGATGTCAGCGCAGGCACTTGTGCCGAAAAAATGCTGCCAGAGAGCAGGCGTTAAGTTGCCGAGCTCTGTAAAGATTTGGGCCTGGTATACACTGGTTTGGTTTGGATGGAGGATTTCTACCCGACCCCTCCCATTACAGCCCAAAATGTCCCTTGAAATGCTCACCCTGGGCAGTAGCATTTTGCAGGGTGTTTTGGGCTGAAGCAGGAGTAGGGAGGCATGAAAATTGCCCTCTTGTGGGCAGAAATCCTTCAAGCCCATGGAAATGTTCCATTGGACCCAAGCCATAAGAAGCAAAAGAATGCTACTAAAACCGGAAATCTGCTATGCGCGGGTAAACTTGAGCACATGTAGAGGCTCCTCTGGAATCCAGTTCAGAACTTTTGATCTACTTAGGGGCTTGTTGCACATGCTATGCCAATGACCTATTACAGAACGTAACATTCTATCCATAATTGTTAAGTACTGGGGACAAGAAGGTATGCATTTCTGTAGTTCTGAAATAAACTAGAATTGTATACATGGTTGAACTGAATTCCATGAAGCCAAACAATCTACCAGTCATTTCATGTTTGCAGTGTGTGCGTGTGTGTGTGTATACGTACTATATTGTGGAACAACGGGAAGGATTTTAATTATGCAAGTTACAATATAAATCCAATTAAAATATTTTGTGTACATTAACAATTATCCTCTATTTTTTACATTCTTTTTCTACACGTCAGTGGCATTTATTCACCAGTACGCACGCCTAAATACAAAATCTCAAAATACAGTTTTGTAGTGCGCATTCCAATTTTCTCTTTAAAAACAAGTATAAAAAGAAAAAAAACCCAAAGTTAAACTCAAAGATGGAGTGTTGGCAAAGAAAAATCGAAAACCAGTTAGGCATTTATGGGGAAATGTAGTAAGAATAACCAACATAACTTTGGGAATGAAAAGATGCTAACAATTATTGTTGACAGTTATATCATTGCACAGTAGCACATTTTTCAGTTCTTTGACTTCACTTCAGTCTTTTAATCTCCAGTATGTCTGCTCATGCATTTTCCTACTGTTCAGGAAGTAGGGTCAAAAGGGCAACTATGATCCCTCTATTGTGCTGTATTTTTTTTTAAGGATACACCCTACATTTTCTTATGCCCAAGCTACTACAGTGGGTATTCAAAGATAAGAACCCCAACCCCTCAATTGCTTCATTCATCTACCTCCAGAGAAAGACATGCCATCACAAGAGAACTGAGGGGAAACCAGGACGACCATTGGATATAAAAGCATTTATAAGGATTTGGGAGAAAGCATACTGCCACCACAGGGTTCCCAAGTGTGCCTGTATCACACTAAGGAGAGAGCTGGTTGTATGGCCAATTCTTTTAATAATAAAAGAATCTATTTGCCATACAAGCAGTTTTAATTTTAAAAAAATGCCATCCACACCTGCCTGATTGTCTTTGGGTCAAGCAGGGAATCCCACAATGGATGTCATCCTGAACACTAATCCTTCAAATCCATGAATGCTCAACCTGCGTTTTAAAACCCCATTGAAGCCCCTCCCATAACTCCCATCTTGTTAACTAAGCTACATGGACATCTAAGAATCAAGGTGTGTTGCCATGAGTGAATACAGAGTTGAACGTACATAGTCACTGAGTGCATGACCAAGTTCAACACATTACAGCACACTGTGGGCAAAAGTCATCAGACTGCTCAACATACAAACCAGATCAATTTTCAACCATGCGATGAGAAGAGTAAAAAAAAAAAAAGCTACCGTCTTCCCCATATGTTTGAAAAAAGACATATTGTTGTATGATGAAACAAACCCATCCAGCTTTAACACACAGTGAACGTGGGAGGCACTAAGGATTGACCTTCAGAACACAAACGCAACCTGGGAGATTATGTCTTAGGCCTTTTATGCAGGGATGTTTCCCCGCGGTCACCCCCGTTGAATGCTTTGGGGCTTCCTTTTGATTATGCATGCCTTTTTCTGCCCGTCAGAGGCTGCCTCACTCTCCCCGCATGTTCTGCCCACATTTTCCAGATTCTGACAGCATCCGGAAAACATGGGCAAAACACGTGGGGAGAGCGAGGCGACCTCTGATGGGCGAAAAATGCATGCATAATCAAAAGGAAGCTGCAAAGCAGTCGGTGGGGGTGACTGTGGGGAAACGTCCCTGCATAAAAGGCCTTCGTTCTCTCCGTAAACCGACTGGTCTTCCTACATGTGGGGAGATGGGTTTTGTCAATTTTAACTC
Organism: Euleptes europaea; assembly: GCF_029931775.1. NCBI lineage: Eukaryota > Metazoa > Chordata > Lepidosauria > Squamata > Sphaerodactylidae > Euleptes > Euleptes europaea. The sequence continues at coordinate 80,320,033 of NC_079316.1, forward strand.
AGTGAAATACAGCAACGATGCCATACAAATACCTTGACAAGATATAGAAGAGAAGTTCACTCAGTGGCCCAAGGTTAACAGTTTATTTCCTAGTTTATTAATGTAAACAACATATGGTTATATACTTTGCTCTCCAGGTAGATGCGACACGCAATTTTATTCGGGCAATCAACAAGACAATCACATCAGATGGCATCAATCATAACAAACAACATGGAGGGTGGGATGACGAAAGCACCCAGATGGCAAACTTCAGCCACCAATGCTCTGAATAAGATTAGCATTTTGCAGATTCAATTTCTCAGTTAAAAGGCACCATTTCTCTTTGAAAATTGTTGTTGTTGTTATTGGGGTTTTCATATATCTGGGTTCTTTTACAGAGCAAACCAAAGGAGAGTTACATCCTAAGTCCACTGAAAGCCAGTGAGCTTAGAAGGATGTAACTTTGCTTAGGATTTCAGTGGTAGTGTCTGAACTCTCCATTTTAAATATTCAGTACTTCGAATCTGTCTAATGAAAATAAGAAAGCAAAATAAATATCTGAAAGGCATGCTTGTTTAATATATATATCTATATGAATGCCTTTCACTTCAAGATACCCAATAAAATACACTTTTGTGTTTGTCTTCGAACACCTGGTCTCTCTCTCTCTCTGTGCTTTTAGTGGCAGAAGCCCACTAAAACCAATAGGCTGAAGACCAAATAGTTAAACCAACGTATAAGCGTTTTATATTTTCTGTCTTTTTAATATTACATATACATGTCTCCCCTTTGTGCTGTTCTTCCTAGAAATCAGTTGGTGTTAAGTTTGTTGCATTTTCTCCTGAATGGAGTAACCCATTGTGCTATTACAGCATGTTGAATACCTGAAAATGCTAAAAACGATACAAGATTAATGTGTGAAGGACAAACGTTTAGACAGTGCGCAAAATGTCGCATGTGAACTTTTTAGGCATCCAGGATTGTGCCCTGGCCATGCCCAGTTTGATGCTTCACTGTGAAATGGTTGAGTAAACATTACGTTTGACCTAACCACGATGCTGGAGAGACAAAAGTCCTTTCCTGTGCGACTTTGCATCATGTAGCCACTTTGCACGAGTAACAGCCCAGTTGAAATAACGGGCAAGAGCAAAGACTCTCATGAGGGTGCTTCTGCCTAACAGCATCTCTTAGTTTAAAAGTGTAGCATCAAGTTGCTTTTTTTTTTTGCCACTTCAACATCTGAACCTTGAGGAAGAACTCTGAAATTCTGCATCTAGGCCTTTAAACACTGGTAGGGGCTGGTTAACACACAGCTGCTAAGACTGATGGATGTCAGCTATGCCAGCCAATCTTGGACATTCAAATGGTGCGTTAGAGAGATCCAGACATATTTTGGCTGGGCATTCCCCACCCCCAGACTAAGGATGAAATCCAATGCACACTTGCTTGAGAATATGTCTCACTGAACTCAGAAACTCATTTTTCAGCAAAATATATGTAAGGAACTTGGATGCACAAATCAGTTTCATTTTCCCACACTTGGAATGCCTTTTAGTGGTCACCAATAGCCTTTTGTACAGTCATATCATAATCAGATTTGCTGCACCATCTAAAACATTGCATAAACAACTGGAAGAAATTGAAAGTGCCAAAATTATTTAATTTATGCAGATGAAAGGAAACATTTTTAGGGCAACCCTGAGAAAATGAAAGGTTTATAAACAATCAAACTAATACTCTTGATAAGAAAAAGATGGCTACTCAAGTGTTTCCAGCATTTTACTAGTCTGAATATAAAATGTCTTCAAATGTGTATAAAGATTAAAACCATCTCAATATACCTAACAAACTCTCCTTCTGTTAGCCACATTTGTTGCCAAATTCTTTTGTTTCCACTGATCTACCCAAAACCTAGATGTTTGGTTTCACTGATAATCAATTTTTTGACGATATCATTCAACAGCTTTCCTGCAAAAAGGTCAACATGTTCCTCTTAATAACGTTTTGTTCCTCCACATCGAATAAAACATCTACCCAAAGGCTTAATCTTAATTACCTCTCATAAGGAAAACATTTTAAGTAACGCCAGTTTGTTCCGAAAGCTTCTTCATATTCCATTATGCAAAACAAAACCTTTAAAAAGGACACACTATTGTAAAATATACCACACCTACAAGGACCTTTGAATATACCACTTGATTCTGATTTCCAAGAGTGGCTCTATAATAAAAACGACGCATGTCTACAGCCTATTTGCCTAATTGCTGTATCCCTACCACACCATTAATGTTGAATGGACCTAGAAGGAATCAGAGACCCTCATAATGGAAGGGACTGTTTGTCCTCGGAAGATGTTTGTTCATTTCAAAACCCACTGAAGTCACACAAGCACTGATCCACTTCTAGTTCTTCGCCCCAGAGTCTTCACAGTTTTGCAGCCATGAAATTGATATGTGGCTTCACCAGAGGAAAGAGGGGAAGGCTGCGCTTGAACTCTGTCATATTTTGAATCACGTCTGGCTGCAAATAAGCATTTTAGAAGGGGGAAAAAAGAGAGACACTGAGATTCTGGCACATACACGAGTATTTACACGCTGTGGTGAAGTCAGTGTTAAATTATAAACTGGAAGACGGACAGATTCCTTAGTCTGGGTTACAAAACAGATACAAAAAAAAAAAAAAAACCCTTAGAACCTGGTACAAATTTAAGACCTTCCTTGAAAGACTGAAGTGATGCTGGTTGAAGAAGCTGATGTCCTAGACGAGACTGATCTTCTGACCTTGATGGGGTGATTTTATCTTTGCCAGGTGATGTAACGAGTTTGGGAATATTTTTGGACCTTGGCCCTGCTAATACAGAAGCAGGCTGGTACCTTTGCTAAGAGCACCTTCTTTCACAGTGATGCTTGTAATTTGTCTCCCTACCTAGACTTCTCTGACATTCGTGGGTCTGCTCTTTAAGATCAATCAAAAGCCTCAATTACTACAGAAAGTCAGTGTTTTTAATTTGCTCTGCTCTGCTTCCGAATGGCCAGTGGGCCATAATAAAGACTGACCAACTACAGAATGACACAGCCCATCTTTTAAACAAGAGCGAGGTACTTTGAACATGCAACACCAACAGGCCTGGGGAAGGACTGTGGCTCAGTGGTAGAGCCTCTGCTTGGCATGCAGAAGGTCCCAGGTTCAGTCCCCTGCATCTCCAGTTAAAGGGACTAGGCAAGTAGGTGATGTGAAAGACCCCTGCCTGAGACCCTGGAGAGCCGCTGCTGGTCCGAGTAGACAAAACTGACTCTGATGGACCAAGGGTCTGATGCAGTATAAGGCAGCTTCATGTGCTCATGTGTTCAACACTGGAATAAGTACCTTAGCTGCCTAGCTGCTTCCAGACTCAATCCAAGGTGCTTACCTTTAAAGCCCTTTGTGACATGAGACCCACATATCTAAAAGGATCACATCTCTCCCTGTATTAACCCATGTGTGAGCTGCATTCTCCCAGTCAGCTTTTTCTCATGGTGCCCTCTCATAAAATTGCTCACTCTGCTTCCATTCCTCTTAAGCCTTCCTTGGTCATTTAACTGAATCTTCGGAAAGGCCCATTAGAAGAGGTTCAGAAGAAGAAAAAGAGTTGGTTTTTATATGCCGACTTTCTCTTCCACTTTAGGCAGAATCAAACCGGCTTACAATCACCTCCCCTTCCCCTCTCCACAACAGACACCTTGTGAGGTAGGTGAGGCTGAGAGTGTGTGACCAGCCCAAGGTCACCCAGCTGACTTCATGTGTGGGAGTGGGGAAACTAACGCGGTTCACCAGATTAGCCTCCGCCGCTCATATGGAGGAGTGGGGAATCAAACCCGGCTCCCAAGTCAGAGTCCTCCGCTCCAATCCACTGCTCTTAGCCACTACACCACGCTGGCTCTCTCAGAAGGTGCCTTCATTGTCCAACTTGAGGACGGTGCGCAAGGCCAGCCTCTTCCAGAGGGCTTTTAGGCTGAGGCTGCTTCTTGTGAATAATGTTGAGTATATCAGTAAGATGGAGACAGAGTTATTACTTGTCAGGCCTGTATCTGTACTAATGTTGTTCATTTTCTGATTTTGTGTTTTTTTAATTGTACGTTTTGCTATTCTGGGCAGGATACAAATATTGTAATAAATAAATAAATAAATGCACATTCAGCTAAATGAAAGCTTCCTGGAAGATTGTTTCCTCCAAAGTTATGTATCAAATAGATCAGGGGTGTCAAACTCAATTGTTACGAGGATATGACATAAATGTTACTTGGTTGGGCTGGGCCATGCCTTGCTGCCCCAGATCAAGAGTGGGGAGGAGGGTGGCTGCCTCAGCTGCCTCGCGGGCCGGATAAGTGTTCCCAAGGGGCCAGATCCAGCCCGCGGCGCTTGTTTTGCACCCCGAAATAGATGCTTAGAAAGCCATTTTCTGCTAAAGGAATTTACATTACTGAATCCTGTTTTTTTTTTTTTTTTGCCATCAAGCCGCAGCTGACTTATGGCGAAGCTGGGCTAAGAGCGGGATATAAGAATGATAATAAATAAATAAATCTGAGACAGCCCTTACAATTTCATTGATCTGCATATGAATCAAAAGGCCAACTAAGCAATATCAAAAGATTCTGAAAGAAAAGTTAAAATGCAACTTTGCAGACCTGTCCCTAACTTTAGACTTGTCTCTCATAGGTAACTGTGACCCAATGTGGTAATTATGTTGGATGGTGTCATATGTTGGATGGTCTCCATTCTTTTAAAAATGGTTATGAAAAGACTTTTTTTTTTTTACCTGTGGCAGTGGTGGTGCTGGTGCCAGATTGACATCATTTTGGCATGGAAATTCTCCCACCACTGGGCCTGTCAAATTTAAAACAAACAAACACTTGTTAAAAACATCCCATTATGAACATAAAAACTCCAAAGAGACCATTCCAAGCCAAGGATTAAGATTCACAATGAAAATGCCAGGTTGTTTCTTGCACTACCTAGAAATCTACAAATTCCCAATCTTCTCAAACTTTACTTCTTTTTTAGCTCTTGTCTGCGTGCAAATACTTCCACCCATCCACCAGAGGTCATAAAAATCCTACCAGAACTGAGATTTGCAGGACAAGTATCTATGGTGCAATTTTTTTTTTTTTACTGTGCTTACTTGGACAATTTTTTTTGTTTTTGGAGAAATAAATACACTCAATACTTACAGGAGTCCATTTCCCTTGCTAGTACATGTACGGATACTTTATGTCTTCTTGAGGCATCTACAGCCAACATTCTCTACAGAAAAAAAAATCAAAGCCAGTTATTCCAGCAGAGACCAATGCAATGTTTTACTGAGGACTTCAAAGAATGAAGAAATTGGCCTTCCCTGATAGACATGAGCAAGCCAGAGCATCTATCAAGTAGAGTGGAATATCCAGATCTGCCACCACGAATATGTAGCCTATATCCTATGCATTATGCAGACACTGCTACTTCTCTCCAGGATCATGAAAACCCTTCCACATCAGCTATAAATGAACTGCTTCTGTAGATTGATTCTCAAATATAGGAAAGCACCTGCTGGTCGCCCCCCCCCCCCCCCACGACCCTTGGTAATAGTGACCTACCAACGCTTTGGTGCATCAATGAGCCCGTTCCCCCTACTTCAGGTCAGCTGCTATGTAATGGGTGTGGCCAGGCAGAGAAAACTGCAGCAGACTCTCCCCAAAGCCCCCTTATAAAGTATCAAGAGAAACGAAACTACAGTGCGGGAAGTTAAAAGTATATGATAAAAATGAAATGACTAGAACGAAAATTCGACTTGAAATGTTAATACAAAAAATACTGAGCAATATTTAAGGCAATATTAAATGTATTAAATCAGTAAATACAATAAAATCTAGAATTAGTTGTTTTCATCTCATTGCAGGCGTCATTAACTGAATCAGTTGGGTAGGGAATAAATCAAAGCTCTCGGACACTAGACAGTTTAACCACAACATTTATGTCAGTAATTAACATTTTCTGGATCTGTTGTAACAAGAGGTCTATCAAAACGAACGCAATACATTGTCACGTTCTGTTAGTAGTGCCATGAAAGCAACGAGCTTTCCTAAAGAATCTTAGAGCAGTTCTTACAAAAAGCATCTTCCAAAGGTAACAAGAAAGTTAATTACAAGTTCCTACTTGCAGCTATTTTTGCACATATTGTAGTACTGAGTTTTTAGAATTTTACTTTTGATACGACAGAAAGGCAATTGCCCTTCTAATGGTCCTCTTCTTCTTCTTAATAATAATGATTGATTTTATTGTTTTAATGAAGACGTATTATTATTATGACTGTAGGATGGTTAGGGTTAGGATGGTTTTACTGTTGTTACCTGCCCTGAGCCTGGCTTCGGCTGGAGAGGGCGGGATAGACATTTAAAATAGTAAACTTTTTTTAAAAAGCAACTACTTTTATTATGTTTATTTTAATCACATGATGTTACTTAGTAAAATAATTTTCTGCATGTATAAGATCTAAACCATGCGTCACTGACCATAAGTGAGGATCTCTTTGTGGAAATGCTATTAGCAGAACACAGACTAGATCTGGAAGAGCTGTAGAACAAGTCTGCTTTAAAGAATTGGAAAGGGCCCCGGCTCAGTGATAGAGCATCTACTTGCCATGCAGTAGGTCCCCAGCTCAGTCCCTTGCATCTCCAGTTAAAAGGGCCAGTTAGTAGGTGATGTGAAAGACTGTGGCCTGAGACCCTGGAGAGCTTTTGCCAATCAGAGTAGATAATGCTGGACTCGATGGACCAATTCTGTACAGGGCAGCTTTATGAATATGAGTAATTTGCCTGAAATTCTTTTTCATAGTGTTGAATTCGTCTTTTTTTTTTTAATGTGGTTTGCTAGTCAGGCAACTCTGTGTTCCTCGAAGATTATTTATTTATTGTTATATTTTAGATTTATATCCTGCCCCTCCCTCACTACAGCAGGGCTCTGGGTAACAACAAATCGAATGAATTTAAAAATCAGAAACAATTAAAATAGATTAAAATACATAATATGCAAATAAGATGGCACCCTAAATTTGCAGCAGAGCAGACTCCCGAGAATATCAAACCCTCCACAAAGTAAATGAGGAGGGGGACTGAGGGGAGCATGTAGAAGGGGGGGGCGCTCTGCCCGTTTACCGGTAGATGTGATAGAGCAGCCGAAAGTTCTCAACCATGTGCCTGGCAAAACATCTCCATATTACAGGCTCTGTGGAACTCAGACAGGTCCTGCAGGGCCCAGGTCTCCTAAGACAGAGAGCTCCAGCAGGCAGGGGCCCTGGCCCTTTTCAAGGACACCCGGACTTTGGGAACTAGCGTGAAGCATCCATGGGGGACATAGTGGGTGAGGCGGTCCCGCAAGTATTAGGGTCCCAGACCGTTAAGGGTTTTAAAGGTTAAAACCAGCATCTTGAACCTGGTCCGGAAGCATATCAGCAAACAATGCAGCTGGAGGAGAATAGGGTGAACAGAAACTCTTCAAGGGGTCCTTGTTAGGACCCTCGCAGCTGCATTCTGTACCAATTGAAACTTCCGGAGTAGTCTCAGGGGCAGCCCTACGTACAGCGAGTTACAGTAATCCAGCCTGGAGGTGACCATTGCATGGATCACTGTGGCCAAGTTGGAGCAAGACAGGTAGGAGGCTAACTGCTGAACACTGCAAAGATGATAAAAAAAAACTGTCCTTAATTTTTCAAGGAAGTTTGTTTTTATTTCTGTGGCAACTGTGGATTCTGATTCCAAGCAGCACAGGCCATCTGGCTGAATATGGCTTGCTGCAACATCAGTATTTGCCAAATACCTTTATTATTTGAAATGCAAGAGACACACACTGTTCCGTATAAAATTCACAAAAACCTACTACAAGGCTGCCCTCTGCCCTAGATAATGTCAGCAGAAAATACACGAAAGGACTCAGAAGGCCTCTGGTATGGTGTTTCTACTCAGCAGAGTTTACTGTGTATATAATATAAAAACTGACCCTAAATTATCTGGTTTCAAGAATGTGAGTTCACTTCAATGGTCAGCAAGGCAATGGTAGAAAACAAGATTCTACTCAAAGGTGTCTTTAAGCAAGTTCTGCCAATTTTGAGGGGTAAAGAGGAGGCAATAAACGCTGTTCTTAAGTATAGATTGGTTTTAGTAATATCCAGAATGTTTCATAGTACTTAAATCTGAAAAAAAAATCTGCTCAGTAAGTTTTAAGCGGACAACTCAAGTCATTTTGCAAAATTCATGGGGATGGATCTTGTGCCTCTGTTCCACTAATGGTGGTACCTTCCCATAGTGCAAGTTGCCTTCCCGTGGGAAGGGATTCCCCAAGTGGGCACACTTGGAATTCTGAGATCAGGGAGTTGATATGACCAGAAAATCACTGCAATGGGGAACATGGACAACCCCAAAATGGCTGCCCTGAGGTGTTGGGCTTATCGCAAAGAGTTAGGAGGTTGCAAGCCAAGCCTCCTCCTATGAAGGAAGCAACTGTTTCTGAACAGCTGCTGCACCCTGTGTTGCCTCCTGGATTGTTCCGAAACACCTGCTTCAATTACACCTGGTATACTCCCCAGAGAAGGTTAAGATCATCTAACACTAATTTACTGGTGGTCCCTGGCCCAAGAAGTGTCCGGCTGGCCTTGTCCATGGCTTTTTCTGCCCCGGCCTGGTGGAATAGTCTTTCTAGTGAGACCTGGCCCCTGCAGGACCTTATGGAGTTCTGCAGGGCCTGTAAAACAGAACTGTTCCACCAGGCCTATGGTTGAGGTCAGCTACGGTTCTACTGTACATGCTGGCTACCCTACTTTACCTGCCGCTGCCGAATACCCACCTGCAGGCCAAATACTTTGGCCTTACATGACAATTCTATGCCCCATTTGTAATTCTAATCTTAATATGTTAGGGTAGCTTTAATTTATTGTTTTACATGATTTTATAGTTCTGTTGTATTTTTATGTGAGCCGCTCAGAGCCCAGCCTGCCAGGGGAGAGTGGGTGACAAGAATGATAAATAAATAAATAAATTAGGTGGCGGTAAGCCTGGACTGGTTATTTTGTTTTGGGGAAGAAGCAAATGGGCACCGAGAAACCCACTTGCAGGCACCAGGTTGAGGAAATCAATGCCCTAGGAAGAAGAAGAGTTGGTTTTTATATGCTGACTTTCTCTGCCACTTAAGGGAGAATCAAACCGGCTTACAATAACCTTCCCTTCCCCTCCCCACAACAGACACCCTGTGAGGTGTGTGACAGGGAGAGAGAATGACTTGCCCAAGGTCACCCAGCTGGCTTCATGTGTAGGAGTGGGGAAACAAATCCAGTTCACCAGATTAGCCTCCGCAGCTCATGTGGAGGAGTGGGGAATCAAACTCGGTTCTCCAGATCAGACTCCACCACTCCAAACCACCGTTCTTAACCACTACACCATGCTGGCTCTCCAAAGGTTCTCACGCTAAAGGCCCGTTGCATCCACGGAAGATGCTTTGGCCCGGGGAAAAGCACCACCATTTGCAAAACAGATCCACAGGAGACAGCCCCAGAACTAACATCGCTCCCAGAGCTGAGTGCAAGCCACAACAAGCTATTATTATAGCTTCTTATGCAGTACAAACACTGTGCAGGTGTTACAGCTAACTTTATGACAATGACAGCTGCAGTATCCAGTGATGCCTACAAGGTCACTGTGTGCCTTGCATAATTCAGCAAAGAACAGAGGAAGAGGCGGAGGTTCTTCCCCCCTCCCACACTATACTGTAAAGCCTTTAGAAGGTTAGTGCTGCAATTCTAACCCACAACGGACAAGGACTGGATTATATGAGTGCTTCCCTAAAGAACTTCTATTTCTTTAAAAACCACAACAACAAAAATGCACTCACCAAAAATGAATAAAACACCACCACTCTTTCATCAGATTTTAATCTTGCTGGCTGTGGGAACACAAGCTTATTTTCCCAAAGCCAACTACCTATAGTGCCAACCAGAGAATATAATTCTCTAGAGAAATGGTACCCACTCTGCAGCTTGTGGAAAGCCACATCTGCAATTCCCATCAACCCAAACAGCTGCATTTACTTCTATCCCTGGTATGAGGCCTGCACCTCAGGAAGCCTTGCAGCGTGCCTTACGTTAGACAGAGCTCGTGTTCGTCTGAGTGGGTCATCTTTGTGCAACATTTTGAATGCTTTTTTGAAAAGAGCCCTCGGGGGCATCGTGTGCTCCTCCAAGACCGCGAGAACGAATGGAGGGCAGAGTAAATAAATAGTTAAATTGTGGAACTCCCTGCCCCAGGATGTGGTGATGGCTGCTAACCTAGAAGGCTTTAAGAGGGGAGTGGACATGTTCATGGAGAATAGGGCTATTCTTGGCTACTAGTCAAAATGGATACTCGTCATGATGCATACCTATTATCTCTAGTATCAGAGGAGAATGCCTATTATATTAGGTGCTGTGGAACACAGGCAGGATAATGCTGCAGTTGTCTTTTTTATGGGCTTCCAAGAGGCACCTGGTTGGCCACTGTGTGAACAGATTGCTGGACTTGATGGGCCTTGGTCTGATCCAGCAGGGCCTTTCTGATGTTCTTATGTTCTTAATATGTTGTGGCTAGACCAGGATGTGAAGTCTCAGCCTAAGAGGTACAACGACTCGCGGTAGAAGAGCAGCGACAATGAAGAAAAATACGAGAAAGAGCTGGAAGCATCCAATCTCAGCAATGGCAGAGAAGGAACTGAGGGGTGAGGGGATACCCTGCCCAGAAGCATGTGACTGTTTTGGCAGGAGGCCGTCCTGCTCGCTTCTAAGGGGAGGGGCATCCCCCTGAGTGAGCTAGAAAAAAATCCTCTGGGGCAGGCGCAGTCCCAATGCACAGCTGCACCAGAAGACTGAAGATGAACAGTACATTTACCTTGGCCAAAAAACAAAATTCAGAATAAGGGGGAGGGGAGACTGAGAATACTCTCCTAGACTCTGCTGGAATGCTGCCAGTTAGGGAGTTATGCAAACCATCAGGATTTACATTTGGTTTATCTGAGCTCTAACTCGATCCAACCATTCCAAATATACATTATCACACTGCCTACCCCAAAATATTAACTAAAATATATATATTATGATCAACTTACCTTGTAAAAGTGCATGATATCATCCTTAGTGAGAGTTTTAAGGTACGCCACTTCAATGTTATCTGGATAGCAATGTTTATAATTAAAGTCAGCAAATGATACTTATTTTAAACTTTTAACGCCAATATGTTAGCTTCGCAAGCTACTGATAGTCTTAAGAAATGAGAGCATTTCTCTGAGTCTGTGCATATAAAACAAACCCAATCCTTAAGGTTAAGAAACCAGTAACGTTACACCTGCATCAACCTTCATTTTTTTCTTAGCCAGATTGAAAGGAAGAGGTAAGGAATTTATTCCAGTGCTGAGATTTCCAGAATGCACACCTCTTTTTTTCACAGACATAAAGTATTATGTTATAGCATCCAATCACTATGTAACAGATTATAAAAATCCACAGTAGGCATATTTCAGTCACAAAGAACTGTCCTGAATTGGTGAAAAAAAATCACTGAAACTGCTATGCATTATATTTCATTGCTGAGATCAGTATCAATAAATCTGATGAGTATATTATAGAATTAAATATGCTGGGCCTGTGAATCAAACTTTTTAGGCTTTAATCCACAAGTGTTTATATTTTCAGTTTTGAAAGGGGTTTCAGCTTTTCTTACCTCTGTCAAAGTTGTACTGTTGGGAAATTATTTCCCCCCAGTATTTGTCACACTCAGCAGATAGCTTCTTTGGTTTGTCAAGGCGGCGAATGGCTAGGGCCTGGATGTGCTTCTGGAAGGCTTCCTCCGACATTTCCTCTAGGCCCTTCTCCATCGTTTTTAAAAAAGCTTCAACCCTGCTCTCCAAGTAGTGCGGGGGCTTTTCTGACTGGATGATAAATCGCAGTCCCTGGATACCATTTGCCCTGCGTGGACCACTGAACACAATGTAACCTTGAAAGAAAGAGAGACAAAACCCCAAACCAATTCAACTGACGAGAGACTGCAATTTCATATCAATTACATCCCCCCTCCCAAAAAGGAGATTTATATTTCTTTTGTTGAATTCTAGCTTTTCTTATTAAGCTAATAAGAACATAAGAAAGGCCATGCTGGATCAGACTGAGGTCCATCGAGTCCAGCAGTCTGTTCACACAGTGGCCAACCATGCGCCTCTAAGAAGCCCACAAACAAGACACATGAACACACGAAGCTGCCTTATACTGAATCAGACCCTTGGTCCATCAAAGTCAGTATTGTCTACTCAGACCAGAGTGGCTCTCCAAGGTCTCAGGTGGGGGTCTTTTACACCACCTACTTGTCTAGTCCCTTTAACTGGAGATGCCAGGGACTGAACCTGGGACCTTCTGTATGCAAAGCAGAGACTCTGCCACTGAGCCCCAGCCCCTCCCCACACAACTGCAGCAGCATTGTCCTGCCTGTGTTCCAAAGCACTTAATAGGCATGCTCCTCTGATCCTGGAGAGAATAGGTATACATCATGACTAGTATCCATTTTTACTAGTAGCCATGAATACCCCTCTCCTCCAAGAACATGGCCACTCCCCTCTTAAAGCCTTCCAAGTTGGCAGCCATCACCACATCCTGGGGCAGGGATGATGACCACTAGTCCCATAATGGTGTCATATCAAGCAAATAGAAGTCATAACCAAGCTAACTTTCAGGCTACTGGAGGGATTTTATATTATGTGTTTTTGACTATGGGGGGAAAGAACACAGTTTTAAAAAATCTAAATAATTGCATTCACAATTCTCCTGCATCTCTCTGAAGCAGTGACTACTAAAACAATTTGATTTGTCACTATTTGTAAAGGAATACAAATAGTGAATCACAGCCACCATGATTACATTCAGGTGGCTTGTCCAAACCATAATGTCAGCAGCTTCCTCCCACACGATGGCTAAAAAATACAAAAAGCAATGGGAAAAGAGGGTTTGAACCTCCCACCCACATTAATACAGTAGTTAATGCAATTGTTTTTTAAAAACTTTATTACACAAGGATGTCACCTGTGCTGAGGGATACAAATTTAATCATACTTTGTGTGTGTGTTAAAGCGCCGTCAAGTCACTTCTGACTCATGGCAACCCTATTAATCAATGTCCTCCAAAACGTCCTATCCTTAACAGCCTTGCTCAGGTCTTGCAAACTGAGGGCCGTGGTTTCCTTTATAGAGTCAATTCATCTCTTGTTGGGTCTTCCTCTTTTCCTGCTGCCCTCAAGTTTTCCTAGCATTATTGTCTTTTCCTAGCATTACTGTCTTTTCCAGTGACTCTTGTCTTCTCATAATGTAACCAAAGTATGACAGCCTCAGTTTTAGCTTCTTGGGTCAGTTCAGGCTTGATTTGATCTATAACCCACTGATTTGTTTTTTTGGCAGTCCACGATATGCATAACACTGTCCTCCAACACCACATTTAAAAAGAATCTACTTTCTTCCTATCAGCTTTTTTCATTGTCCAGCTTTCACACCCATACATAGTAATAGGGAATACGATGACATTAATTAACTTGATCTTGGTTGCCAGTGACACAGACCTACTTACTTTAGATGACACATCATACTTTAGGTGCACATAAGTGACTTACAGCTCTTCATTTGCTGTGTTAACTTTGAAGGTATGTCCAACAATGCAAACCCTAAACAGAGTCACATCCTTCTAAGTCCATTGAAGTCAGTGGGCTCAGAAGGGTACAAATCTGCTTAGGACTGCACTGCAAAACACCTATTATTCAATAAAGTAAGCCACCTTGAGTTCCTATAAGGTAGAAAGGCAGCTAATAAATGTTTTAAACAAACGAACGAGCAAACAGTGTTGAGTGACTGCCAACAGACAGGCAACCATACTGCAGCTTACCATTTGTCATCTGTCCGTGAACTGTATCAGTGGGCTTCTCGGTAAAATTTAGAAATGAGACGCCTGCCAATCCCAATAATGTGAGGATCTATCCTGTTCTGTGCAAGCATGGGGAAGGGGAGTCAAGCCAAAGCTTACCTAACTGTTCCTTAGTGCGCAGGGTGTTGAAGCAAGGCTCTGAGATAATCTGACAGAAGAGCTCCAGAAACATGTTCTCCGAGGTGCTTTGCATATCTGTTTGATAATATATTTCTATGCCGCAATTATTATGAACGTCGTTCCTCTGCTGATAGACAAACCAACCCCCTGCAAGACAAAGATAAGCCAAGTGTGATTTTTAAAAGACGGCAAGCAAACAGCCTTCTATTACAAACATAATTTGTATTGAAGGAGGAACCTACACTGTCTGCTCAATGCAGAAAGCTAAACAGCCAGCTCCCTTTTCGTGCACATAGACAACCGAGTGAAAAGCCAGTTGGGTGGAGCGGGGAGGGTGTTGCACTAGGAATGGGCAGATCTAGGGCTAAATCCCCACACAGCCACGAAGTTCACTGGGTGACCTTGGGCCAATCACAGACACACTCAGCCTAACCAACTTCACGGGACTGTGGTGAGGATGAAAGAAAAGAGTTACCCTGAACTGTTTTGGAGTACAACTGGGATGAAATTTTTTTGCAATATAACAAATCCCATGGACTAGGATGATGTGAGGAGCATGATTTCCGTCTTCCAAGAGTTTCTAGTCACATCAGTTCAGCTGCATAAATATCTCAAACAGCGTTCTGATAAAGTGTGACGGGAGATTTACAAATTAACAACCAGTCGCCCATGCTATGTTATTTCTCAAGCTGCACTTCTACGTTTTACTATCAGCGTTACTGTTCTGCATTGCAGAACTATTTGTGTGCTTCATACGAATCCCCGGACATGCATTTTTAAGGTAAATACTGGAAATTACAAGGTTTCATTTTTGTAGCTACTCTGCACTGTATTCAATGAGGCATAGTCTTTTCCTCCAATACTGCACACAGAGAATCACCACAGATTTAGAGACAAGATTCTTCTGGCAAGAAAAACCACTTAGCCATTTTATTCTGCAAGTTCCATGATACAAAATGGAATACCAAGTCAGAGTCAGTAAAAACAAATTAGAGATGATGGAACAAATTATGGATTTTAAACTGAATTTAAACTAAATTTAAAATCAAATCATAGATTTTAAACTAGGGTTTTTAATGTATTTTATTGTGTCTTGTTGTTGTTTACACTGTAAGCTGCCTTGAGTTCCTGTAGGGTAGAAAGGTAGCTAATAGATGTTTTAAATAAAATAAGGAGATAAAAAATAAGGCCAAGGTCATTGGAGCAAAATAAGGTTAAAATATATTTTATTACTCAGTTAAAACAGTTAGAGCAGTTCCTCAGTGGAACAGGCTTCCTTGGGAGGTGGTGAGCTCTCCTTCCCTGGATGTTTTGAAGCAGAGGCGAGATGGTCATCTGTCAGCAATGCTGATTCTATGACCTTAGGCAGATCATGAGAGGGAGGGCATCTTGGCCATCTTCTGGCCCATGGAATAAGGGTCACTGGGGTGTGTGTGGGGGGAGGTAGTTGTGAATTTCCTGCATTGTGCAGGGGGTTGGACTAGATGACCCTGGTGGTCCCTTCCTACTCTATGAGTCTATGATTCTAAAATTCCCTATGCATTTTGCCCAAGGGGCTTCTTCAGTGGAATGTTAGTCCTGCAGTGGGTTTAAAAAAAAAACTTATACTTTTCTTTGAAAAAAACATTGCAAGACTAACAGATTCCACTGAAGAAGCCCCTTGGCCTAAACACATAGGGAATTTATAAATATAAAATACATTTTTTATACAAAATATATTTTACCTTATTTTGCACCATCACCCTTGGCCTTATTCTTAATCTCCCATGACTGGTGGGGGCCCTGTTATTTCTCCTTAAGTAAAATAAACAAATTAAACAAAACCCCTTTCTGAGTCCAACTCTTGGGCACTACAAATCTCAGCTTTAAATGTGATGTTTTACAGCTTCCCCCATCCAGAAGGACAACTTACTGTCGGGCAGCTGTACTTCTCTGTATCTCACTAGCTGGCTGGGAAGCAGAGGCTTTGTATGAGCGTGCTCAATGAGAGTGTCTTCTACCATCTGCATAATTCCTAATGCAGCCTGGGAGAGAAGAAATCCATTACAGTTGCCGCAACAATTCTCCACTTGGTAGTACACAGAGAGATAACAGGTTATTAAGGAAATGGCAAACAAGAAAAGAAAGGGAGATGATTAATTGAAACAGATTAATTGCAGGTGTGAACAACAGGGAAGGCGAGATATATTTCATGCAACGGCTATGCAGAGTAACAAAACTGATGACAGAATCCCCAGATGGTTTCTACTTTACATTTAAAATACTAAAACAACCAAAGGGAGCTTGAAATTGTATACTGCATGCATACATACGTTTGTTAGAGTTTACATGCTATGACTTCTGTGGAATTATAACTGACACAAGTTAATGTTGCAATAATTCTTATAAGTTTGTTCTACCTATAATTGTAGGGGGCTAACAGTGAATGCAGCAGGAGGAACCATCATCCAAAGGCTGCCCTAAAACCTTAAGTAGAAATTATCTTCAGATTTCTTATGATTAGCAAGCAAAAGCTCAGGAACCAAAGGCTTAAGAACGGTTCACTACTAGCCAGCCTCTCCTAAAGAGAAAAATCATCTTTAGGGTTTTGATAAAGGATAGAGAAGCTCTTTCAGACCGTCTGGCTACAGAAAATCTGTAAATTTCTATCATGTATTGGCCAAGAAGGAGGGTGACCAGGAAAAAAAATCCTGTCACAGGCTGTTGTGCAAAGAATCCAGATGTCACTTCTTTTCTATAACCTCCATCTCCTACATGTTAGGACATACTTGGGACCGAATGGTCTTTCAAGCCCCTTTCCTCTTCATTTATTGGAAATTTTTCAAGTCACTTCCTCCTTCCACACCTTTACCAATTACCTATGGCAGAAAGACTCTAAACCACCCCCAGTCACTTGTAGACGGGTCTCTGGAAACCTATCAGAATTGTCCCCACCCTCACTATATTCTACAATGGCTTAGTCCTCTTGAACCTGCAAGCAGCAAAGACTCATTTTGCGTCATGTTCATGGGGTGTTATAGTACAGATGTACTAGCAGCAAAATTGTGCTCACTCCCTCAATACGGTAAATGCCTTTTACCATTTCTGCAGAGAGAAATCTTAATTTCTGGTCTGGATAGCCAGCTCTCTTTGAATGACTTTCTACTTCAAATAAAACTTCACAAGAATCAGCAACAAACTTACAGGATGTTTGAAGTTACTGTAGCAAAAATTCTTTTTAAATAGAAACCAATCACCACCAGGTTACACTCAAATGATGTACGCAAAGAATCCAGGCCTTTAAAACTCAGCTGCGATTACAGAAATACAAAATCCCCAAAACATCTGAGTGGCTGACTGCAATTAGAGGTACAGCTTCAAATGGAATATCCGTGAGAATGATCAATTTTTACATGCAAGAAAAATCTTTATGGTGTACTTGAAAATTTTCCAGTTTAGAACTTCTTTATCTGTACTCTAAATTTCATTTAAAATAGGTCTGCAAAAAATACACACAACTTCTAACCTGCAAAGCAGGATGAGGTTTGATCACACAGATAATGCCAAACAAAGCCACTTCCTCTCCGCCCCCTCACCAAACTACCACAGAAACAGTTTTACCACTGCGGCTAGAATGCAACTCCAGCTCTTGGCTAGCATGTTAACAATCATGTCTGTTCAAATAAATGCAATTATCTGCATGCTTAAATGCTTCTTAGCCTAAAGTTTTCAAACTGGGAGATGCGACAAGCACCTGGAACCTAATGAAGACACAAGCTCTTTTTCCCCCACTTTAGGTCGGAGTCTCTCACCTCATTAGACTTAGAAGAAGAGTTGGTTTTTATATGCCGACTTTCTCTACCACTTAAGGAAGAATCAAACCGGCTTACACCTTCTCTTCCCCTCCCCACAACAGACACCCTGTGAGGTAGGTGGGGCTGAGAGAGCTGTGACTAGCCCAAGGTCACCCAGTTGGCTTCAGTTGTAGGAGTGGGGAAACAAATCCAGTTCACCAGATTAGCGTCTGCTGCTCATGTAGAGGAGTGGGGAATCAAACCCGGTTCTCCAGATCAGAGTCCACTGCTCCAAACCACCACTCTTAACCACTACACCACGCTGGCTCTCTGTCCTAGGCACAGAGCCTGTGTATTTCAAGTATCATACTGGGCCTAATGACATACCCTCATGTGTTATTCCCCCCCTTTTTTCTGCCTTTCTGTAATCTCCCTTAGTAACTATTATAAGAGTGTCAAGAGAGTGGTTATGAGTCACCCTCTCTTTTGCTCTTAGGATCTAATTTGGATGGTCACAAATGGGGCTGTTTTTCAATCTATACAAAGGTTTCCCCCTCCCTGGAACAAAAAGTGGCATGAGGCAATCGTTACAGCTCTGCCACCGTGTACACAAATTGCCCGTTACTGCACTGAACCCTACCAGCTCAGCTGGGCCAGTGTGGTGTCGTGGTTAGAGTACTGGTCCATGCTTGGGGAGTCCCAGGTTCGAATCCCCTCTGTGCCACAAAGCTTATTAGGTGACCGTCTCTCAGCACAGTCCCGCTTAGAACATAAGAAAAGCCCTGCTGGATCAGACCCATCAAGTCCAGCAGTCTGCTCACACAGTAGCCAACCAGGTGTTGGGGTTGTTGCAAGATAAAAAAGAGGGGGAGTCACATATACCACCTCAGACTCCTTGGAGGAGTGTCAGGATAAAAGTCTCAGATGCAAAACTAAAACAAATAAATACTTTGCAATTGCTAAGCATGGGGAGGCCCCAGCAGTTTCACTTAAACACTCAGAAGCCTCCCTTTAAGGTTGCCCTTCAGTTAAGAAGAAGAAGAGTTGGTTTTTATATGCTGCCTTTTTCTACCACTTAAGGGAGAAGCAAACTGGCTTACAATCACCTTCCCTTCCCCTCCCCACAACAGACACCCTGTGAGGTAGGTGAGGCTGAGAGAGCTCTAAGAGAGCTGTGTCTAGCCCAAGGTCACTCAGCTGGCTTCATGTGAAGGAGTGGGGAAACCAACCCAGTCCACCAGATTAGCCTCCGCTGCTCGTGAGGAGTGGGGAATCCAATCAGGTTCTCCAGATTAGAGTCCACCGTCCCAAACCGCCGCTTTTAACCACTGCACCATGCTGGCCACTTTTGAAGGGATCCATCACTTATAACTGTAAGTACTGCTGGATTCTCAGAAGAAACTGGTTGCATGTTTATCCACCGCTGTTCCCTAACCAACAGTTGCACAACGGCAGCAGAAATGCAGACACAGACATGTCTTGCATTTACAAAACCTGGAGATTTTTCTATACTCGTTGCTGTCGGCTTCTTTCACTTATATGTGGAGGGCCTCTACTCCCCAAGTGTGCGCAGCAAAGATTTCAGAAAATACACAGAGCTAACCTAATTTCACAGGTTGGATATGGAAGCAAACTACTTCTGCCACAGCATCAAGATTACGGTTATCTTTGCTGCATTAAAAAACCGCGGCCAAGTTAATATTCAAATCTCACACAAAGCTGTCGCATGCCTATTACCACCAAATCTTCTTATGCTATAAAAAGAAAGTAAAGTCTATTATTCCCAGCTCATACACTGCCATTTTAATTTTGGACACGTACTTCACTGCCAGCTATTCTCAGTTCCTGCTCTCTGTTCGAGTCGTATGCCATTAGCTTGTGAACTTAAACGGGAGCTCTAGCACAGAGTTATTTTTACAGACTTGTTTTGCCATTGCAATGGCGCGTATAAGATATTATACAGCATAAAACTGCCTCCAAGGGAATTATCACAGCCAAACGATTCTAGGGTGTGAAAAGTAAGAATACTTAAGATGAAACACAGAAACGGCTGAGTGTCCATTTTGCCCAAACTCTCTCTTACACACACGAACACATACATATATATAAGGAATCAGAGACCCTACTGATATATGCATCTTCTGCTGCTTTGACTTTAGATTAGAAATGATCTCCAGTACATGCATCTGACATTATATATTACATATATTTTAAAACAGAGATATTAATAGACAAATTGCAAAAAAAAAAAAGCATTCTGAAAAATTTGTTGACAATAAAACTGATGAAAAACTACCTGGATTTTTAAAACATAAAATCCTCATTGTTAAAGAGAGAACTGTGGGCCGTTGATTTTAAGTACAGTTATCAATATAAATCTGCCTCAAATGAAAAACATATCAAACCAACCTGTTTTGTTATATTGCCATGGAGAAGGGCTTCAATGTGTAACCGTGACAACAGCTGAGATATAAAGGCCTTGAGGCGGGGAAGAGTGACATCTACAATAGATATTTAGACATTTAAAAATCGATTGCATTATTATTTTTTTCTTTTAGGGAAAAAACGGCAATTATTGTAAGAATATAAAAGCAATTCTTGGAAGAAAATTATGATAATCAAAAAAAGGCAGTGGGGTTCTTTTCTGCTTCAGAAATATTCATGTTTGGGAAAGTTTCCAGGTCTAAACTGCTGTGCTCATTGCACATTTTGCCTTGCTTAGAATTCACATGCCGTTTGACCCAGATTCCAAGATGGGGTGGGGGGAGAACCCTACTCTGCGCTGCAATCAAGCTAAACACCCCCCCCCCAAAAGTAACCGTCATTCAGGTGCTGGCTGAAAAGATAAAGCTTAAGCTTTTAAGACTTAAAGAATATACAGTTTATAGTTCTTCTAAATTTACCTTTATGATCGTCACTGCATTTTTTCTGAATAGCAGTTTTGAAAAATTGGGGATAATTCTGAACTCAATTAACTTCTAATGTGAACGTGCATTATTGGTTGCCACAAACAGTGTGGATACCTTTTATCCGTGCTGCATTGCTTTCAGTGACATATTAATTCAAACGTAATATATAAATGAGCAACCCTATCCTGGAGTAATTAGTCACATGCAAATACCTGGGAGAGGAGGGGCTATGGCTCAGTGGTAGAGCATCTGCTTGGCATGCAGAAGATCCCAGGTTCAATCCCCAGCATCTCCAGTTAAAGAGACTAGGCAGGTAGGTGATGTGAAAGACCCCTGCCTGAGACCCTGGAGAGCCTGAGTAGACAATATTGAGTAGACAATATTGACTTTGATGGTCCAAGGATCTGATTCAGTATAAGGCAGCTTCATGTGTTCATGCATACCTTTCTAAATGCATCTAAGTAGATCAGGTCCACCAAAGGTAACCATAGCTATGGGATTGGGTTCCAAGTACCATCGCCAACACTGAGATCTGGGGTACAGCCCTCCAAAGGCTGTGCTCCTTTTTCCATGGTTGAAGACAGAAGGTAGCGCATGGGGAGAAGGTATCACCGCGTCACCCCTTTGGTGTGTGGGGTTCCGCAGGGAGCAATCTTCTCCCCTATGTTGTTTAACATCTATATGCATCTCCTCTCCCAGCTAGTCCGGAGTTTTGGGCTAGGCTGTGATCAGTATGCTGATGACACCCAGCTTTACCTGTTGATGGGCTGCCAACCGGATGCCACCCTGGACACACTGGCCAGATGTTTAGAGGTTGTGATGAAATGGTTGAAACAGAGCCAATTGAAATTAAATCAATGGAAGACAGAGGTCCTGTGGCTTGGTCGTGGAGGACTGGAGATGGTGCACCAGGTCCTGTTTCTTGACAGTGTGAAATTGACACCTGCGCCCACCATCACGAGTCTAAGTGTGATTCTGGATGCCTCCTTGTCAGTGGGGTCACAGGCATAGCCATTTTTACCATTTCCTCCAGGCTAAGCAGCTGGTGCCTTTCTTTCCCTGCCCTGACCTAGCCACAAAGATCCATGTGATGGTCACCTCCAGGCTAGATTACTGTAACTCGCTCTACGTGGGGCTTCCCTTGAGACCGAACCAGAAGCTCCAGCTGATCCAGAATGCAGCAGCGAGGGTCCTTACTGGAGCCCTGCTGAGAGCACATATCTAGCTCCAGATGGAGTATGGGATCAGGTTCAAAGTGCTGGTATTAACTTTCAAAGTCCAGTATACCCCCAAAGAGCATTATGCTCAGCAAATAACCTGCTGGTTGTCCCCGGCCAGAGAAGCATCCAGCTGTCCTCAACCAGGATCAGGGCTTTTTCGGTGGTGGAACTCTCTATCTAGTGAGATCAGGGCCCTGTGGGATCTGGTGCAGTTCCGCAGGGCCTGTAAGACCGAGATGTTCCACCAGGCCTATGGTTGAGGGCATCAACAGTTTCCATCACAGCTGGCCTCCCTTCTCCTTCCTTCCACCTCATCTGAGCTGACTTAACTTGGGACCCTGACTGCTGTTCCTCGGGCTGGCTGCGAACCTGTGTGCCAATGAATGGGCGCCAGCTGGATTTCAGCGTCAGAGAACGTTAGTTTTAAATTGAAACTGAAATTATTTTTGTATATTATATTGTTGATTATTGCATGATGTTTTTAAGTGTTAGCCGCTCTGAGCCTGGCCTTGGCTGGGATGGAGGGGCGGGATATAAGTCTAAAAATAAAATAAATTTTACAAATCACTGGAACTTCTAACCAAACAAAGCTTTCCTCCTCCTCCTTGCAGCCCACCCCCCCTCACAAGCAACTTGAAATGCTGCTCCTGGGGGGATCCTGTGAAATGGCAGGAGAGGCTAATTGGAGATGCTGTGGGAGGAGGAGGAGGGAATACATGAAAGTCTTCCTTTCTCTGTTCTATTTGGCAGAAGGGTCCTCTGCCAGTGGAAAATGACCTCCGCCCACAATCCAAGTTCATGCATCCAACCCCATACTTGGAGGGGGGCATGCAGAAAACAGGAAATCACAGGAGAGGAGGAGGAGGAGAAGAGTTGGTTTTTTATATGCCAACTTTTTCTCCCACTTAAAGAAGAATCAAACCAGCTTACAATTACCTTCCCTTCCCCTCCCCGCAACAGACACCCTGTGAGGTAGGTGAGGCTGAGAGAGTGTGACTAGCCCAAGGTCACCCAGATGGCTTCATGTGTAGCAGTAGGGAAACCAACCCAGTTCACCAGATTAGCGTCTGCCACTCATGTGGAGGAGCGGGGAATCAAACCTAGTTCTCCAGATCAGACTTCACCACTCCAAACCACCGCTCTTATCCACTACACCACGCTGGCTCTCAAATACAAGGAGCAAATACAAGCAAGGACAAAGCAAGAATATTTGAAAGAAAAGGGCCTGGCCAAGGCAGGAAATGGCTTCTGACCTCCTGCCTGTCAAGTGTGCAGATCAGTAGAAGAAGGGACTCACAATAGGTGGAGTGGAGGTAGGGAGAAGAGCCTTTTTTTGCACTGGAAATCCTTTTTCTTTTTTAACTTTCTCCCTTCTCCACTCGACAGTACAAAATAAAGTAAAAATGTAATTTATTACTCAGTTAAAATTTTCAAAATTCCCTACGTATTTCACCAAAAGGCTTCTTTGGGGGAATCTGTTAGTCTTGCAGTGATTTTCCCAAAAGAAAATCTTTTTGGCCCAGATCTTGTACTCTTTTTGGAAAATCACTGCAAGACCAACAGATTCCCCCGAAGAAGCATTTTAGAGAAAAATGTAGGGAATTTTAACTGAGTAACAAAACATATTTTTACTTGATTTTGCACCATTGGCCTTGGTCTTATTTTTTATTTCCTAGTTTATTTCTCCCTTCACCACCCAATTACTCCTCCAATTTTTAATATGTGAGTGTTTTTTAAATTAAAAGCACCAAGTTACACGATTTCATAATCACCCTCTACACTTTTTCTATTTGAATTTACATATATGCTTAATAAAGCTGCCTGAAGTTTCTGGATTAAGGAGTTATAAGAAATCACTACCAATCTTGTCAAAATGTAGTTTCCACTGACGCTTTGCTGCATTAAGACAATTTCATTCATTTATCTAAATGCCGCAGAGAACACCTGCACCGTACAGATAGCAGGAATGGAGACTGCATACTGCAGAAACGTGTAAAAATGTGGCTCAGAACCACCTCCATGTTTTCCCAAACAGCAGCTTCCTCCACATGAATTTGCAGTTGTGGCTATCAAGGACATCCTTTTTCAAAAAAACAACAGAAAAAACTCTAAATTTAGAAATGTGTGCGGAATATTCGTTCCAGTTTCATCAGTGCCAAGAGGAAGTTTGGCCTTGACCCCACAGCAGTAGAAGCAAATTCAGAAGCAGAGGAATTCTTATGGTGTAGATCCCCTTTGGAGAAGAGGGGTGCTGGAGGGCTCTCTTTGGAAGAAGGGCACATTTCGATGCGACAGTGGTCTCTTGTCTAGACATCCATAAAAGCCTAGTTGGTTGGCTTAAAGGAAAGGAACTGGAGAAATTCATAGAGCAGGGCCCCCCAATGTGGTGCCCTTGGGCACCATGGCACCCACTAATACCTTTCCTGGTGCCCGCCAAGTGCTTTTAGAAAGTGGGTGGGGCCAGATGGAGCTTCTGCCCAGCAAGGCTTCTGATTGGCTGCGCAGATACTTTAAAATGTTGACTTTGGCCACAGCTGCCACCACAGCACAAGGATCTTCACTGTGTGATTGAAGTTAAGTTCTGACAGCCATTTTGTGACTGGGCTGAATTTCCTGCGGCAGCCATTTTGTGGCTGCACCCACCATATGGTGCCAGAATTCCAAAGATACACATGAACACACGAAGCTGCATTCTACTGAATCAGACCCTTCATCCATCAAAGTCAGAATTGTCTACTCAGACTGGCAGCGGCTCTCCAGGGTCTCAGGCAGAGGTCTTTCACATTACCTACTTGCCTAATCCCTTTAACGGGAGATGCCGGGGATTGACCTGGCACCTTCTGCATGCTAAGGAGATGCTCTTACCACTGAGCCACGCCCCCTCCCCTGCAGGCTCAAAAAGACTGGGGATACCTGTCACACAGAATAGGTCTATCAACAGGTAGTTCTGGGCTGGGAAATACCTGGAGATTTTGGAAGTGAAGCCTGAGGAGGGTGGGGTTTGGAGAGGGGAGGGACTTCAATGCCAATTGCCAAAGCAGCCATTTTCTCCAGGGGAACTGATCTGTCGCCTGGAGATCAGTTGTAATGGTGGGAAATCTCCAGCCACGACCTAGAAGTTGGCAACCCTAGCCATGATAGCAAGATTAAACCTCCACATACTTCTGAATAGAAGAAGGTGCAGACAAAGAACAGGGAAGGGCTACTGCTCCATTCATGCCCCGCTTGCAACCTTCCCAGAAGCAACTGATTGGCTCCAGTGTCCAAATCCATACAGTCACGTGGCTTGGGAAGTTACAAGATTCTATTTCCCGCTTCACTGTGATCTCCTCAGCTGGCGCGTGACATAATCACACTGTCACCAACACATATGCCCCAGAAGGGCGTGATTCTGCTCTGCTTGGAAGCTTTAGGAAGGGCAGAGGTGACTGGGGGGAAAAGATACCATGCGCCTCACCCATTCTGGTTATCACTTGACAGCTGTAGATTACAGACATAATAAGAAGAGGATACCTAGTCCTACAGAAGGAGCCGCGACTCTGAATGACATGCTAAAACAAGGGTCCCTAATGTGGTGTCTGTGGGCACCAAGGGGCCCGCTGACACCTTTTCTGGTACCCATCAAGCGTTTTTAGAAAGCAGGCAGGGATTTAGCCCAGCAGGACTTCTGTTTGGCTGTGCGGATTTTTTTTTATAAGCATTGCTTTGGCAGCAGCTATCCCCACAGCACAAGGATCCTCACGGAGGCAGCCATTTTGTGGCTAGCTCCACCTCCTGCGGCAACGGTTTGGCGGCTGCGCCCACTATGCTGCGTTAGGATTTCAAAGGAGCCCTCGGGCTCAAAAAGGTTGGGGACTCCTGTGTTAGAACAAGATAACGTATCGAATTGGACTGAGGAAAGGGTCAACTGGCAAACACTTACCATCTAAAGCTTCCTTTAATTCATCTTTGGTCCAGGCAACTTCTGTCATTAACAGTCGGAGGTAATACATGGCATGCTGGTGTGGCTGTTCAGCTCGAAAGTTGTTAAGTGATCGCATGTACTATTAAGATTAAAACAAATCAATGGTATAATAGTTAAGTGAAACTTCTGTTGTATAATTAATTATCTTCCATTTCTGTATTCAAATAAGAACAACAATAATAATTTTTAAAAGACCTTCAAGAATTGGAACTACATTTTGTTGCCTTGGCCAACAGTGTCTCTCAACCCTGAGTTTTTGGGTTAAAATATGTCCTCCAGGTTGTGTGTACAAGTGGGAGTGCTTATAGCTAGAATTTGAGCGCATAATTACATTTCAATGCTGCCTCTGTCATTCAGTCTGAGGAAGCTTGCAATGAATGCAATGCAAAAATCATCACGGGATCTGTACTGGTATGGGCCAGGGTTCCCCAACATGGTGTCATGGTGCCTGAGATTCTGAGAAAGTGGGCAGGACCATTGTACCGCACAACTTGTTACTGGCTGTCTTCATTCAAATGAAAGGGCTTTCCATGGCTGCCATAGCAGCCACAGGGAGTGGAGGATCAAGAGACTGGTAAGCTCTTGGGCCTTCCTTAGTGTGTGGTTCCATTCCCCCTCCAGCCTGTGTTTCCTTTTACGCCCTTACAGCTATAGCCTTGAGCAGAAAATAGAGGAATAAAAATGCCTTAAAAAGGTAAAGGAGACCCATTACTGACCCATGGGGTGACGTCATATCCCAACATTTACTAGGCAGACTGTTTTATGGGGTGGTTTGCCATTGCCTTCCCCAGTTGCTACACTTTACCCCCAGCAAACTGGGTACTCATTTTACCAACCTTGGAAAGATGGAAGGCTGAGTCAACCTTGAGCTGGCTACCTGAAACCGACTTCCGTTGGGATCGAACTCAGGTCATGAGCAGAGCTTTTGACAGCAGCACTGCAGCTTACCATTCTGTGCCATGGGGCTCTTCTAAAAATGCCTTAGTAATAGTTTGGCTTATGCAATGTCTTTATTATCTGACTTGTATATTTTATGCCATTAAAGGTTTTGGTATTGGTGAGATGTCTACAGTTCTGATTTACAAAGATCAGGGTCCCATCCATCCCAGATGCCTTACCGCTTCCTTGATAATTTCAAATCTTTTCTCATCAATCTCAAAGGTGGCCATTTTCTCAATAATCTTCTTTAGCAAAATATGCTGCTTGTCATTGTAACCTTTAACAGAAAGCTATACAGAAAGGATAGATAAGCCATTTTAAAACTTTGCATACACAATTGTTTTAAACTTATAAACAGCCTTCACACGAATATAGTAAAATCTAAAAACACACAGCATGCTTCATGCGAATCTTAAATCCAGTTTCCCCATTAGTTTAAGAGATTCCAGCTACAAAAAACAAACAGCAAAGTCCTGTAATGGGATTGAACACTATTGCTTAAAGACTGCTAGATTATAATACTGTGGAGTTTAAAATACTCCTTCAGTTAAATTCAAGATTTTCCATCTGAGCAGTCAAGGGCAATTGCATAACGCCGGGGGAACAGTCTCCCTCTTTTCAATAAAAAATCCTGACACAAAGGCAAAAAGAGAGGGGTGAGTGGAAGCCTATACGTATAGGATTTAAATGTTTACTAGGCAAGGACAGCAGTAGGGAACAGAAGTCACAGTGGAAAACTAATCTTTTTCCCAGGTATCAAAGCGAAAGAGGAAAGGCTGGCTACAAATGTTAGATAACAAAAAGAAACTGCAAAATCTCATTATGGTTTTCGGAGTTTCTCATAGAAACATAGTGTAATCATCTGGAGAGGGGAGGTGACTGTTTTTGTTTCTAAAGAAAAAATAGAAGTATTCTGGAGAACCAAAACAATTAGAGCAGATCTTGACAGTTAAAAAAATAGAACAGAGTACCATATTCTTGTTAAAAAAAAGTAGGGGGTATCAAGCCACAGGAACAGGTACATAAAAACTGTTGCAAAACTGGGCAGATCATACATATCATAAGCACTTCTACTACACTAGTGCTTTAGGTATTCTTTTCCTATATTATCTGATTTACACCATTATTCACTTATCCCATGATATTTTATGATGTGGACAATATTTTACGAACTGGTGTAAACTCCATTTAACAGCGCGAAGCTGAAATCCCTGAAAAACTAACAGAATAGGTTTCCACAGTAACTTTGACTGTTGATAAAGAGAAACAAAACAGAAATGTTCACATTTCATAATCAGGGAGAATAGAAAAAACTTTGACCTAGGTGTTTAAAGAAGCAAACAAGATTTTAATATTAAAACAGTGCTTGCACTTCCAGCCAATTTTAGCCCAAGTCATCCTATACCACACATGCCAAACATTTATCAGAACTCTATCAAATATCTTCTATCTATGACAGAATGTCTAAGAAAGAAGAGCCAAGTAGTAGAGGACACAATTTAGAATGTCTGTCTGTCTGTCTCTATCTCGAAGAATTCGTAACTATCATCATCTCTTCTTCACCTGCCATATTTTCAAAGTTAATAATGAAAAGTTAGAAGTATTTAGTTAATTTTACTTCTGATGACGTAAGCTGACAAAAGTTCACACCTCAACAAAATTAGTCTAAGGTGCCAGTGAATAATACTGGTTTTAGTACACTGAATCTAAATGACTGACAAAAATGTTTTAAAAATAAACATGGTCTCTTTCTCAAGATTAACTTGACAGATGAGCAAGAAATGCAGATTAGAGATGCAGTCTCAACACACCAGTCACAAAAACAGACCAATCATAGCCAAACCATTCACTCATGGTTATAAAACAGCATGGTTTCCCCTCACTTTTGATATAGATGCAAGGAAATGCAAAGACGGTAACCATTTTGTTTAGAATGGAAGCCACAATTTCCCAAGCTGCAAATTAACTTTCAAGCCATCTCATTTCTTCCTGTACTTTCCCCCGATCTTACTTACAAGGATTGCATTCATTCCTGATGCAATGGCATAGGCCAAACCTGAGAGGCGTGCTGCATATGTATACTCTTTTAAATCATCCTTCAATAACCTGAGTAACAGGTAGGTCATGTTGCAATGGAGAGGGTCAGCATAAAGGTAGCGACTAACAAAAAGGGGAAAAAAAAGGATGCTTTGATACTTCAAGCCCCGACATGGTAACCGATGAAGAAACATGACTGAAGAGTATGCATATGCAGCCTCATATTCTTGGGAATGAAACACTGAAAGCATATTTTTCTGCATTAGAAAGTGACAGAATAGAAGAAAATCTTTATTCTGATTGAGATTTTTTTTGGGGGGGAAAGAAAATCTTGCAACTAATTTCATGAATGATGTAAAATGAATGAGCAAAATTTGCTGAATGTGAGTGGAAATGCTGAAGACTGGGGAAAAAAGATTTAACTTAAAATTCAAATTAAGAGAAAGTATAATTAGAAATCAAGATTTTTAAATGGAACCAAAAAAACAAATTAGACCCTCGGCGGGAAAAGCCATTTAAAAATTGCTTCCATCAAATCAAACAAAAATTTGTTGATTAGAGGAAGAAAATTCAAGGCTTTTGAGATTCTCCTTCATTTGGGTACTTACATACATCCCATAGATGGTATTTTGGAGATCATAGTTCAAGCCAGCTAGTTCTGCTGCATATGCATACTCGTTGAGGGAGTCTTTGAGTAGCTCAAGGTACAAATAGGCCATGTTACAATGCAAAGGATCCACGTAAGCAAATGGGCTGGAAGAAAATTTTGAAAGTGAAAAACCCTGATATAATTCCTTTCCAATTCTGTTAGGTCCACTGATGTTGGCTCTCAAGAATGCAATTAAATATGCCATTTTAACGATTCCTGTTACAAGTATATTAAGACAGTGAACAACATGTGTACACGCATACCGACTTACACAAAGATGAAGGGAAAGTTAAATTAAGTAATTCCAGACAACGACAAATATTATGCTGATTAGGCCTACTGCTTAGACTTTTTAATCCACTCCGTTCTCAGTTTGGTGATGATAATGCTGAAGGATAATTACAAAACATACCGTATATACTCGAGTATAATTGGCTTATACTCGGGTCAATACGGTAATTCGCCTGCTGGGCCCTCTCCCAGCGCGCTCCCGCTGGCCAGCTGATGGGCGGGCTGTCTCGCCTTCTCCCCCCCACCCAATCGTGCCTTCTGCGCAGTGGCGGTGGCGGCTTCTCCCCCCCACCCGATCGCGCCTTCTGCGCGGCGGCTTCTTCCCCCACCCCACCCGATCGCGCCTTTTGCGCGATTGCGCCTTCTGCGCGGCGGCGACAGTTTCTTCACCCCCCACCCCGCCTTTTGCTGGGCGGCGGCAATTTCTTCCCCCCCCCCTCACCCAGGCCGGTCCTCCCGCTTGCCAGCTGACCCTGTGGGGCCTCTTGCGCGCAGGGAGGGGGCCGCCGCCTGCCTGCGCGCCTGGAGCCCAGTCAGGTAAGCCTGCGGGGGGGTGCATTTCCCCCTTGGCTTATACGTGGGTGCCTAATTTTCCCCCATTTTTGGGGTGAAATCAGGCACCTCGGCTTATACTCGGGTCGGCTTATACCCGAATATATACGGTATATTTTTTAAAAACAGGCCCAAAAAGTCTGGACAGAGAGGGTTTTAGTTCCCTAAACAAGGACAGCTTTGCAACTTGGAGTGGTGTTAGAGCTTGGACTAAAGATGGAAATGTGGGTCTCTTTGGGGATGTATAGCACCTTCAGGCAGTTTTGGCTGATCCACCAGCTGTGGGCCCATCCTTGCGTAATTTGGCCAGATTTATTCATGCACTGGTCACATACTGTAGTAAAAAAGAGCAAGAGTCCAATAGCACCAGTCCAGTAGTCTTTAAGGTGCTACTGGACTCTTGCTCTTTTCTACCGCTAGTGACAGACTAACACGGCTACCCATCGTGATCACATCCTGGTTAGATTACTGTAACGTTCTGCATGAGTGGCTGCCTATCTAATTTGGAAGCTTCAGCTGGCATAAAACACAGCAGGTAACAAGGATTACATCTTGCCAGTTTAAAGAGTGCTGCGGTGGTCGCTGATCGACTTTTGGGCATCACATTTGTGAGTTTCCAGCACCAGATACAAACACATTTATTTCTACAAGGATTGCTCTTGATTGTTTTATGGGCACCCAGTTTCATGGGAGAGACAGCATGGTTTTGTGGGTAAGAGAAGTGGACTCTGCTCTGGAGAATCGGGTTTGATTCCCCACTCCTCCACATGAGTGGTGGACGCTAATCTGGTGAACTGGATTTGTTTCCCCACTCCAGCTGGGGAAAGTCAGCTGGGTGACCTTGGGCTAGTCACAGCTCTTAGAGCTCTCTCAGCCCCACCTACCTCACAGGGGTCTGTTGTGGGGAGGAGAAGGGAAGGTGATAGTAATCCAGTTTGATGTTTTCTTAAGTGGTAGAGAAAGTCAGCATATAAAAACCAACTCTTCTTTTTCTTCTTCTTACCTTTGTTAGGATTTCTTGCCATTTTACCTCACTGATTTTATTGGCCCTCATTAAGATTCTAGGTTGCCTGTTGTTGAATTATATATAGTGCTTTTAATTCCATTGATCTGGCTGCTATTTTTCTGAGCTCTTCCGTGGTCTTATGTTGTTCATTGCTTTAGGTTATGAACATTATTTACTCTGTGGTGATGCTTCAATATATGGTGAAGTTTTAAAACATAAACAGATCATTAAGAAAACTGTGGAACACCCCCTGGTCACATTACTGGCAGGATGCATTCAGAAGTGGCATTAACAACTTGATTTACTATTGTGTAGGTGAGAGTGTCCTAAAAAGAAAATGTCCTTCAAATACAGGCACTTACAATTTTCCTTCTGTAAACAGCAAGATACCTGGGGGCATGAAACAACTTCTCAATAAAACGACTAGTTTTGACTTTGGCTGGGTGGGGGAAGCACTTCAATGTAGCACATTGTAGTCAAACCTGTTGTTCCATACGTTTTTGCCAAACAAAATTGATCAAGATGTATTACAGTTGAAGATTAGTGCAAACAACTAGTCACTGGAGAACGTTTACCTTAGTATAGACCAGTGGTTCCCAAAGTAGGCAGTACCAAGCCCTGGGGGGCGGTGGGATTACCTAGGGGGGCACTAAGATGCAAGGGGGCAGCAGAGGGGCACTAGAGGTGGGCCCCTTCAACTGTGTTGTTGGATAGGGTAGGGGGGCGCTGGGGATGAGTTTGTGGCGCCAAGGGGGCGGTGGCCCGAAAAGTTTGGGAACCACTGGTATAGACAGATATATGCTTGGGGTGAACGCCCCCCCTGCCAACTGCAAAAAGTGCGATTTATAATAAGATATGTTTGAAACAGGCACTGGGTATTTCAAACCAACTCCGAAACACGCTGACCTGTGCCACCAACAACACAGGGTTGGAGCCTGACTAAAATTTCCACACATACATGGGAGGGGCAATTTACACACACACACACACACACCCCTTGACAGACTGCTGACCGCCTTCCCCCCCCCCCCCCCCCCGCCAAGTTATTCCTGGGGATCCATTAACACCCAGGAGCAGCATTTCGGGAGCATTTTGGATTGTAATGATAGGGTGCAAACAGAGAAGTTCTGCTTCTGCAGACAGAATCCTTCCATTGGTGGAAATTGTGGGTGGGATCCAAGCCAAAGATTTTGTTTGGTGACATTCTACTATCCCAAGATACATTGGAATTTGACTAGAGGTAAGGACCATACCATACCTCTCATACAATCTGTATAATTTTTTTCCACACTGAATGGTTATTGTATTGCTGAGTTGTTAGCCACCGTGTGGATTTTCAGATTGCAAAGCGTGGATATAAATATTTTAAATAAATACCATTAAATATGAAATGCATATTAAAATACAAAAAAAATAAGTTAAAATCACTATGTTCTAGGATTAATGCAAGCTGCTAAGAGCTAGTCCAAACAAGACGATCTCTCACTTGCTCGATCTCTCTCATCAAGATGAAACTTCATTGAACACAGCTGCTGGTTTCACAGAGTCAGAAAACGGTGCAGCTGTTGGTTTTATTTTGTTACCCAGCCATTATTTTCTAAACTCGAGAGCCCAAAAATATCAAGCCAAGTTTCATACCCAAAGCAATATAGATTTTTGAAAAGGTAGACAACTCAAAGACTCAAGCCATGTTTCAACAATACGGCTTAATACCAGTACAATCAAGAATGACAAACCAGGTTAAAATTGGAAACAAAGTGTGTACAGCCTTGGTCCGGTATCTATGAAAGGAATATGTGATTACTGCAAATGTAGCTGATGAAAATATTGGTTTTACTCAAGTATCCCTCTGTCAACAGTAAATAAAAGGTACATTTATCACATTCAAGGCAGGGGGAAAGCATTATTCGGAGTATACATTGAGCAGCATGAACGATATAAACCTGTTTCTATAACCTCTTTGGTAAGACGTGTTTTAAGTTCTAAAAACAGTGTTAAAAATAAGGCAGGACCACTACCCAAAGCTGTTCATACTACGGCCATTTATGCATAGGAAGTTTGTCTCGGAGTTGCCGCTCTATAGAAGCACAGTTCCCCCATCTAAATTCTCACAACTCAACAATAAGCCCCCATGCAGAGTTTTGAGAATTCGGATGGGGAAAATGTGCATCTAGAGAGCGGCAAATCCAAGGCAAAACCTCCCATGCATAAATGCCCTATGATATCCGATTTAACAGTTTTACTACCCAATGGACAACGCTGAAATATAATTTCACTTAGCTCTTACTTCACTGTTCTCATGTACCTACAGTGGGAGATAAATTTCACCTATGCATCTCCTGGAGTCATCCTCTAGCAATGGAACCATTTTTATAATGGGTTCCTTGGCAGCCAGACTCATATAAGCCAACTATTTACCTGGGGTAAACAAATTATCCTCCCTGCCAAGGCTCTTCCCTGACCTTTCAGCTCTCTGCGGCTGCAGCTTTACGGCGGCTCAACCAACCGCCTTGGGTATGTGTTTCCAAGGGCAAAGGGCCCACAGATTTGCACAGGTCACTGAATCTAAATTGCCCAAATACACCAACCATGCTACGCCTCTTACTGAAATCAAGCCTCTTCTTCACTACCAGGTCCCATACATGAACCTTATTTCTTGATTACTACTCCTGACTTTATGACTACTTCTTGACTATGAGATATTGATAACTGTACTTATGGCTGCAATATTACACCCCCTTATTTAAGAGGGAAAAGCACACAAGAGGATTAGCTTTCCTTGCGGATGGAAGCCTAAAGCAGAGGAAGAGGTTTTGCCATTATATTTTAATTGTTATCTTGCAAATCTACACACACATAGTCACAGATTTTTTTAATAGACCTGTGTATATCTTTGAGTCTGAAATGTTGATTGCTTAGACCACTGAAGGAGACTGTATGGCCAAAACGCGTATGGTCAGAGTCTAATGGTGTGATTTTATGTCTTATTGCGTTATATGAGCGTGTCAATTTGGTAGGCTTTTACAGGGCCCTGCATGTGTTATTAGATGTGGTATTAGATTTTATCCTGAAATAAATATATGCATATTTTGTACTTACATCATTTTTAGACTGTATAACCTTTGGCCCTGGATGTTTCTTTATTTTTTCTTGACCTTTTGGGTACTTAATCCCATACATGGAGGACAAGACAAGGAGGTACCAGCAAGAGGTACTGGGGAAACGGGTAAGCACTCCTAGTAACACCCGCATTCACCACCAAAACAGCGTGAGCTTGGAGCTCCCCCAGCTATGCAACAGTCATCTTACCTCTATTTATCTACTTATCTATGTGGCAGGCCCCCATACACCCCAGTGTATCATTCCAACTGGCATAACCCTGTAATCTCTACAGCTTTCTCCACTTTTATCCACTATTGCTTTGCAAGCACAAGAGGGGGACCAATGTAAGCTGAAAGCAATAAACAAGAGACCCAGAAAAGGGACAGAGCTTGTTTCTAGAATGTTGTCTCCTTCAAAATATGTCAAATCAGTGAGGCATGAAATTATCTGTATTTTTTTCTTAATACAGGATTGATCATTAGGGAAACTTCCAGCGATTAATTTTTTCCTCTATGCATTTCTTCAAAATGAACACAACAAAATAAGGAATAAAATTAAATGCAGATGTTTCTTGCTCTTATTTTACATGCATGCCTTTTGACAGCAAACATGTATACCAATATGAAGAATGCTGTCTAGCAGGGGATACTGGTATTATAGACATATACCTAAGTTATCTATTTTCTGCTAAAGTTCATCTTTAAAGCTGTACATTTAAGAAACATTTGTCTATAGGACAGTCTATTATTTCTGTGAAACAAAGGTGGCAATTTCCACCTTCTTTGCTACAGGGGCACTAGCATTAATTCTGCTTCAGCAGCCTGATAACCATTTGAATGGAATAAAACACGGGGAGGAGGATATTCTGGGGGGGGGGGCAGATCCCTGTCTTTTCCTTTAAAAAGGTAAAAGCAAAAATGAGAGACATTTGCTCTTATGTTAGAAGCAGGGAGTGTACTATCCAAAGAAAAACAGATTAAAAAGTAACGGTCCTACAATGGCAGATGGAGGGAAAAGGTAACCAGGTACTTAAAAAACAGAACACAGAATTACAGGATTGTTCCAACTGATGGACCAATGTTTCCTAAACTTCCAATAGCTGAGACATACTTCTGTTCGCAGCTAAAACTGGAGACATGCTGGTTTTCCCAGTAACTATGCATCCTCATACATGTGGAACAGGCTTCCTCGGGAGGTGGTAAGTGCTCCTTCCCTGGAGGTTTTTAAGCAGAGGCTAGATGGCCATCTGTCAGCAATGCAGGCTCTATGACAGGCAGATCATGAGAGGGAGGGCATCTTGGCCATCTTCTGGGCATGGAGTAGGGGTCACTGGGGGTGTGGGGGGGAGGTAGTTGTGAATTTCCTGCATTGTGCAGGGGGTTGGACTAGATGACCCTGGTGGTCCCTTACAACTCTGATTCTATGTTCACATGAGTCACCATTTTGAAACGGGTCTCCTGACTCGTGTACAGCATCCATGGAGGGGGGGGGGCACAATTCTGCTGGATCTCTGCACCAGGAGTGACTGGATCATCTATCTGCACTCAATACAGACGCGCAACAGAAATCACCCAGTGCTAGCAAAGCAGTAAGCTGATGGTGTGGGGAGCTGGCATTGTGGCTGGGTACTTTTGAGTTCATGAAAATGCGTCATCTTAAATACTGACATTTCCCTGGGAGTTATTTTTGGCTTTTCCCACGACAGACCCTAAAATGCCGTAGGATTTAAAAAAACGGTCAGGACACACAAAAAGTCTGTGTGTACAGCTGGCAAGGCTGGCTCTACAATATTCCCACAGACTTCTGAAAACCTACTGCCTATACAGTCAGTAAGGAAGAAGTTAGTTTTTGACCTGATAATTATAATTGCAAGGGTATTATTTCCCCCAGATACAAGAGTCCTGCATTCTACCAACTGGTGAGTCCTCAACCCCTAAATAACTTTAGCATTTAAAGAAGGGCAATGACCGAACTGCATATACCAATCATTATTGCACCAATGATGTGGCATGTTAAGTTTAATCTATCAGGACTACAATTGTATTCGAGCAGATTTGTCTAAAGTCAAGGCAGGCACATTCATCGAGATGACACTGTCTGACTGAAGAAACTAAAAGATTTGAGGATGGAAAAACCCCAGGATAGAAACCTCAGGGAACGTGTCAACCAGAGCTGCAAAGGCTGCATATGAATAAGTAATACACAGGTGAACACACACAAAGCTGCCTTATAGTGAATTAGAGCATCAGTCCATCAAGTTGAGTACTGTCTACTCAGACTGGCAGCATCTCTCCAGGGTCTCAGGCCGAGGTCTTTCACATCACCCACTTCCAGACACTTTAACTGGAGGTGCCGGGGACTGAACCCGGGACCTTCTGCATGCCAAGCAGATGCTCTGTCACAGAGCCACGGCCCCTTCTCTTGGATCCAATTATGGCCAAGGGTGTATAGAAGGCCACCTATGCCGACATGTTCCCCCCCCCCCCAGCTGAATATTTCTTGTGCTGAAAGGGGGTACGCAATACAGCCCACCTCTATACATTATTTTTTTTTGCCATCAAGTCACAGCCGACCTCTGGTGACCCTGTAGGGTTTTCAAAGCAAGACAAGTTCAGAGGTGGTTTGACATTGCCTGTCTCCACATCACACTCCTGGTATTCCTTGGAGGTCTCCCATCCAAATGCTTGCCAGGGTCGAGGCTGAGAGCGTGTGACTAGCCCAAAGTCACCCAGCAAGTTTCCATGGTAGAGTGGGGATTCAAACCAGGGTTTCCCAGATCCTAGCCCAACACCTTAACCACTCCACTACGCTGGCTCTCTCTATACATGCCGGATTGAGGCAAAAGGAAATCAGGTACAGAATGAAGCTTCTGGGTGAAAATGAAGTGGGGGTGGATAATCTTGATATACATTATTCATACATATATATCAATAAAATGTTTCCTTACATTAAAAAAAACCCTGCCATATTCAGCACGATACATTTGGAGGCAAAAATAATTGCATACCTGAAAAATTCAAAGTTGAGACAAGCTTTAGGTAGGAAAAATTTGTCATCTTGCTTGAACCACAACTTGCTCATAGCAGTGTCCTGCGTTTAAGAAAACACATCTGTTACATGACATTACTGACTGTTATCATTTTGTCAATATTCCCTGGAGCTGCTACGCTTGAGCCGGTTGAGCCTGGGCAGTTCCCACACTGGCAGAGGACTCGTTGCCAACCTGTCTTCCGGCGCCTTCCACAGTTGAGCGCACGGCTGTATGAGTGGGAGTGCTAGACGACAATGCAGAAAATAGGCCCCCTGTGTACACCTCCCATATCCCAATCAGGGAGAAGAGATGGAGGATGGGACTGGAGTGCACACGGACCTCCCATTCCCTGCATTTCCCGAAGACCTCTACATGCATTCTTATGCCGTGAATCTTACGGCAAGGAAGACAGGCCCTGTGTTCAACTGGATCATGCCTCAAATACTTAGGTGATATTTACATAGCATACCATAAATGTTAGCCAATTAAAACAACCTTTCTGCAAATGAAAAAGGCAGCAGGGAGTATTACTCAAAATTAAATGTTTATGTAATCTGAATACAGGTTAAAAAGTCAGGAGTTAATCATCTTTAAAGTCAAACAGATCTAGCCAAA
This sequence comes from Euleptes europaea, assembly GCF_029931775.1. Lineage (NCBI taxonomy): Eukaryota > Metazoa > Chordata > Lepidosauria > Squamata > Sphaerodactylidae > Euleptes > Euleptes europaea. The sequence continues at coordinate 80,358,210 of NC_079316.1, forward strand.
ACATCAAATTTCATTATTAGCGAATCCTGCAGGTACCTTACTACTCCCAGGGATTATCTAAGCAAACTTGAAATTCCAAAACATCGAAGAGCTTTCACCTTGGCCAGATGCCAAGCCCTCCCCTCAGCCATCCAGGAAGGCCGCTACAGGAAGATGCCATATGAGAGGAGAAAATGCCCCCATGGTTCTGGATACATAGAAACCTTTGAACATGTTCTTCTCCACTGCCAATATTATACAGCTATCAGAGAAAGGTTCATCCTATCGTTAATTCATAAATTTTCCAGCCATATGGGACAATTACATATTCCATCTCTGCTACAAGATGTAAACTCTGATACAATGTATTCAGTTGCTAGATTCTGTGACGCTGCAACTGATTTACGACGGAGGAGGATCTGTGCTACTCAGCAGTCTTGAAAATGAAGGGATACAGTTTAATTATATGTGCTCCCCTTTCTCACCAAGTGGTAAATCTATATTAACAAATGAACCAGCATGTTTTATTCAGATGTATATTTTAGACGTATGTAAATTGGTATCTTACCTGTTTTACCTGTGCTGGTCATTGGCCGTAATAAAGAATTGTATTGTAATCATCTTTTAAAATGCTACTTAGGTGTATAATTTAATTCTTTATCATCTAAAAACACTGCTCAAGCAGTGTTATAGATCAAAGTTAGTAAAAAGCTTTATCTTTGAGTGTGTGTGTGTGTTAAGTGCTGTCAAGTCGCTTCTGACTCATGGCGACCCTATGAACCAAAGTCCTCCAAATGTCCTATCTTTGACAGCCTTGCTCAGGCTTTGACTAAATAACCTTAATCTTTCAAACAGCACTTCTCAAAATAACGGGAACAGATTCCAGAAATTCCAACACAGTATTATTAAACAGAGAAGACGTTTACTTACCTTAATGAGAGTAGGGCACTGTGGTGCATCCTTTTCTAGTGGCACAATCTCAAAGTTCGTAGGAATAAATTCATTCTTCAGTGGGAGCTTGAATTTCCCATTAAGGTCAGCATTTTGCCATTTCTACATGAACAGTGTAAGCAAGAAGAATGCCTGTGTTATTGTCTGGGGGTGGGATTCGCTAAAAAGAAACGCGGCAATTCGGTCTTGCTGAGAACTTCTATCTTAACTGTTTAAAAAGCAAAGTCATGTTTCTCCAAAAGTCGCGTCAAAACTGCAAGGGGCATCTCAGCCCTGGAAGCAGATTCTCGTATGTGTAATTCTAGCCAGATGGATAACTTCTTGTGCAACGAGGAGTTTGTGCATGGCCTCCCTCTAACCCAGCAACAGGAGCTGCACATGTAGAGTCCTTTACTGAAAAACTAAAAGTACCGTAAACTGCTGCTTGGGAGAAGGAACTGGGCACAGGACTGAGCTGTTCCTGCTCCCCTTTCCTGGCCAAACAGATGATATGAGTATTTTTTTTAAAGCTCCACATATACAGCCCCAGCTGCTCCATGTGTGTTCTCTTTGATGTGAATCTGAAAGGTTGAATAATCAAAAGCCAAAATAAATATTTTAAATCAATGCTCAAATCACAGAGAGAACAACGGTGCAATTTTAAAAATCTTGGTATAATTTTGATAGGCGGTGATTTGCCCAGGATTACGCCAAATCCAGAGGGATGCTTCCATCTCACTTGGCAAGTTAAAATACTTCCATGGGTTTGGCAGACCTGTTTTACTGACTTCAATGGCTTGGATCAAGAATGGAGTCTGTGCAATCAATCACTAATTGTTCCCCCTGGCTACTGATGCCCCCTACACCAGTGGTTCCCAACCTGGGGTACACGTACCCTTGGGAATACGAACCAGGACATTTAGGGGTATGCAAAAAAAAAAAAAAAAAAAAAAAAACCCTGAACAATGGCAGGAAAAGGAATTTAAAATAACAGCAACTATATTAATTACAAACATTTTGGTAACATGAGGGGTACAATTTATGGAAATAGGCTGCCAAGGGGTACACAACCACTGCCCTACACCATCAAAAGTCATTACAGAGGATTAGGAAGCCCTCATGAGCTTTTTGGGAAGAGGTGGGTGGAGTGCACCGTGTAGGGGAAATTGGAAGAAGTGGCCCACCCCTCTCATATTAGTTGTTACACAAACAGAGCAGGGGGTTTAACTAAGGAGGGAAAGAAAATATAATTTCCACCAATTCCACCTCCCCAGTGAAGCCTCCTACCCATTAATAAAGGTTCCTCAGAGACAGGAGTGGTTTGGGAGGTGGTGGGGACAGAGGGAATTGTCAAGCATCCCATTTATGGGTCTTTCAACTCAAGTTTCTGTTTTACCTTTTTTACCTGGCATGTGTGTGTGTTAAGTGTTGTGAAGTCGCTTCCGACTCATGGCGACCCTATGAATGAAAGTCCTCCAAAATGTCCTATCTTTGACAGCCTTGCTCAGATCTTGCAAATTGAAGGCTGTGGCTTCCTTTATTGAGTCAATCCATCTCTTGTTGGGTCTTCCTCTTTTCCTGCTGCCCTCAACTTTTCCTATCATGACGGTCTTTTCCAGTGACTCTTGTCGTCTCATGACGTGACCAAAATACGACAGCCTCAGTTTAGTCATTTTAGCTTCTAGGGTCAGTTCAGGCTTGATTTGATCTATAACCCACTGATTTGTTTTTTTGGCTGTCCACGGAATCCGCAACACTCTCCTCCAACACCACATTTCAAAGGAACCTATTTTTTTCCTATCAGCTTTCTTCATTGTCCAGCTTTCACACCCATACATAGTAATAGGGAATATGATGGCATGAATTAATCTAGTCTTGGTGGCCAGAGTCACATCCTTACACTTCAAAATCTTTTCTAGCTCCTTCATGGCTGCCCTTCCCAGTCTCAATCTCCTAATTTCTTGGCTGCAGTCTCCCTTTTGGTTGATGGTGGAGCCAAGGAATAGAAAGTCTTGAACAATTTCAATTTCCTCATTGTCAACCTTAAAGTTGTGTAATTCTCCTGTAGTCATTACTTTTGTTTTCTTGATGTTCAGCTGCAGTCCTGCTTTGGCACTTTCTCTTTTAACTTTCAGCAGTAGTTGTTTCAAATCTTCACTATTTTCTGCCAATAATGTAGTGTCATCAGCATATCTCAAATTATTAATGTTCCTCCCTCCAATTTTCACTCTACCTTCATCTAAATCTAATCCTGCTTTCCTAATTATATGTTCTGCATATAGATTGAAGAGATAGGGAGATAAAATACATCCTTGTCTGACACCTTTTCCAATTGGGCCATTCCGTTTCTCCATATTCTGTTCTAACTGTGGCCTCTTGTCCAGAGTACAGGTTGCGCATCAAAACAATCAGATGTAGTGGCACACCCATTTCCTTTAAAACCAGCCATAGCTTGTCATGATCCACACAGTCAAAAGCTTTGCTGTAATCTATGAAACACAAGCTGATTTTCTTCTGAAATTCTCTCGTACACTCCAGTAACCAGCGTATATTTGCAATATGATCTCTAGTGCCTCTTCCTTTTCTGAAACCAGCTTGAACATCAGGCATTTCTCGTTCCATATATGGTAACAGCCTTTGCTGTAAGATTTTGAGCATCACTTTACTTGCATGAGAAATTAATGCAATGGTCCGATAGTTGTTGCAATCTTTGATGTCTCCTTTCTTGGGAATTGGAATGTAAATGGATCGTTTCCAGTCTGTGGGCCATTGTTTTGTTTTCCATATCTGTTGGCATATTCTTGTCAAGATTTTGATGGACTCCGTTTCTGTGGCTTGAAATAGCTCTATTGATATCCCATCTGCTCCTCGTGATTTGTTTCTCCCGATTGCTCTCAATGCAGCTTTCACTTCACTTTCTAAAACTGTAGGTTTTTCTTCAAAAGATTCTTCTTGGAAAGAATCTTTTATCCTTTCGTCTCTTCTGTATAGTTCTTCAGTGTATTGTTCCCACCTTTTCTTTATTTTGTCCTGTTCAGTTAATGTATTTCCATGCTGATCTTTCAGCATGCCTAACCATGCTTTAAATTTCCCTTTAATTTCTTGGATCTTGTGGAACAGATCTCTTGTTCTTCCTTTTTTGTTGTTCTCTTCTATTACCTGGCATACTAGCCACAAATTTATTTATGTATAACTCAAGTAACTATTTTTGAAGGACATGACCTCCTCCACTTTTAAACAGAAGAAACCTAGACAAATATTTAATAGAGCAGTTCAAACATGTATTAAATATGGTGAGCCCACTGCAATAAAGCTATCCACAGTACCACTGGTGCAGTGGAATCTACAACACGTTCTTTATAACACCAGCTAACCTCCACTGGTGCAAAGTACTTGTACAAGCAACAATCAGTTGGAGTTATGAGGTTAAAAAAAATCTTCCTTTGCAGCAGCATGAAAATAAAGGCCACATATTTGGGATCACTTTCAAGAATGAGACTCTACCAATTTTCTTAGCACACCTTAACGACTTCATCAGTCATAGCTTCTTGCTTGTATTGGGTTCCGTACCATTGTTCCGTTCTATCGGTTTTCCCTTCAAAAGACTTAGAAACTACTGCAACCCTAAAAATAAAACCAACACATAGTAAGTAACCATGTTTTCCCAAAAGCTGTACAAATCATTTCATTGGGTCACATTGATTAGGTACATTTTCATTAATGTTGTAATTTTTCATGTCCTAATATATCCAGATACTCCTTTTAATACTCTTGACTGAAACAGCAAGCCAACCCACATTTGCCTAAGCTAAAGGCCCACGTAAATGGACATTACTTCGACAGAGATTGTACTGCAATGAAAAAATTAAATGCACTGCTCTGGCAATAACAGTAAGGTAGTATCTTATATTTCATTAACCTCTTGTTCTTGCAAGCATGGTGTTCTAGTTTTCATAAAAATACACAATTTGTAGCTCTCGCATGAAGGTGCTTGAAATTACAGATTATGCACACACCTTAGAAGCAGAAAACGGAGCCTTGTTTACTTACGTGAGGGCTCCTTCTGTTCTGGGATCGAAGGCATCTTGCAACTGTGGGTTTTACCATCACGTGCCCAGGGAGGCAGGACTAAAAACTTCACTTCCTGTCTTCCTGGGCGGGAGCTCCACCCATATCCAGTTTTTGGACTCGCCGAGCTAAAGGAGACAGGTAAGTGCAAAAAACAGCAACAACACTACCCGGGATTATTAGAGTGTGAGAAGGAAATAAGAGGAAACATATCCACATGAACAAAAAGGAAACAAGTTGAGAGCAAGTTAACAGGCGAAGGAGAGGGTATAGTCCCCTACAGGGTGCCCCATGAAACCCCTGAAACTGATTTCCTTAAATTACTACGTCTTGGAAGTGAGCTCTGGGTGGGCAAGATGCCTTCGATCCCAGAACAGAAGGAGCCCTCACATAAGTAAACAAGGCTCCGTTCTTGTTCTGGGATCTCCAGGCATCTTGCAACTGTGGGATCTCCAATAGCTACCCTGTTTGGGCGGGCTGAGGAGCTTCCAAGACGTATTGCAGAACTCTCCTGCCGAAGGCTGCATCGACAGAGGCCATGGTATTAATCTTATAGTGCCTGGTGAAGGTGGACACTGACGTCCAGGTGGCTGCCTTACAAATTTCCTCCACCGAGGCTTGTCTATCGAAGGCTGCCGAGGCAGCGCTGCGCACTGAATGAGCCGTGATCCCTTCTGGGACCGGTACCTTACTGGCTTGGTATGTCTTATGGCGTAGCTGATAGCCGCCCTAGACATCTTAAGACCCTTGTTGGGGTTGGTTAAGGAGATGAACAGAGAGTCTGATCTTCTCAGGTGAGAAGTACGCTTAATGTAGACTCTGAGGGTTCTCTGAAGATCCAAGTTGTGCCACTCCTTTTCCTTTGGATGGCTGGGGTTGGGGCAGAAAGACGTAAGGTGGATTTCCTGCTTTCGGTGGAACACTGAATTAACTTTGGGAACGAATGTAGGGTCCGGTCGCAGGACAACTTTATCCCTGTGAAAAACACACAAGCCTTTCCTAACTGACAATGCTCCTAATTCCGAGACCCTCCTGGCCGAGGTAACCGCCGTTAAGAAGACTGCTTTCATTCTTAGCATCTTCAGCGGGATCTCCCTGATGGGTTCAAAGGGAGGTCTAGTGAGTGCAGCCAGCACCATGTTGAGACGCCACGTAGGGAAACGGTGGATGGCTGGAGGACTGGTCTGGAGCACTCCCTTCAGGAAGGTCTGCATGTGTGGGTGCCTGGAGGGTGCGATGCCATTGATGGAAGGAATGACAGAAGACAGAGCTGCTACCTGCCTGCGTAGAGTAGCTGCCTTCAGTCCCTGTTCCACCCCCTCTTGCAAGAATTCCAAGACCTTGGAAACACTAGGAAACAGGGGATCGACATCCTTTCTTCTGCACCACAGAACGAAGGCCTTCCACGACAGGCCATATATCCTTCTAGTGCACTGGTTCCCAACCAGGGGTCCATGGACCCCCAGGGGTCCGCGAGAACTAATTTAAGGTCCGCAAAACAAAGTTCTAAACCCATAACAAATTCATATTTTCAATTAAAAGTTCTCTATTATAAAAATATATATTCAAATATTATTCTAAGTTTAATGTTTCACTAACAGCGATGATTTAAGTTTATTTTCACATTCTCGGAATTTTTATGTTGAACCTTGGGGTCCCTGCACCGAACAAAAAAGTCCTAGTGGTCCCTGGTCAAAAAAAGGTTGGGAAGCGCTGTTCTAGTGGATGGCTTTCTAGCCTCGATCATGGTATTGATAATCGTTGTGCTATATCCCTGGTCTAGGAGCCAGTTCCGTTCAGCTTCCAGGTGGTCAAGCGCAGCCATTGAGGGTCTGGATGACGCAGGCTCCTTGAGACTGGGAAACCATGGCCTTCTTGTCCAGAATGGAGCAACCAGGATGACTGTTGCCCTCTCCTTCCTGATCTTTCTGACTACCTTTGGAAGGATGGGAAGAGGTGGGAAGGCGAAGAGGAGCTCTGAGGGCCATGGGGACACCAGGGCATCCATTTTCTCTGCTTGTGGATGGAAGTACCTCGTGAAAAACCGTGGGAGGAGATGATTCTCCCCCGAAGCAAACAGGTCCACTGTCGGCTGTCCGAATCTCTCTGTGATTTGGAGAAAGATTGATTTGTTGAGGGTCCATTCCCCTTCATTGAACATCTGGCGGCTCAGCCAGTCGGCTTGGAGATTTAGGACTCCGTTGACGTGTTCCGCCGAGATGGACTGGAGGTTCTGTTCTGCCCAGGTGAATATCAGGACTGCTTCCTTGTGAAACCTTGACGACCTGGAGCCCCCTTGCTTGTTTATGTGTGCTTTGGCTGACACATTGTCTGTTCTCACGAGGACGTGACGATGGCGAAGTGCGTCTTGAAACTGGATTAGGGCTAGGCAAATGGCTCTGAGTTCGAGGACGTTTATGTGAAGACCTTTTTCTGACCTTGACCACGTTCCTTGGGATATGCGAGATTGGCATGTCGCTCCCCATCCCTCCATGCTGGCGTCCATGTGACTCTGGATCTGATCCTCCATCAGGAAGGCCAATCCCTTGCTGAGATTCCTTGGGTTGTGCCACCACTGTAGGCTGGACCGGAAACTCTGATCCAGCACTAGGCTCTTGTTTAACGTCTTGGCGATCAGCTGCTGGTGAGGCTGTAGAAGACTCTGCAGTGGTCTCGAGTGGAACCTGGCCTAGGGAACACAACTCAGGCAAGACACCATTAGTCCCATCAACTTGGATAGAAACATTACTTTTCCCAATTTCGCCCTTAGCAATGGTAGGACGACAGATCTGATCTTTTGGGTCTTGTCCGGGGGTAAGAAGACTAAATTTCTGTTGGTGTCCAAAATGACCCCTAGGTGGCGTAGGCTCTGAGTGGGTGTCAACTGGCTTTTCTCCAGATTTATCAGGAAGCCATGATCTGACAGAGCCTGCACTACCTTGTGCGTGTGAGCCTCCACTTCCACCACCGATCTGGAGCAGATCAGAATATCGTCCAGATAAGGGAAAACTCTTATCCCCTCTTGCCTGAGGGTGGCCACTAAGGTTATAAGTACCTTGGTGAACACTCGTGGGGCGGACCCCAACCCGAAGGGGAGGGCCCTGAATTGGTAATGTTTCCCAGCGTAGCAGAAGCGGAGAAACCTCCTGTGCAGCAGGTGAATGAGGATATGCAGGTAGGTCTCTTTCAGGTCCAGGGACATCATGAAGTCCCCTGGCGGCAAGGCCTCCATTATGGACTTCAACGTCTCCATCCTGAACCTTCTGTACCTTACAGCCCTGTTTAAGAGCTTCAGGTCCAGGATGGCCCTCCAGTCCCCGTTACGTTTTGGGACTGTAAAGAAGATTGAATAAGTCCTGCTGCCAATCTCTGCGGAGGGAACCGCTTCTATAGCCTGAATGGACATGAGATGTGTTATGGCTGCCAGGGTTCTTTGGTGCTTTTCCCTTTTTAGTGATCTGGGGGACCTCAGGAATCTGCTTTTCGGTGTGCTCACAAACTCTATTCGATATCCCTCAGAGACCACTTGGGATACCCAAATGTCTGTGTGGGGAGGGATCCACTTGTGGCTGAAGTGCTGCAATCTCCCCCCCCACACACACACACACACTGCCAGTTGTCTGGCGTCATTGCTTATTGCCCTTGGAGAACTTGTCTCCCTTGGGGTGGAAATGCTGTTGGCCCTGTTGGGGAAGAAAAAACATTCCGCTCCCCCTGCAAAAGGAGCCCCTGGAGCTGTTCCAGCTGTCCCTACGCAGGTCAGGCCTGAAGCGCGGTAGTGCGTGGAAGGACCTGAAGGTAGGGTAGGAAGTGGTGGATCTCCTATCCTTTCTAGCTGACTTTGGTAGTCCTTGTCCTCGACCAGGATCTTTTCTAGCCTATCCCCAAACAACTTCCCTCCTTTGAAGGGGTAGGAAAGGGTAAGTGACTTGGTTTTGAACTCATTCTGCCAAGGCCTCAACCACAGGGACCTCCTCACTGCTATGTTGGAGGATAGGCTGCAGGCTGCGAAGGTCATTGAGTCAAAGGACACATCTGCCATGAAAGCCGCCACTTTGGAGAGGCAAATAAGGCCCTCTACAACCCTGCGGTTCTCGCCTGAATACAGCTGAGCTATCTTTCTAATCCAAACTATGGATGCTCTGGCCATGATTGAAGTGGCGGCAGAGGCTTGAATGGCTAGTGCCGAGGAGTCATGGATTTTTCTGGTCAAATTCTCGGCCTTCCTGTCCATGGGGTCTCTTATGTTGCCCATGCCATCCTCAGCAGGCAGGTCCGGGGAGTGGACTGCCGTGACTGGGGCATCAATGATAGGTACTTGTAAAAGCTCCATAGCCTGAGGTGTCATGGCATAAAGCCTCTTGACACTGGCTGGAAACTGTCTGTTGGCCAGGGGTTTGTCTAATTCTGCTTTGACCTGGTTTTCGAAGTATTCCGGGAAAGGAAAGGTATGTTGCCGGGGCTGGGATCTGGGGAAAAATTCCTTACCACCTTTTTTCTTAGTGCTCATAGCAACTGTAGCCGGATCTGGCTCTTCGTTTAGATCTAGGGCAACTAGGGCCTTTGTTAGTAGGCTCTGAAAATCCTCTGCCCCAAAGAGGTGAGGCTGTTGTTCCTCCCAAACCAGAATCAAATTCCCCTTCTTCTTCTCTGCTTTCCCCTTCAGAATCGCCCATAATGGATGAGTCATCCTCCAGGGAGGCCCTAGTCTGGAATGCGCGGGAAGATTTCCTTGCCGCCTTTGTGTTCCAGCCCGACCCCTTAGCCTCTAAGGGGCCCTCGCCAGATGTGCCTTGAGGGTCCCCAGAATCTGAACTCGTAACACTATCCTGGGATAATTTCCCCAAGGACCTGAAAAGAGGGGAGAGAGAATCGCTAAATGCCTGCAGCATCTGCGCCTGCTTTTCTATAACCTCCGTAAACAAATTAAAGGCTTCCCTGTGGGAAAGCGGAGAGTCTGGGGTAAACGTGCATGTGCCCCCCCCCCCGCTTTTGAAAAACGCGCCTTCCCCTGGCGGAGTACTCACGTCCGGCTTGCCGCCGCTTGACTCGCCGCCGCGTGGGACCCCGTGGGCGTCATTTTCAAGCGGCTCGGCCAAGCACTCTCTTTGTGGCGCCAGAAGCCTCCGCGCCTGAATCTGTGGTGCGCGCCTTTTTTGAGGCGCCTAGGCTCTCCGCGCCCGATTCCGCGGAACCGCAAAGGCAGCCGTTGGAATCCCTCTTGCGACTCCGCCCTGTCGAGGCGGCGAGGGCTCGGTCGTTCTCCCCCTTGGAGAGGAGCTCCTCGTCCGAGTTGCCCCGTTCGCCCATCACCTTGCTCTCCGGAGCGAAGACGGAGGAGTGGGAAAAAGGGGGGGGGAACAGTAAAAGAAGCAGGAGGGAGACTGTCTCTCTCTCTCTCTTTTTTTTTTAAAGACCGAGGAGGAATGAGAAAGTGACGAAGCCAAGGGATCAGAAGGTAAAGGATCAGAAGATAGAGGAAATCCCGGGTAAAAAGGGTACTCCAATGGCGGAGCCTGTTGGCAAAGCTGCTTCCCTGTACAAGGCAGGACGGAAACTGGATATGGGTGGAGCTCCCGGCGAGGAAGACAGGAAGTGAAGTTTTTAGACCTGCCTCCCTGGGCACATGATGGTAAAACCCACAGTTGCAAGATGCCTGAAGAGCCCAGAACGAGAACCAATGATTCTACATTTGCAAAGAAAAAGCAGGGCGGAGGTGAGAATATTTGTCCTCAGTTGGAGACAGGCTGCTCTTGCTTCATGTTAGCTTCCTGGCAACCAACGAGAAACCTGAGCAGTTTAACGCAGCCACGATTCTTTGTCTAGAATACTAAGAAGCAACAATATCGGAAAGGCCTTCTCGGCTGCCTGAGAGCGTCCTTGTTACACTTCTCAGCTAGCGGGCAGATCTCCACTGAATGTGAAATGGCCACACAGAGAACTAACTGCCTGACTGTTTTTTCTTGTATCATTTCCCTCGGAAACCCACAGCCCAAAATTCTGCTTCAAACATTATGCAGTCTGCATTTCCAACAACACACAAAATAAAGGATTAAGAACGTTGCAAGAGAGAAGGTCCAAAAATTCTGCAGGCAGTTTACAATTATGTCCACTGCATCTTTTGTTATTACTTGATTTCAGCACACACAAAAATTGCTAGTTGGTGATATTTTAAAAAACGAGAGAACCAATATAGCTAGGCCGTACAGAGATCAAGAACTGCTGTTACTTCTTATCTATTCAATTCATCTCTAATTGTCTCGTCAACTTGCCCATCTGGTCAAGAATGATTAAAAGTCCTCCACTCCTGCCTTTGCTACTAGAACAAATGCAGCAAAGTATAATTTCATGTAAAGTTTGCTGGCTGGAGAACGCTGTGCAGTACTATCACTTCTGAGGGTGTGCAGGCTGTCAGTCCGTGGCAATCACAGAGGTTTGCTTCATTTCCCTCACTAAAAGGAAAATGCTAAGATGACGACTTGAATTTTATACTCCGCTTTTCTCTACCTTAAGGAGTCTCAAAGTGGTTTACAATCCCCTTCCCTTCCTCTCCCCACAACAGACAACTTGTGAGGTAGGTGGGGCTGAGAGAGTTCTGAGAAAACTGTGACTGGCCCAAGGTTGCCCAGTGGGCTTCATGTGGAGGAGTGAGGAATCAAACCTGGTTCTCCAGATTAGCATTCACTGCTCTTAACCACTACACCATGTTGAAGTACTGTTCCACTACATACATGCTTGTGACAGAAGAGAGCACATTCACGGACTTCAGAGGTGGAAAGGGACCAAAAGAGGGGAGGGCAGTCAATCCCCTTCCCCATTAAAACACGCAAGAATCATTTGCTTTATCTACTAGTTGAAATGAGTAGGGTAATCCCTGGGGTAATAAAAGCCAGTGCACACTGAAGGGAAAAGGCTAAAATACTGTTTGACAATTCCTTTATTTCCGTAGTTCTAAATCACCTTCTCAGCACTTGTGCAATATATTCAAGCCATTCCTGCATCCACTTTCTAGCATTTCTGAAGATATTCAAAAAGATACATCAAGCCAGGCACATTTCTTCTATGACTGAAAATGCAACATGATTTGCTGTTCATGCTATCTGCAGTGTTCTCATGTTGGGTTTCTAATTAACATTTCTGAGTTTCATAGGCTGCAAATTTACAGGAAATCCCTTTAATAAAGAGCTGCTGTTTATATCTCTGGTGGGGGGGGGGGAGAAAGAGATACTGTAAAATAGGAGCAATTAAGAGTCTCTACAACCAATTACATGTGAGAGAAAACATTTACTATCAACACTGCTCTGCATCTCAGATCCAACTGGTAGTTAATTAGAAGAATATAGGACAGTTGGATCCATGGAACACTTAATCAATTTGAACATTTAGTACCAACAACGCCTTAAAAACAATGAATAGAACTGAACCAGGGACATAAATAGCTAACAATTTTTCATTTTAACCTTCTTTTTGGCTGCCAAGTAATATCTCAAGATGGAAGATTCTGTGCTATAAATGAAGCACCCCACACAGCCTCCTTTCACATTATGTATGAATACAGGCACAATACAACGGTCTGAGAGAAGCTTATTTCCCTTTGAAATTAGTTTCTATGGCAACTGTTCTGTCATCGGCATTGAGAGAACACTGCTTATCTAAGTGTTTCTAGTATACATGCCAGCAGAACCACGGTTTCAGCAAAAAACAAAAAAACAAAAACAAAATGAAAAAGCCTGATTTACGTACATACAAGCTTGAAGTCTATCATTACAGTATGAATC